>NW_027271725.1:1202500-1650000 GCF_040938485.1 Diadema antillarum | reverse complement strand
CACATATCGAGGGGTGAACGATTTTAAAAGTGCATCGCTTTATGATGAGGTTTGTTGTTATTGCACGCGATCGATTTCATCTGATTTGTTCAACTTGATGCCGAAAGCACCTCAATCATTCTTTCAAAACCAACCCCTGTTGGCCGTTTAAACGCTGCTGCAAATAAAATAACTGTAGCATTACTGTACATTGATGATTCAACAACTGCAAAGGAGTATCTTTTAAGTATTTTAATGATGACTTTGACGTCACAGAAAAAAAAAAACCCGACGTAAGTCATTCCGGAATCTCTTGAAGTTTAGTAAAGCGTTTTCATTCTTTGTGTTATGCCTCGTTACTTTGTTTATTGCCAGGCTCGGCAGCCAAAAATGCATTTATATATATATATATACATATATACATAGTTGAGACAAGTAGATAACAAAAGATGTCGCATGAAACTGGCAGAGTTGTGAAGCTCTCGACCGTGGTCTTCCTCTGCTTTAATATCTGTTTGTGATACATATATACATATATATGTATATATATATATATATATATATATATATATATACTATGTATATAGTATATGATATTTGTTTATTTTTGTTATTTTTTTAGATAAAGTGAGAAAACAAAATTAATATGGTCAAAACGAATAGACATACAGGACGACGTACACGTGGTACAGCATACAGACAGCATGTAGCACACTGTAGATCAAGCCAACATCATTGCATGTAATCGTACATTCCACGAGACAACTAACTTATGACTGCGCTGGACTTTCGGAGATGTTGAAATGTCTGTTATTACATACTCGTATTTTTCAATCCTTGTTGCTGTAAGACGGAGAGGGAAGTAGAAAACTTCCATAGTATCATCGTGTAATTGCTGACAGTGTCCTGTTTTGCAGCCTGAAATCGTCTAATCTTGGCATGTTATCTTTGATCTTTGGGCATTTTATTCATTTTTTTCTATATACGAACATTCATAATCAGGGTGTATATAATTTTCAGCTACCAGTCTCTTTAACCTGTCCATAAGTCAGTAAAAGAAAAGTAATTTGCTTCTTCACTTAACTCATGTTCAAAGGCTTCTTTCATTTCGCATGTGGTAAGAAATGACTAACTTTCATTGATATAAACGAATTAAACGATGGTTATACAGTTATATCTCACTTGAATACATTTCGTCTTTGATCTATCCTATATCTTTACCTTATAATGACCATCACTAATTCACTTCGAGCTAACGCCCCTCCCCCCCCCCCCCCATCCCACAATTCAAACGATGATCTTGGAACTACAACTAAATTGTATATACTAGCAATCCTTTAACTTTCCCTGGGATTCAGTTACTTCATTAACACGCGGTTCAACGCCTTGCCGGCGTACACTTGTGAAAATTATAACTGTTGGTCGCAGTTGTCTTCACGCGGGACGCCACGACATGCGTGATGAGTGTTACACCTGTCCGCAGCAATTTGTTCCTGATTAGCTTTCAGCATTCCGGCTCTCAAGGACGTCGCTGCGCTCGGCGGTGGCAAGCCCTCCCCCCGCTGGGAAGAAACATTCATGTCACGGGTCGGAACCGAGAACTGGCAAGTCGCTTACTGGGTTTCATCAACAAGTACATGCGCACGTGGAAAGTTACCGTGCCCTTTTCTCAGAGCGGGAGAGAGAAAGAAAGACAGATAGACAGACAGACAGACAGACAGAGAAAGGGAAAAGACACTGCATTTGCTTCTCATCTTCATGAGATGATAAGATGTTGGGACAATTGTTGATGCGCTCATCACAGCATTTGGTTTCATGGAGAATTGTGCAGGTCTTTGTGCCAAAGTAAAATCATATTTTCATATTTTTTAGACTATCAATACTTATTTTGTTCTTTTGTTCAAGCCATATCATGCTGCCAAAAATGAAAGGAATATCTACTCTACAAACTATCGCATCATTAGCATTCACATGAGCATAATTAGTATAGGCACAAGAGATACTAGAGTAAACTGTTTTCTCCCTTTGTTGAAGTAATCCGCGAGTCTGTTATTTTCTTTGAAAAGAACCACGCATGTGAACTCAAACATATTGATAAACTAGTAACCCGTAGGTAACATAGGTATAAATACAATCTTTGTCTGTTAACTACATAATTATTTGACAATAATTCTTGATTCATATTTTTAAACATGCAGGGGATTTTTATCATGTCTTTTGCACATTGTGTGATATATGAAACTGTCCTGTAAATTATTTTACGATAAAATTTTATTCTCTTCAATCATCAGAATGACCATAGTTCAAAGTTTTGTGGTGTAGCTCTTATGTTTCCGTTATCTTGTGTCGTCTTTTTCTTTTCTTTTCTTTCTATTCTACTTATTTTTTGGCTCTGTCTCCGTTTTTTCTTTATTCTTGAGTACTCGATGAAATTGGATGGAATTGAAATGAAAGTTTATATAAGACTATAAATAAAATGTATTAACATTCATTGAATTTCGTGATATTTACAGTGTATCAAGAGTGGGTAATTACTGCATTTTCACTTTAAACGCCTTTGAAATGATAAAAATATGTCATCTCTTCTTTTCAATTTTTTTATGATGTTTCTATTTCTTGATTATTTTTTTTTTCAGGAAGACCCAGTTTCAGCAGACGATTACATTGTTGAAGATCAAACCTTTCGATAGTGTAGCGCAAATACTATAATATCCACAACCGACAAATTTCCCAGATTTCACAGGAGTTCTTTAAAAAGAGACGCCATAAATATCTCTCGTCGGCATGGAGAAGACTACATGGGTCTGGTAAAATGTGAAAAGCACATCTGACGTCACTGATTACCAGCGATAATTCTAAGGCTTCCCGATCTATGTCTGGTCTTGCTTCAAGGATAGGGGAACAAATATTTTCTGTAAATTCAACATCACCCGCTGCTACAATAGTACTTGCATAACTACCTGCTGGAGTTTAAAGCACCGACTTCGTAATGAGATTTTGTTGTTTTAATCGTATAAATTCGCTGAGACTGAAACGAAGGCTAGGCTACGTCGAGTATATCTTCTTGCTTTTTAATAAGTAATCAATCACAACTGACAACGGCGTCTTAATTACAATGAATACAGTCTTTCTTCCTTCGTTCTCCTGCCAAGTCCTTGCAGTCTTCTCGAGCTATAACATTTTTCTCTTCTTTCTTTTTTCCCCTCTCTCCTCTTCTTTCTCTCCATCACTCTTACTTCCTCAACCTGCAGCTATTTCACTCTACTACTATATTTTGTCAATATTCCATCTCCCGCTTCCTTGTTAAATTTCTGTTTTTATGGTCTTGACTTAAATATTCTCATGTTTAACTGCTTTCATTCATCTCCACCCTCCTGACTCCGTTATTTTTGTTATATTTTTTTCTTTCATCCTTCATCTCGCTTCATTTCATTTCATTTCATTTCATTTATTTCATTACCGACAAAAATGCAATTGCAGATAGACACTCGAATATGCACAATTACACAAAATCAATAAAAAATTGTAATCAAGAAAAACACTGTGAATTACTGAAATACTAAATGTTGTGTCTTTTATGAAAAACAACTGATCAAAACTGATCGGAAATGGAGGGGACTGCTAAAAGCAGAGCTTTTTGCTGCTTTTTCTTCATAAATGATAACTAATTGCCAAATTAACAAGACTATAGTCGCATTGCCTTCAAAACCGTTGGCTCCATATTGTCGTCCATGCTAGATTAATTTTCTTTAATGTTCTCTGTTTTCTTTCCCTATATTGACTATAAGTGATGATACATAACTGCAGTATTTCCCGGCCATTAATATTCAATTACAAATAGCTCTCTGCTTCTGTTTTTGTCGTTACCTCGGTTTTGTATTTCCACTTACTATGATACCGCATATCAATCTAATTCATGTTAAGGGCACATTCGTCACAAGTTTTTTTTTTTAATATACTTCTAGAGATGCGCCCCGCACGACCAAATTGATCGCTTTTAATTTTCATTCTGTCGTTATGTACAGCTATATTTGCTGAAAATAAATGTTACTGAACTGAACTGAAACTGAACAAGTTAACTAAAATGATTTTGTGGCATTATACCATTAGCTCTCCATGAATGCTCTGGTGCAGCGATAACACAAGGCGTTTATTGTGTTTGTCGAGAGTGGAGGCAAAGTTTTTCACTCATCTCATAATAAATTAATGCTCTGTTTCTCCTGATAGCGATCCGCAAACGTACCCCGAGGTATAGAATGAAACCAGTTATTCTTTTACACGTGTATTTTCTGTATTCATCGTTGTTTCCGCTACAGCGACGCTTATCTACATTCTTATTTGCTTCGAAGTGGAAATCGTATATCTTACTCGCATAGTTATTGACTCATCGCGACTTTGATATAAATCAATAGATATAGTTTTAGATTATGTACTCCATTGTCACGAAGACACTCCTAAGAAGTATGGTCGAGTGAGATTGTAACTGAGGATGAGTCACTATAAGTTTGTGTGTTTTCCGAGTTGTTCACTTGTGAAGTAATGATTCATTTTAGAACATCTCATAATGCTGCAAAATTGAAAATTCACTTTCACTTTCCCCTGTCTCTTTTAATCAAAAGAAAACACTAGAAACAAAAGCAGTTTAAACTGCTTTTAAATAAATTATACTGTAATCATGATGTTCTGAATGATTGCAATCACATTAATTTTGACTGCCTTGGTTACTCTGTACCCCTGCATTCTCTCTACTTGTAATCTTGATCATTCTTGAAGCAGTTTTTAATTCCTTGTATTTTCTTTTTAGTAATATATCCAGTCTTGACTCTTGGCGCGCTGTCACGTTTTGCTTGGGAGTTAAATAATAATAATAATAATAATAATAATAATAATAATAATAATAATAATAATAATAATAATAATAATAATAATGATAATAATAATAATAATAATAATAACAATAATAATAATCATAATCATAATAATCATAATAATAATGTCTTATTTACCCAGGGTAGCCTCTTCAGTGTTGCCACTGCTCTACCAGAGGGCCCTGCTATTATTATTACCCTAGCGTGGCCAGGTACCCATTTATACACCTGGGTCGAGAGGGACACAGTGGGTAAAAACATCTTGTCCAAGGACGTAAGCACTGGGCGGAATTCGAACTCGGGTCCTCCGATCGGGAGTCGGGAGTCTTATCCACTATGCCACAGTGCCCACAGGAAACCAAAGTTTAAAATGTGAAGGATTGCATCGACTATGTTTTGTTTGCGTTGAATATGTTATGGGAAAGCAATTATGACTAATGCTCAGAAGATTGAATTTAATTCACGTTGACCAAAAGAATCAATTTGCTTGCAAGTGGAAAAATGGACATGGATTGCCATCCGCAGGTGATTTGAATACACGATAACAGTAGGTAATCATTATGAAGAACATGATTATCTTACCACATGTCTCATAAATGTAGATATTTCGCGCCTTACCAGGACGCAGTGTGGTACATCACTGTATGTAATAATTCTGTAGATTCTTCCCTTTTTATATGCTGGCTCCTTCGAACGGGTATATGGTGGAAAAATGTTCCGTTGTCACGTGACAGTGAGGTATCTCGTTCAAGGAGTTGCTGTAATGAAAAAAAAAAAACAACAACCAGGGACGTCCCTGATTATTAGGAAATCATATCCAACAAAATACGCTTTAAGATACAATCCTATATAGCTATCATCGTGCGAGCTTGCATGTTTGTACCCTCAACAAAAATTGTTCCGATGTGCCTTGAGAAGATACAATCAATAACATGCAGTTGACCTTAAAAGCATTCCATTGGTAGTGATGACTTGATAGGGACACCGCTGCTCACGTGTTTTGAGGTTCAATGTATAGACAAGCCAATATTTTTTAAAGGGGAAATCCAGTCCAAGAATAAGTTAGTCTAATCAAAAAGAGTAAAATCTTATGAGTTCTAAGGTAAAAATCATACTGAAATCTGACTAAAAATAAGGAAATTATAGTTATGAAATTTTGAAGTTTTGCGAATTTCTGCATAACAGTTCTTGTACAGTGGATATGAATATGAAAATGAGTGAGCTGACTAAGTCATAACCTCACAAGTTTCCATTGATCGTGTACAAAACATGACGAAAATTCATTGTTTCTGTCATTGAAGTCTGAAACATGATGTTAATCGTGGTTGAATAACTTCAGAATAGTGATCAGTTAGATATTTATCAGGATTTGAGCTTCGGGCATAATTGCATTCGAAGGAAAAATGGAAATTTCACAAATTTATGTACAAAATATATGGCAAGTTGTGAGGGGATGACATGCTCACTTTGTCATTTGCATATTCATACTGACCGTTCAAGAACTGTTTCCTCAAAAATTAGTGAAACTTCAAAATGTCATAACTTCCTTATTTTTCATTCGATTTCGATCAAAATTTTAACGTTGAACTCGTAATATTTCACTCTTTCTTATCAGACTAACTTATATTTGGACTGGATTTCCCCTTTAAAAAATAATGAATAGTGCTTGCGTAGTGTATCAGGTTTTATTTCGTCATTATCCTGTTGTGTTATCAGACAATTTATTGAGCGTCAATTACCGAGAGCAGACTTGTGAACTATGTTGTCCGTCCTTGGCAAATTCATGAGCACATGAGTATCCCATATTCCAGGTCCATAAACATTCCCTGGTCTCCCATAAGAGTTATAAAACAGTGCAGGTATTCAACTCTAATGGTGTATCTGCCTTTCTGCGTGGCAGTTTTTTTTTCTATGCCTCCAAGTGTTTGTACAGTCAGTTAAGACAACGCAACGTTGTAAATCAGATCTCATGAAAGGATAGTTTCTCACGAGGTTTGATGAAAGTATTTTCCGGATGTATTTCTCTTCTCCCTTTCTCACACAGTTTTCATCTTCTTTGACGAGGTACTGCAGCTCAGGACATCTACGTCGAGAAGAAAATTCACTTTAGAGTAATTCAAGAGCTTGGGTGAAAAAGGATGAATGGTCATCGAGCTTGTGTATCTTCTTCACTGATCGCCTGGGGCACTCACCTCTATTGACTATACCTCCTCCAACATCTAAAGGCGCGCGATCCCACGAAGCAGACAGACGCCATTAGTTTTAGCGGGTTTTCGTCGTAACCGCTGTTACATCAACAGTTCATTTCAAGTGGAGCATCTATTATTCCTTGCATTGGCCTAACATTCTTAGATTGAGAGGTACAATCAGTGGCTCAGTGGCAGAGTCGTGAACCTGCTGAACGAAATATCTGCGGGAATTTCTCCCTCTAGTATAGAGGTACTATAGATTTCAAAGACAAACACTGACTGTATACTGACCTTCCTTTTATGATAGAAACTATGTATGTATAGGTGAACAACACGGAGTTACCCATCTTTATAGTTAGCATTGTCACTTCATGAAGCTTGAAGCTGCATTATTTCCAATCCATTCTTCACAATTTGCATACTTCGTCAGAATGTTTGCTGTTATTATATCAGATGTCAGGCGCAGACCCAGAGACCTACATCAGTTTTGGTTTTATAGTTCCTAATCTGGTTCTCCTTGTTGCACAGAGACACGCTGAATAAAGTCGCACACAAAGCTTCTGCTTCAGTAAAGTATCGCATGGAATTGTGATATATCAATCATACTTGACACGGCTAAAGCTTCGAGAGTTGATATTTACGGACTAATCGTTGTCGTAGGTAGATATTGAACTAGTTGAATCCTACATAAGACCCTTCCTTCAGGGCGGACATCTTTCTGCCTGGTCGAGCAAAATATCCCCTGATTGTCCAACTAAGAATCATGCGCACTTAATACAAGTTGGTTAGATACATTTTATCTGGTTCTCGAAGTACACGCACCTGTTTGGTTTTTTTTTATTCAATGTGTCGTAAAAGGCTGAAACACTCCAAAGACGATGAATAAAATAACACTTTGTCTGCGAAAAGGATGCAAAGGAATATGCCAGGACAAGCTCTCCTTGTGGAACGTTGTCTCCCCTTGATCATCAGTTTGATTACTGATTAGGGAATGGTTGGGTCATCTTAGGAATGGTCCTTTCAGAAGGATGTCAGTGTCAGCAGTGATGTTGGCTGTCACTTCTTTGCTCCCTTAAAAGAATATTTGGCCGACCTCATTGATGAACAAAGCTTAATATATAATGACATCTGTCTTGGCACTTATAAACATGTCTATGAATTAAGGCGTTTCACAAAGTCCATCTTCCTTGATGCGTTCAGTCGTAATGTCGAAGTATTTACATGTACCGGCTCAACAGATTGCAGTAGCCATCTCGCTCCATTTAGAAAGGCAGATACCGAATTTTGGTTGACAGATTATGCCTTCTGAGCACTTCCACAACTTATCATTTTTATTACATCAAATCACAAAGGTTCCTGGTATCAACTCAAAATCTTCGGTGGATTGTTGACGGTTGATTGCAAATGTACGCCAGTTTTGAAAATGATGAGGGTCTTTCTACCATTTTTGAGTCAAGTTTCACAAAATTGACTCCGCTGCCAAACAATCTTCCTGATGTCTGGCAACGACAGGCCATTTTTGTCTCGGAAAACTGATCACCTCTTGCAAACAGAGGACTCATGCGACTGACACACTGGCCGATCGAGGTTCGAGATAGGCCTTTGATATTCTATCAATTTTAAAAGATGAAACTGTCTTTGCTATAGTCCGTAAATGGACATCATTGTCATAGGTGTATATCCTAAACAAGCCGTACATTAAGTCGTTAGGGTTTGGTTATTGTATTTATGATAGTTTGGTTTTCTGAAGATAACGTCGTTTGCTGTGGTAGTAGGATTCGCGGATTGAAGAACTAACTTGGTGTGAGCAGCATGAACGACATCCCTGCAGATGGCCCACACTCATCTGCTGGAGAATTTAATTAGAGTTACCCATTTAAGATTCAATAGAGCATTGACAGTTCCATCTCACAGTGAAGAGGTATCGACTGAAAAAAAAGAGAAGGACAGAGTATTGACGTTTACTTCAAACTGCCAAATCCACTTGACACTGGTTGACCTCTATCGTATGATGTATGATTGACATGATTGATATCAATTTATTGCTCAATGATATGAACAGTTAAAAAAAACTAATATAAATCAAGGGAGTGTGACAGAAATGGCTTCTTCCATCAAAAGTCAAAAATTTGAAATTCAAAACATATTTCTTCTCCTTCATTTTCTGGTGAAGGAACGGAAGCAGTTGAAAACAAAAAGTCAGTTGGGCAATGCACTGGCTGACGAGAAAGTGACTAATAATGATGACCCTTCTAGAAGTAGGGTACCACCTCTATTGAGTACATCCCATTTTCTGTGAGTTTGTCGCCCTTGATCGCAAGTGGTGGATATGACGCCATGCATCAGGTACCGTCTGTGTCTGATGCATCTTGTGAGCGACCAATGTGATGTATTACACGCCATTATGCGCTTATCTGCCACGTCTGAAACAGCAAGGCCAAGGAGCCCAAAAAGCATCACTTATCATGCATAATATTTCATTGTCACTGCGTGAGCGCAAAAGTGGCTCCCAGCAAAAGAGACGCAAGGCATAATTCTCGTCGGTAAGGGAGACGGGGAGTTGTACATGGCGCGAGAGGGGAAGAGAGTAAAGCTGCATTATGTATATAGATAGGTGATGAAACAGAGAGAGGGAGAGAGAGAAAGAAGGAGAGCGAAACGGAGATGCATTCACCCACACCGTAGAATAATCGGTGATTGAGTCTATCCGTTCATTTATTAGCCAAAGGCATCAGTACCTAGTCACGCCGCCGGGAGTTATTTGGCACGGTAGTAGAGCCTTGTGGAGGGCGCCAAGGTGAGGCTTCCGTCGCCCAGGTATAAAGATGCTCCGTATATAAAGGCATGAGAAACCCAGGATGACTGACGTGGGTGAGATAGATGAGGGGAATGAGACTGGGATGACAGACTCAGGGGCGCCGCTCTGGGAGAGAGAGGGGAAACATATGAGACGATTATGAGCGGTATAAGCTATCTGTTCTCATGTCACGTTTGTTATCTCTCTGTCTCTCTCTCCCTTCTCTTTGTCGGTTTCATTATCTGTTTTTTGTTTTTGTCTTTTGTTTTGTCTATTTGTGTGCTTACACATATAATCACATTTACACATGCACACACACACGCACACACACACACACACGCACACACACACACACACACACACACACACACATATATATATATATATATATATATATATATATATATACATTACATTACATACATTACATAGAATTTTCTTTACTACTCTTGTGAATCAGCATACTATATTATACAATACATGGAAAAAAAATCAAACTGTGAGGATTCAAGCTACGTCTATCGTCTCATCCTTTCTCTCATATATATATGAGAGATATATTTGTAAATATTTGTAAATGTAATACGTCATTCAGTGTTGTTCCCGTTACGCCTATATAGGAGAACATCACAGTGTATATTGAACAAAATGTCATCTGTAAGCTACACCTTGAAGTATAGCAATGGAAAACTTTAGAAACGCGAGGAACAATACATGGAAAATCACGATATTAGGGTAGTTGTTTTTCATAAAGTTATAGATGCTGTGCTTTATATAGCTGAATTTCTACTGATCTCGAAATGTGTAGACAAGCGGACGTTCTATCAACTAGCCAACACTGACTTGTAAACCATCAATAGGGATATGAATAGGGTGAACATCATCTCTTTCTTTACATAACAATGATTAAAGAAGAATATAAAACGGGAAGTAATTTTGAATAAAAGTTTCTTGAGTTCATTTCTTTTTTTTTTATACAAATGCATTGTAACGTTACACCGAAACCATTTACGTCCAACACTAACATTAAAAACAATGAAAAGTACAGCATGATATACAACTAAACAGCTTGAATTGTATAGTACATTGTATTTAGAAGAACAATGACAGCGCTATGGGCAAACAAAAAGGAATGAATTCCTTGTATTAAATATACACGTGGGCAAATTTTCACACAAAAAGATAAACTGCTACACAAAATAGATTAAACACACACACACAGCTAAAGCATTTCAATGAGTTTGAATTTCTCTTAATATAATTGCAAATTATCAAAATTGTTTATACTTATGCGTATGGACTATACATCAGCTCTTGGTTAATTAGTTACAAAAATTTTGTGAGCTTGATCAGTTACACTCCCCCTGTACAGAGCACAGTAAAAAATGAGCTATTGCATTCCATGGTTTAACGCCACGTACTTGTTGATACATCGCTATTTATGCATCTCGCAAATAAAAAAAAAGAGAAAAAAGATACACCAAAGTATACATAAGTACACGAGACGTCACTTACATTCTCAAGTTGTTTTAAATTTGGAGACTTTATGACAAGGTAAAATTATTTTATACTATTTTGGTTTCACAATTGTATAGATGTCTGTTCATATCACTCACTCCTTTTTCTAAACTTTGTAGATTTTTCATGATAAGGAAAGTGTGCATGTTCCGGTTTCATAGCTGCAGCAATGGCCTTGACGGCTGTAAAAAGTTGAATGCGTTTCTTTGTGTAGCTTTGCATGGACACACTCATAGAATGTAGAGTCATGTTAATACGTCACCTCGTCTCGTTTGTGTGGTCCGATTTCGCCCGCCATTGCATCGCTGCATGGGCTATTTTGTTGTTTGTTCTCAACACGGTGTAAGCGAAAGCGGTCATGGCAGGCAAGTGTTCCCCGTTGGGGGCGCTTGACTCAAAATTTCATACAGGATGATAGAGTACCACTATTCGTGTCGGCATTAGAGGCTGAAGTCTAAGCTTGCCAAATGTCAAAGTACACCATCAATATAATACACACACACGACTCTTTGTAGACCTACAGACTGCCTGGCATACAATCAGTTAAAGTTCTGGTCCTTCTGGTTGTTGTGATCTTACACTATAGTGTCATAAGTGATATGTATTAACTATTTTGAATAGAAATGTCAAACAAAGATTTCTTTCTGTGAGAGAAAACCTCTCAGCATCGCTACCCCCTTGAAATGTAAAACAAAGACTTCTTTCTGTGAGAGAAAACATCTCAGCATCGCTACCCCCTTGAATGTGCTCTGGTCTCAACGATCACTTTGTCACTACTAGGCAGTCATTGACTGTGACGTTCAGCTATGTTGCCTCGATCTTTTCCAATCAATGTACAAAAAGGAAGTAATAAGAACATATCTTTCAGAATGATTGTTTCCGTGTATTTAAGTTGCAATTACTTTATAACACATCATCTTATTGGACGAGTGCGAAGTAATTTTTGGATATAATGCCACCTTCAGATATTTGCCAACACCCCTGAACCTCTGTATAATCATGTAAATGATAATAAGATTATTCTCTAAAGAGGCGAGGGAGGATGTCACAGTTCGAAGGGAACGATTTATGCCATGAACAATTCTATAAGTGAACCAATGCATAAACTAAGACGACTCATGAATTACAAAAAGAAAGGGGAAGAAATAAAATCCCCAAAATATCACACGGTCGTTGTGTTGATCTTCACTTACATCTGCCACGATTCAAATGCACTAATCATATGCTCTGCGTAATGTGACTACTAGTATCAGACGTTTGGATGTCATACCTTAATTTTCATTGACTCATTATCAGGGGTTACAGCTCGTTATTCCAAAGGTTCGTTATTCCGAAGGCTCTTTAGTCCGAAGATTCGTTATTCCGTTATTCCGAAGGTTCATTGTTCCGAATTTCATTTTCGGATTAACGATTCTTCGGAATAACGAACCTTCAGAATGACGCCACAAATGTTCGGATTAACGAACCCTTTTTCATTTTCGGATTAACAAACCTTTAGGTATAGGGAATTTGTGTGTTTCGGATTAGCGACCCTTCGGAATAACGAACCTTCGGAATAGCGAACCTTCGGAATAACGAACAGCACCCTTATCGGTTATGCCATCCTATTCCAAACAGAGAATAACACGTCTACAATGTACTCTTAATAATTCACCCTTCTACCTTTACGGGTGTAAAACTTTAACTGCCAATAAAGTGACCGAAAGGGCATTTATGAAATCTGGAAACATCTCATATCGTCAATTGTTATTGGGAAAACTTCTTAATTGTATTTAATTTTTCAGGAAAGATATGCTTACGCTCGAGTTATTGCAAACATTATTTCATTTAATTAGTGTATCATTATTTCCCCTGCCTTCTGACGGAGATAAGTCATGAGATTCTTAATTAGAAAGCTGAAAATATCTGAAATTCTCTTTAAGATTTTCTTTGTCATTCCCCTTCCGTAGTAAATCCTGTATTTTGTAGCCTTCTCATCCGGGACAAAATGCTTTTAACCATAAAAGTAAAAATCCATAACCTCTGAACTGATCACCTGATTTTCCAAAAACTTAATCGATCTCTTACTAATATTTTTGCTTTCACTGAGCCGACATGATTATCTTATTTGGGATGTTTTCATTGAAGTGTAGACCAGGGGGGCGTTTCATCAACGAGTTCGTCGGAGGTTTTCACCGACAAATTTGCTATCAGCCAATCAGACGCAAGGATTTCAGTAGCTTTTAGCAGTTGTCAGTGTAAATCACTGACATAAAGTTTAATGAAACGGTCCCCTGGTATGTACATGCTTACTTATTGTCTTTTTATCTCCTGTAAACAATTTGGTTTTGCATGTATCTTTATTAGATTTGAATAATGTACATACACACACGCGCATATGAATACAATCGTTATAGATATAGATACAGTATTACTAGTAGTAGATAAACAGGGGACCGTTTCATGAAAGTTGTCAGCGCTGACAAGTTGTCAGTCTCTGACAATCACCATGGTAACAGTCAGTGACCAGAGCATCTCAGCCAATCAAAACCAAGGATTTTGTGGAAATTGTCAGCGCTGACTAAATTGATGAAACACCCCAGATAGATAAAGATATAGATCATTATAGACAGACAGATAGACAGACAGATAGATAGATAGATAGATAGAGAGAGAGAGAGAGAGAGAGAGATAGGTAGATACAGTAGATAGATATATAGATCTAGATAGATATACAGATACTATTAGATAGATAGATAAATAGATAGATAGATACTGGTAGATAGATAGATGGATAGATAGATGGGTAGATAGATAGATGGATAGATAGATGGGTAGATAGATAGATAGATAGAGAGATAGACAGATAGATAGATAAATAGATAGATAGATAGATAGATAGATAGATAGATAGATAGATAGATAGATAAATAGATAGATGGATAGATAGATAAATAGATAGATAGATAGATAGATAGATAGATAGATAGATAGATAAATGTATAGATACATTGTAGATAGCTGCTCTCAGCAATAGCGCCCTCTGCCGTCTCAATATTGCAAGTATTGCGACAGACAACAACGTGGATGGATGGATCGTATCGGCATGCTGTAGGCTTGCTGTACAGTCCCGGCCCTTGCGCATAATTGCATATCATAGTGCATGCATGCAGTGAGAACACGCATACTTTGTACGGCAAGATACATGAGAAGGACAGAGAAACATGAGGGTCGAAAAGTGCTACTTTTGCTCAAGCCCCATCTACCCAGGGCATGGAATTCAATTTGTCCGCAACGATAGTAAAGTGAGTGTGTTCAAATTATATGTTATTTGTTAGGAGTGTATAAATTTAAATTTTTGTTGAATGCTCATGATGCTCTCTGGAATGAGTCGCACGTTTGAGTTTGCTGTGGTCGTGGTGATATGGCGTATGATTCACAATGCGTACCAATACAGCAGAAAATCGGTTCATTGAGAGGGCAAAGCGAATGCACCTAAATACGGATAAAATAGGTTCTATCACTCGATATAACTCCAGTGTTTTCACACAAAAGCGCTTCGACAGTCTTGTTTGTCCTCTCAAAGAAGTATAAACACTGGGCTCAGTTATTTGGATAGGCCTAACACTTGCGTTACTTCATTTGATTTGTGATGGTCGACTGTGGATGGAGTGAAGATCAAAATTATAACTGTCGTATCGTACATTGATAATCCATGCATGCTTACAAACCTGCCACTTGCCAGTGTTGTTCAGTACTAGTAGATTAAAAAGACAGGCCATTGACAATTGTCAAGACTTCGAGTACTGCTGGTAATGACGTAATGTATGGTTGGACCTACTACTCATCGACCACCTAATTTTCATTTGCTTGACTAGCCCGACCAGACACTGTAAGTATGCTGTGCGACGTACGTACGTACAGCGACTGGGCTGTGTATAGTTATTGCTTGACAAGAATATTTAACATCGAAATTCACGTAAAAACTTGACCTACGTGGTTGAGAAAATCCAGCACTATGAAATGCTGTTGTTCCCTTTTCAATTTGAAGTTTCAGTGCAAAAATATCGTCGTCGAACTTGAGTGGCCTCTTTTCAGCTCCGTGCGGTGCCGCTCCTTTTTTAGATCGACCACTGTCAAGTGTTTTTGCATTGACAATGCACACTAATTGAGTTGTATTGAACACCGTGTTGTACGAAGCTTTTATTGACATTACATTACGATTTGGGTAAAATATTCATTCGAAATTTTGTCCTTGATTAAAACCATTAAATGAACAGTGAATTTTCGCGTTTTCCCACACATCCTCATCAACGGTCAAAGCCAACCCAATACATTTTTATGTGCTCTGTGTGCAGTGCAGTGCGTACTAAGCGTTCTATGTGCCAAAACTACGCGGTCATTTTCAAAAAGGGTGGTCGATGTGTAGTAGAGTGTACTTGAATCACGGTAGGATTTGGTTTGTCATTAATCAGTCAGTCATATACAGCCGTATCACTGTCATTGGTCGCGATAATCTTGTCTTGATCACCTAGGCCTAGTCTGGTGATGTAACTTTTGATGTAATCTACCAGAATGCTTCTGAAAGATATGATTCATCTTTTGTTTGCCTTATGATAGATTTTTAAGTTCTGCCGAGGAAAATGCCACAAAGCTTTCAAGAAGAAGAAGAACCCACGCAAGGTACGATGGACCAAGGCCTTCAGGAAAGCTGCTGGCAAGGAGCTGGCTGTGGTGAGTATCTGTATCTGTAGTATACATTGTGTGCATAGTCACTTGATTGAGGAGATTGAGGGTGCTATATTATGGGCTTATCAGCAAACATTTATGAGAATCATAAAAATCTGCAAGTTTACACTGCAGGTTTGCCAGCACCTAGAACTATATAACAGTAATGCATATTGATATTCATACAGTTCATTGTCAACCTGCAGAAGATTTTATGGAGTTTGAAAGATTTGTCACCCACATTGAGTTTCAGTGGTCTCTCTTTGATTGGAGTTTGGGAGCATAAACTTCCCCTCTTAGTGATAATGATTTTATGTAGATATTTCTAGCCATTTAGATTAGATATTCGTTGTGTGACATGTTGATATTTTCTGGTAGTGTCATTTGCAGTTCCACTGATTCAGGTCTGTGCACATTCAATTAACAGTGTGAAGAATGCTTTTGGAGTTTGAAAATTATTTAATAAGCATACTAGAACATCTGTCTGTGTATTTATGTATGCTTTAAAAAAATGCTGATAAATATTGGAAGAACATAACTGATTGAGTGAGATTTTGTGAAAAAAACATTTTCAGTTTAGAATTTTGCTATGACAGATTCTCATAGCCAAAGAATTGGTGTTGATTATTGCCGCAGGACAATTCGTTTGAGTTTGAGAAGAGGCGGAATGTTCCAGTGAAGTATGACCGAGAGTTGTGGCAGAAGACAATGAAGGCAATGGCCAGAGTGGAAGAGATCAAGCAGAGGAGAGCTGGCCAGCACATTATCAACAGGTAATTAGACCGTAGTTATGTTCACACTCGGCATGATTTTCTTGATGGTAACTCACACCAGGCTGTCATGCTTTGAGGTACTCTGAGTTGAGCAAGTGTTTGACTGGGATATTGGGTCATATGAACACCCATGGAACTGACTACCCAGCAACTCTGATTTGTGCAGTCATTTCTCTTGCCACTTTAAACGTCAATATTTTATTTATTTTTTATTTTTTGATGAGGTAAGCTTTGTGGTTAGGAATGCCCATATTGACAAGGAGAAATATCCGTGTGTGTGAATGTTACGTTTGTATTATTATATCAGTGAATTCATAGTCGAGCCGGATTCTTGTCATTACAGAATGACTTCTGCTAAACACAGTTTTCACTTTTATGTTTGATAGTGTACCAGTACATAGCAGTTACTGTCTATGTGTATTTAATACACATTGTATTCCACAGGGGTCATGGACTCATGGTACAATGTATGCTTTCTTTTGCATATCACTTCAAGATGTTGTCATTAATGGGTATTTGTTACTTTAAACTACTGGCAGTGCCATTAATGGTGGTGGTATTGATGATAAACCATGTGAACAGTCATGGTTATGGGAGTACAATGTACAATTCTGAGCACAAATGATTTGATATGGTACCATGTTAACATGAATCATGACTATGGATTAGTGGAAGTTTTCACAAACTTGTAGCAGATCATTAACTTTGTTTATGATTTCAGGAAATCACAAAGAAAAGTCAAGAAATCAAAGATTTTCATTACATTGCTGTGGTCAATTTACCTGATGAATTAAAGATCTGTCATAATGTTGTCATTCATATTATCAGTTGTAACATTTTTGAAACGGTGCCACCAGAAATTTATGTCATCTCTCATTGTCTCTTTTATGTCATTCTTATAAGATATTTTGTAATTTCTTTCATTGAACACCTTGGATTTCTACGTACAGATTAAAGAAGGGTAAGGAGCTGAGGAAGCAGAGAGACATTCAAGAGGTCAAACAGAGCATACACCTCATCAAGTCCCCTGCAGCAGGTAAGAATACACCTGTTTACATTACCAATGTGTTGGCTAACAGTTTGCATCTTGCAATCAAGATCAACCTTTGTCTCCTTGTGAAACTGTTGATGAGAAAAGCTTATCTTGCCTTTCACTGAAAATTGATCCACGAGATACTGTAAAAGTGGATATTTTCGCGCGACTAATTTTTCACGCTCGTACGGGTAAGAGGAGTTTCGCGTGTTTTTAATTCCACACAATCAAGACATCAACTACTGGAACGCATGGCAAGCAAAAATATTCGCATGCTTTTACTTTCACGCTAGTTCCTTTTTGCGCGAAATGCACAAAAATTTCAACACTGCGAAATGCAGGAAAATTTTGATACTGCGAAAATTTCCACTTTTACAGTATATTTCACTTTCAAAGGTATATACATATATGCATGTAATTTGGGGAAGATAATACTTATTTTGTATATCTACGTGTTATCACCACTGTTCTAATGAATATATACCTGGTCATAAAAGCATGTGCCTTCATTTAGAATGTTTGTAAAAGCATACATGTTGAAAAAATTTGTTTCAACTTTTGAAGTTGTAATTACTGTGGCAGTGTGGTTTACCTTGCTTGTGTTTAATATGTATGCTTTTGTTATACACTTCATGAAAGTGGCTAGTGTCATTGGTTTTGACATCTTCATTTATTGTGCTTACTTTTCTATTGTCGTGGCAACAGGGCTCAAGAAGAGGCAAGAAGAGCAAGTTCAAGTCATCGAGGAACAGGATGAAGAGATGGCAGAGGCCGAGGAGAACTGAGCCAAGAACTTGTGACGAGAGAACTTTGAATGTTGTCATCATCATCCATCACTTAAAGAGTGCTCTACCTCCACAAAATATAAGTTTCCAGCACCCATGGATGGAGCGAAACCTCTGGAAACCATTGTCATCCATGGATTAAAGGGTGCTTTACTACAACTAAGTTTTTTTAAGTTCCCAGCACCCATGGATAGAGCAAACCTCCCATACGCAGGAAACTATTGTCATCAGTGAGGTTACAGGGTGCTCTACCTGGACAAACAACCAAAATGCTACAGCACCCATGTATGGAGCCCAACCTCCGGTACACTGGAAACCCAAGTGTGGATAGCAGCACTGAGAGATCTAGATGAGCAGATTGCTATTTCATCGAAAGTATGTGTGACTGAAACCATTATTCATGCACCTCCCTCATTGAGGTGTGGAGACTCTCCTGTCCCACGCAGACAGAGTGAACTTTGCCCCAGCCACATGAGAGGATTAGCCTGTAGGTGTGAAAGGGTGTGTTGGTAGAGCTGGTGTTAGTGAATTCATATTTCAGTGCCGACAGTCACACTGGCTTGTACAAAATTCCATTTTCTCTTGGATCCCGCAGTCTGTGGGGCTTGGGAGTTTTGTATGGAGTGGAATTTTCACAGCTCAGTTTCATATATAAAGGCTTACTTTTTAACTTGACCACAGCACTTGGTATACAGTGCTAATGACATGTAAATCATAACCAGTGTTTGCTACAGGGCTTCATATAAGTGTTGAGAATCATTGAACACAGATTATGCGAATATGGCACTATAGGATATGTACGTGGACGGGATTGCCATCTACAAAATTTAGACCTTTTAATAGCATTTTTCTGAACATTTTGATTAAGGAATTCATGCATAGAAATCACAGTACCCACACAAGCGTGCATGACAGGTCTTAAAAAGTGAATTGTGCTTGTTGTCTTTCATATGTTCTAAAACTTGTTACACCCCCCCCCCCCCCCTAAAAAAAAAAAGAAAAAAAAGAAAAAGAAAAAGAAAATAATTATGATAATACCAGGTACACGGGATAAATTCCCATCTTAAAATTGAATTGTAGTACTGGTTGATGGACACATTCTTTAAACAAGATGGTGTACAATTCCATGTAATGAAATTTCTACACAAATGACATTTTGTTTCGCAGTCATATCCAAAATGCATAGCAAGTGCTATGCGATACGAGGAAAATTATTCCTTGCTGGTTTTCATTTCTTTATCTGACTCATTAATATTTGTCCACCATGCAAACACACTGGTACTGTAATATGTTATTTGTTTGAATTTGATTAAAATTTTAATTGATGCATTGGCCAAACTACTCATGAACTTCTGTGTATCTGGGATACACAACCACTTGAGCGAAGGCATTCTTGCACTGGGCGTTGGTTTAAATACAGAGGACTCAGGGCCAGCCGTTTTCTTTCATTATATCGAAATTTCATGATTTCTGAACAAATGAAGTGCATAAAGATATCTAGATGATGATTTTGGGCCCCAAATTTTACTTCATTGTATCCCTAATTTTGTTAAAACCGTGTTCTTATAACGGAAGTGCAGTGTACATGTAGTGGATACCAACAGTTGGTGCATACAACTCTGTAGTATCACACATGGTGACATCTGGCTTAGCAAAGACAAGTTAAGGTTGATGAATTTGTCCCAATCTGTGCTGCTGACCCAGTAGAGAAAATTTCTTTGCAATGATCCAGTTTGGAGTTTCATTCTGTGCATGAGCAGATAAATGTCTTTTTGTAACATTCTCAAGGGAGCCTGTTAACATAGAAGCAAGATGGATTGGCTTTGTAGGTGGCATCTACCGTAAACACATGTGTAAGGTGCGCCCCCAACTTTGAACAATGGACAACCCCCCCCCCCCCCCCCCAAAAAAAAAGAAGGAAAGAAAAGAAAAGAAAAAACTCACCAAATACGGACACAGGTACTTCCGACTTTCTATATATTTTTCAGGACAAAAAAGGTATGCCTTTAGGGTATACCCAATACATGAGTGTTTACGTTATCTTTACCATTATGTTTCGAGGGTTTAAAATTGAAGGTTATTAAAACCATTGCCTACTGCGAACTGGTCTGTAGGCTTGATATCAACTCGTAGGTGATGGTTACTGTGGTCTTGTGAAGGGAAATCATCATTAGTACATGTATTTTCATCCAGTGACTGGAAGTCTGGTTCATGGAACTTGAAGGTCCCTACACTGGTACTTTACACCTTTCTCAAGAGTGTGTCAGATGTGAACAAATGTATATCTTCCCCAATTAATGTTATGCAATGTGAGATTTACACATTTTGCCTCCTAAACTGAACTACATGTGTACATATCAGAATGCATAAACATCTGTTGTAAAGTAAACATCAAAAACTAGTAATGTCTATGTGTGTACATTTTGTTCATTTTTTTTTGTTTTTTTTTGTTTTTTGAGGGGGGGGGATGATAAAACTAACAAGCCTTGTTTTACATACTGTGTGCTGAAAGAAATGTGTCATATGAACAAACTTTAAATGACCAATATCGGTTTTTACATGAGAGAAGTGTTTTTGCATATTGATTGAAGTGAATGCATGGAAGAGAAAGGATAGGTATGTCATTGTGTCTTTGGTCCTGAGAATGCATGCAGTCTGATATGAGCTTTGAACTCGAGTCATCTTTTCACTCTTATAGAACAGAGTAAACTTTTATACAGCTAGCATATTGCCAACAGTGGGGTATCAGGAAAGCAGTTGAGAAATGTTATATCTACTGTAAAAGTGGAAAATTTTGCGGTGTCAAACTGCTCACACATTATCCACTATCAGAAACCAGAGTGAAAATAAAAGCATGCAAAAATTTTTGCTTGCTATTTGTTCCAGTAGTTCATGTCTTGATTCAGTGGAATTAAAAATATGCAAAACTCATCTTACCAGGCCGAGCACAAAAAATTACTCACACGAAAATATCCACAGTAGCTACATGTACCTCCAGCCATGGCAGCAGTATCAAGATTATGTATATGCACACAGATCAATGAATAAAGAGGAAAAATAAGTGTTGCATGCATGGAACCAAACATACATTCCATAAAGCCTCCCTCCCCCCTTTGTCTGCAAATGGAACAGAGCTACAGTTTTACATATAGATACATGTACATCGAGTCAATCTTGCACAAGTCAAATCTGAAAAGGTCACAGAAAGTCTTTAGATTTACAAAAATTTAACATACACGTTAAATTAGCAAGTACATGTACATATTTACAGTATAATCCATCTGGGGTAGTTTTCTTTTACTGAGCCAATTTTCCGACTTGTGTAGTTTCCTATTGGACATAATACAACGCGTATGTCTTTTTTCACACTTACAAACCTACTTTTCAGGAATCTCCACCCCTCCTTTATTCAGTTCCAATGGATTGCCAATTATGTGGGTTTATTCTTCCCAAAATGGGGTGTAACAGGCAATAATCATCAACTTCATGCATTCAGACATATTTCGTATCAGTCTACAAAAACAAATGAGCAAAAATATTAACAAGAGAATGTAAATGCCATTATTAGGTTTCCGTTCATTTAAACGTTTATTCATGGGACAAACTGCCATTGTATAGTCAATATTTGCATTGCCATCTTGAGATTCACCTAGGTACACGAGGACAACTTATCTCCTCCCACAAAGAAACAGTCGTATGCTTGGACTGGGTAAATGACACACAAGTGAAAAAAAAGAAGCACTGAGCTGTGTTCAAAGGGGGACAGAAAATATTCGCAATGATATGCATATGTACAATAATGATAATTAACCTGGTAACAACTATAACAAGCACAAATTATGGGAGTTAGATGGCTTTTGGTTTGACAACTGCTTTTTCTATAAGTCACTAGTGCATGAAATTTTTAGTGCAATCTGGCCTGAGTGTTTAAAACACCAAATACAAAATACAATGTAGAACTGAAGATAGAATTAGAAATGGAACAATTCCTGCCATTGTCAAAATTGATTTGAAATTACACCTTCAGTTATCAACGAGGACAAACGACACACACTCATGAAGCAAAGGAAATGACTGGCAACTGTTTTGCAATGAATATTAAGAACATTTGTCACCCTGTATGATATATCAATGATACATTGTATGTGTAATGTAAGGTACATTTGCATTACAGAACCTCTTTTATAGTATTTACCATAATTATCAAATGTCTTTATACGCAGTATATACCAAAAAAGTATAATCCTTGTCAATGTTAGCACCATCACACAATAGAAATTTTTAAACACTGTCCATTTCCATTCTGCATATTAACCCCCCCCCCCATACCAAAAAAATAAAAGAAATAAAAAAATAAAAGTACACATTTTATTGTGACCAGATTATAAAAGTACACTTGCATTAATCCTTTGTGTGCCAGAATAAGAGATCTCAGAAAATGTGAGTCCTGACTGGAGGACTACAGGAGAGTAGACCACTGCTACCACTGAGACAAGACGAGGCAAAGGAGTGGGATAAAGACAAGATTGGTACAGGGTCAGTGATGTGTAGGAGCATGGCAACATGGACACTATTACTCCTAGGTACATGCAATATCATGAGAAGAAACTGGAGAAGACATCGATTCAGGGAAGAAAGAGGGTGATGAAGGTAACAATGACCAGTACAGTACAGGGGAACCTTGTTATAAAGAGGTCAGCCATAACAAAACCCTCTCATTACAAAGTGATTTTCGCAGGTCCCACCTCTTTACATTCCTTAGCTTTTGTACCCTGATACAGTGAGAAACCTGATATAACGAGGTAATTTTCATAGTTCTTGGGTCGTCCTTATAGGAAGGTTCCAATGTAATGCCCAGATATGACGACACATATACAGTACATACACATGATGAGAGTTTATCGGCTACGTCTCATCGAGCAGGTGACTGGGAAAGCCCCCATGATTTCATTCGTGGCACAGCACCGCATGTGAGCACCAACTACACAGACCTGGGCCCCGTTTTTTCAAAAGATGAAATCGATTTTAAATTTCCTTACCACAAAGGCTGCCATAGGCTTACAGTTGAAATTAACTATATAATCAATTTTAACTCTTCATAAAACAGGACCCTGAACTGCACTGTGATACGGCTTTTCAAACAAAGAACCACGTGAGAACAATTGTATTTTGACCAAATGCTCTTCTGAATATACCGATAGAAGTGTTGCAAAATCAAGATATGAATTCCTGATGCTGTAAAAGAGAGCAAATCTATTATCTTATTGCTCTTTTAATATCCAATTACCTCTTTATGACCCAGGACTACCAGAATGTGTACTTCAGAAACAGGTGTTAAGATTGAAGTGTACTGATTTTGAATAACTACATATAAAAGAACATACAATGCCTACAGTGTACAGTAAATCACAGACATTTACCACCAACACCAAAAAAATAATAATAATGGTGATAATAAAAAAAGGTACTGAAATGCTAAGGTATTGATGGTAACATAATTACGATATAATGAGAAGAAAATGAGAAAAAGAAGAATATAATTGTATAAATTTTGCAGCAAACAAATCACTTGCATCTCACCGGAAGTTCTACAGTAAGGAAATACATGTAATTTGGTTTCCACAACTATCAAGTCAAGTTTTTCACGAAGGGTCAAAAACTTCAATCAAAATGATTTTATTGCACATTTAAAAACAAATGACCTTTTCTGTGTTTTGAATGTCCCATCAAGCAAATAAGTAACCAAGTAGAGCTTTAAACATAAGGATGTGTTGTCCTTCTAGAACATGCTGTAAAAATATGCATTAGAAGAATTGCTCCTAAATGATAGCTCTGATTACAGTTTGTATCTATCTCAGAAGCAAAGGTTCTTGCATGGCATATTTGCAATTTACTGTGCTAAAGTTCAACTCTTGTGTAATAGCATGAAATGCATTCACATTCAAACATGCATTTCAACAGCAAAAAAAGGGTTTAGTTTTTGGCACTTGTACAAAATCATCAACAATCAACCACAATGGTGTATGAAAAATCAACAGCACAGTATCCATATCTCATTCTGTGTATTATTGTATTACAACCCTTTCTTTTGAACAAACTGCTTAAAAATTGCTTCTTACATATCTCCCCCCCCCCCCCCCATTTCATTAATATGAGTACATGGATATGCACATGTTAACTATCCTCTTTCTTGTTTTATTTACTTTTTGTTTGTTTGTTTGTTTTTTGTTTTTTAACTCTTGGTTCATGGCTAACAACAATTTTTTTTTTCATCTAAACTGTCACTTTAATACATACATCTCATATGATGCCTGAATCACATTTTAGAGGCAGAAATCGAAAAAGGGAATTATTTCATATTCTGAAGACCTCAGAATTGCATCCATACGAAAGCTCCACACCTGTGTGTACCATAATTTTAAAATACTATTTTCTCTTTGATAGAAGTAAATTTGTCCAAAGTAATTTTGGCACATAGCATCAGCCAAAATTGCAATATCTGCATAATTATGCCAACACTGTCTTATGACATTCTTTCACAGGGCACAGGTCTCATTTAGAAGGAATAATAAGTATAAAATATAACTAAAAGATGTTTGTGGGAAAAATGCTCTGCAACAGCACCTTTTCTTGGAGCAAAGCAGTGTTATAAACAATCAACAACAAATGAGTCTGCACAAGAACAGCAGCTTAGGAAAAGGAGGTCTATGCAACAGGAAATGACTGTCAATTTGTGCTATCATTTCATGCCTTGAATATCCAAGAGTATGTGATAATAGCCCGCAACAATTCTGAAATTGCATGGACCTAAAGTTCTGCTCATTTAGTTAGAGATAAATGTTTTCCAATCCTTCAAAACTGATCTAGATACTTTACTTGATTTACAAAAAAAAAAGAAAAAAAAATCACAAACAAAATGTGTGTAAGCATAACACTTACTGAAGTGTAACCAATATTATACAATCAATTTCAACTAAATAGAAAAGAAAATAGATCTTTAATCTCTTTGCAATCAGCATAGCTATAGTCTCAACAAAAGTTCAGTGACTGTGAAATGAAAAGCATGCCATGTAAAACTGAATAATCACACAAAAACACAAATCGACAAGCACAACATCCCCCATAACAAGAACAAATAAAAGACCTTTTTGCTATTCCAAACACAGACAAAACATCTACATTGTACAAGCGAGTACAATGCTACCATAGCATTACTGCAGGCTGGAACTCTGTTCAATATACCTACAGCCATTAATGCTTACATATTTGACTGCCATTTGCTCTCTGCAGATCTTGTGGAAGGAAAACATGTGAAATGCACTTGTACGGCACATTTCTTACCCTCCTACATGTTCCTTCTTACTATAAATTGCTTGTTGTTTTGTTTTGCATTTGTGTGTGCATGGGTGCTGGGGGTGAGGGGGTTGGGGGTTTGGAAGAATTGGTGCATCTGAGATCAGTTTTAGTGCTGCGCATATGCACACGATGAAAGCGAATAAACAAAAATGACATTTTCAGTTTGCAATGTTGCTAACCAAAGAGGAATATGAAAGCTATGACTCATATTTAATTTACTTAGCTTCATTCACATGCATGTTGGTATTACTCATTCCAGCAGTGATAAGACTCTAAACAGACTCTTCTAGTGGTATGTGGCAACTTGTATGCCTCCTTTCAGGGAAATCTTCAGACTACACCTTTCTCCCAACAAGCAATTCCACAGTCTGAGTCAATATGCACATGCTCATTGATGGACCGAGTAGCTTTGAAATTCCCATCATGCTTTGCTCTTTTTGCTGTTTTAGATATGCCATGAGATATGCTCCATGTTTTGTCCTTTAGTCCTTTCACCGCTTTGTATTGTAGGACTGAAAGCGCTGGTTCATTGGGTTCTCTGGTGCCTTCATCCAATCCTTCTTCAGCATCTGCTTGAGTTGAGACAGCCGGAGGTTGGGATTCTCTGCCTTGAGTCTTGGGAGGTTCTCCTCCTCGTAGGCTGCGTACGCTGCCTTCACTCGCTTCTCTGGGTGCTTCTCCAAGTTAGCCTCCTTTACGCTGTCAAATAGAATAGATCAAATACCTCAGTAATACACGAAAGGTCTACGAATCCCCCATAGATTTCCGCATTGAGACAACTCCCTTTATGACCTAGAAAAATGTTTACAATTTCAACAGACACTTACAGTATTCATGTAAATGCATATTTTTGCTGGTATAAAACCCAGATGCTTGATTCAAACTGTGACAATATTGGCGGATGGCTTTTGCTCACCTGCATGCCAATATACGTTATCATGAGCCCCATTCTGATCATGTTCACAACAGGTGTGCATAAACAAGATGAGAATGAAATACACCATTGTCCATCAGCTAATTACTGCCCATGTTTATTCCTCTCAGCTTAACTCTGCTCACATATATGATGGATTATTTGAAAAGGCAGATAATTCTATTTCTTTCTCACCTCAGCGCTGAGATGGCCTCATCAATGTTCCTCGCCGAGACGACTCCTTCCCCGGCCTCCTCAGCCAGAGCTAGGTTGGCGTTCTCTTCCAGGGGAACTTCAGTGTGGGAGAGTTGTCTGTCTGCCATGGCAGCTGCACGAGCTATCAAGAGGGGGGAGGAAGGATTTAGATGGAGAGCTAATGTAATACTAGTACATGTATTTTATTGCCCCTGCACTATATCCAGTACAGAATTAGCAGTACTTTTGAATGATTGATAGTATTTGGACCAAATTCAGTCATATTTAATCTTAACCCGTTGCCGACGGGCTGATTTTGCTACAACACACATTTCCCATAGATACCTGCCCGAGTGTACTCGGGACTAGTCTTCAACGGGGTTAATGATGGGAGGGTACTTCAAAACATATCTTCATATGTCTCTAAATTGCAATTGTGTTCTCACTTTTGCACTTGTTCTGAGGGAATGCAAGTTTGCAAAACTTTCAACAGTACACGTGTATGTAATTTTTCACTTAACAGTACCAGGTACTTTATTCAAACATAAGAAACTAAATGTGTTTAAGAGTTGCTGTTACCGTTCTCTTCCTCAACTCTCTGTCGGTTGGCAGCAATTTCAGCCCGGGTGACCTTTGGTGCACTCTTCTTGGTGGCAGGACCTTTCAAGTTGCTATCCTCTTCATCAAAGAGTTTCTTGTTCTCCAGCTTGCGTGCCAACTCTTCCTGCCTCTTCTGTTCCTTACCAGCCTAAGAGATGAACAGATGAGTGAGCATTGTGATTTAAACTAGCTGCAAACTAGTACAGTCACACCTGTGGCCACCCATGGGAGATGAAAAAGGTGGCCGCCATAGATAGGACCTTTAACATGGCTTTCCTCTATGACAGAATTTTTTACACTGTAGTAGCCGTATACAGCACAAGGTTTGACAGTACATGTATATCAAATTCACCTACACAGCCAAGGTACAAGCAGGCCATCAATATCTTTATTATACCATGGACCTACAATGAAATACACAGTGGATTCTCCTTTTACTGTCGGACCAGTGAATTTGTAATTTTAACAGGACTAGAAAAACAATAAAATACAGAGAAGCTTCAAACTTAATGGCAAAGAAAAATAATCCTTTTATTTGTGTTTTTAAAGACAATGGGAGGCTAGCATATGCATATCACTGTACATGTGTACGTATATTACGGTGCATTTATGTTCATGAACAGTGATCTGTTTGACTAATAGGTACAGCCTTGAATGAACATCATTCCAGAAAGTAGTCATAGGTGCCCTCAAAGTACCTGTCAAAGCATAATGCAGTGTGTTTACTCAGTTTTACACAAATCTTATTGAACTGAAAGGGCCTATGTGTAGGACTTGTCACATTTTTTTTTTCTCTCGCCCAAATGGCTAATTTACTGCTACAGTAATTGACAAAATTGGCTAGTTGCTTGACACATAATGACTTTCAAATGGTCCACTGGTTAGAACTACATGTACATGCCCTCCTGCATGGACATTCACAAACTGTGTCCTTGGTTTCTGACTGAGTACAACAGACCACAGAGCAAGATGAAATGAGTTTGAAAGGGGTTTGTTTTGGCAGATTTCCAGAGTGGTCCACAGTGTGGCCTGGGTCAATTAAGACAGAGTGTGCTATTTTACAATCATGATAATAATGCAATGTGAAGAAGATTTTGCAGACTTTTTTTTTCTTCTTCCTGATTAGCAAACACAAATCAACGTGCTGACTATAAGTAAATAATGTCACATTTTTCTACTTACTTTTCTTTGTATTTTCTTGTTGGCATGCTTGTCATCGTCTTTCCAGTAGGCATCTTCAATTTCCTTCTGTTTCTTGGCCTCAGCAGCAGCTTTGGCATCCGCTTTCCTCGCCCGCGCCTCTACTGCCTTAGAGTTCTCTCCTCTCATTTTCTTAGGCATGATGGCAATCACAAGGTGCAATGACTGCAAAGATTCTACGACAATACCTCAGTCATGAACTGGCCAGAAATCATCAGATTGTTGACCACTGGTTGTATCTCCTCACTGCACTTCACAATCTGTCTGAAGTTCTCTTGGCGAGGATTGTGATCAGCTCAAGCTACCCCTTCACAGCTCTATACCTGTAGCTGTAGCCATAATCTGATCTAGTGCTCTCAAAACTTGAATGGCCTGTTGATAGAAAATGCTCCAAAGTACCCTCACAGCAACTAAGACAGCTCCTTCAATTCACCTAGACATGAAGGGAAAGAATGCAAACATTGAATAACTTAGCTTAAGGATCAGTTTGATTGATATGTAAAAATATATGACCATTTTCACAACATTTTATGACACTGTGCACAGCATTATTTAAAAAAGGACTTTCTGACCATGCTTGATACTCACACTGGAGGTGGCAGGTGGAATCCACACCATATGGTATCATTTATACATTTTACAAAACTTTGTTCAGAAGACATTTCTGTAAAACAAAATATTTTTGCGGCATGAAATTTTCAAGAATTGGACCGACTGCCTTTTTCATGCAATGCAATGGTTGCTTTCTTAAACTTATGTAGTGGGATTTGGTTTTGGGGGATGGTTGGTTTTAACTTCCCCTCCTATCTACTGTACCTCACGACCTTAACCAGACCCGGACTGTGACTTTAACATGACTAGGGCAGGGGTCACCTGACTGACACATCCAACTCTATATCAGGTGACAATTGACCCCCACGACCTTGACTCGACGCTGATGGACTCACGGTTTGGGAAAGGAAAGAACTAAGGCATATACCTGTATAAATCCACCTGAATCAAGCCCATCGCATCGTCAGCCTGGCGTAGTTGGTAAGTTGATATTCCCTTGAAGTGGACATAACTCCCACTTTACTTATCTTCCTGTTTCTATCATTGTATGAAATATGAAACACAACAGGAGGAAGCTAAAGCGTTTAGCCTTCATTTGCTGGAAAAGAAAGGAATTGATTGGTGAATATAACGTTTAAATATTAAACAACATCATTCGCCCAACTTAGAACTATTGCAATCTAGTACAGTAGTATTGCAATCAATTGCGACATCAGCACGTCTGCAACAGCCGAGGGGAGGGTTTGCGGTTGCGCTGCTTGATTGGTCACCGTGACTTCACTTGTTACATGCATGGGGATCGTGCATTCTCGTACGTAGGTAAGGGAACTCCCTGAATTCCCCACAAATAATGTAATATGTGGGACTTGGCAATGACTCGCCAGTCGATCTACAGAATTGGAGAAGTCGATGGGAGGGCTTAATTACTGTTAGTTCCATGAAATCAGTGAGGATAACCAAGCAATGAAATGAAAGAATGAAGAATGTAACGATGAAATCTATTGGTATAGACTAGAAATAATGTAAATTTCCGCAACATACGGGGTTTATCTACTCACAATCTCTGACTTCGCCTTTCTTTCTTCAACTTCTTTTCAACGCACAAAACGTACAGACAACAGCGCACATATTGCAGCTAGCTCAGCGCCCTTTTACACGCCAGCCTAAGTTGTTGTGTGTGCCCGTCTTTCCAGTGGCAAATTTTACTCCTTCACCGAGTTCGATTTGGCACTCTACCATCAAGAGTACCCGTGGCCGTTTTCGACTCATGTAAAGTCAAGATGTCGGTAAATTATGCCGAAGGTCTTTCTCCGTACGACAATAAAGGGAAATGCGGGTTACCTGAGGTGAGAGTAGCTTCAGTCCCACATGCTTTATTTGGTGTTTGTTTTGCAATTGGCATGCTATCAAAACGGCAGTATTGTTACCTGTAAATTTAGATTCTAACTCAACTACATTTGCCACTGACCTGTCAGCTTTTGAGTAGGCATCAATGTTCAGTAAAGGTTAAAAATCACTTCACGCTCAAAAGCAGGTAAACGAAAGGACATTTTCTTCCATATAGAACCTCCTACTCTATTACTAAATTTAATTCAACTGCAAGAAGTATCAAGTAATTTAAAATTAAGTTTTAGACGTGTTTCATAAAAGATGTGTGATTTAAATTAATCCCCTGATGAATCATTTTAGGTAAATTTTAATTTAAATTTTAATTGTAGAAAATACTTGAATGTATTAAACTTGAATATATTCTAGAACACTAACACACTACTCTATATCTAGCTATCTGGTATACCCACTAGTTGAAAAGTAATGTGATTGCCCGAGACCACTGGCATTTGTATGACTAAATATGTTTCTCTGACATAGATTTTGGAGGTGGCCACCACACACATTTTTCTCACTCACACTCTTTGCTAGATGCTTAACAGCTTGATGATAATTCATTGTCAGCTAATTTATGATGGTGCCATGCCAGGTCAAGTGTCCTGAATGAATGAGTGCCATATGGGGAGTTGGTGTACGCGGGTGTGGTACAAGTACAAACTTTTATCAAACGAGTTGACCTAGGCTAAATGTTTGCTCCATTTTGCAGAAGTTTGATGAACCTGAAGTAGTTGCTGAGAAAGCGAAGAAATTAGCCGAACTTGTAAGAGACAGCAGGCATTTGGTTGTCCATACAGGGGCTGGAATAAGCACAGCAGCAGGCATTCCAGATTTCAGGTTTGTGGAATGGGTAGCAAATTCTTGGTATCATCGTGTATATTTAAGACATCCAAAAGCAAAACTACCGGTGCTTATTTAGTCGCCAAAGCTTTGCCATTGCAGGATTGGATTTATCTGTTTGTCTATTTGTTTTTGTTTTGTTTTGTTTTGTTTTTTTAATCAGCCAGCCAGTGATGATTTTATGTGTTGTCATTTAAATTAAATATGTAAATTATAAGACAAAAGGGACAGAAAATCTAAGATTCTACAGTGTAATGTTGAACTCTTTTGAAGTACAGTTCAACTTTTGAAAAGTCCAAATACAGCTCTATCGAGCATATTTGGTCGTAAATGTTAGGTGTGTGCAACAGTAATCTTATTAAAATTTTCTGTTCAGATTAGATACTTACATCACTATAACATGTTTCCATGTTCAGGTAAAAGTGCAAAATGTTGACAGGACTTGCTTTCCATCAGAATCCCACATGATTTTTTATTCATTTTTTAATGTTTTTTTTTTTTTTTTTTGAGGAGCTTTCCATGTGTCATAAGAATACAGTCTCATTTGTTAATCTGTGATATATTGTGACTATATTATAACTTGTAAATGTATTTAAGAGTTTCATCTGGGATGAACAGTAATAAGACAGTCTTCCTGCATTTCACAAAGCACCTACTGTATACGGTATGTTGTCATAAACTGTTAAGTCATTCAGCTGCTATTTACAGTTTATGGTGAGGTGAATTCACAGCTTACAGCTCCATGACTGGATTTCCATAGAGTCTGACCTGCAATTGCACTTTGGATCAGTTTTATGCAGGTTTTATGTTTGTACCATTTTGAATATTATTAGATAAAAATTCACTGTGCTAAATTTTTATGTAGCCACCTATATGTCACTTTACCACCAAGAGACCAAAGTTATAATAGAAATACTGGAATTACCAATTTGGGAAGGAGATATAGTCAATGTGATCCACATTATATAGAGAGGTAATCATTTCACAAGGACAGACCATAGAATTTGAATGTGAATACCTTTGTTTTGCTTTGTTAAACTTATGATGTCATGTAAGTATCAATTCAGATTACTCAATTGGTTGCTATCTTGCTCTTGTATCTTTGAAATGTTCTTGTGAATGTCATTCTCATTTAAATCACATTCAGAGGTCCTAATGGAGTTTGGACACTGGAGAAACAAGGCAAGAAACCTGATGTGAACGTTACCTTTGACACAGCCAGACCCACACTCACTCACATGGCACTGGTTGAGCTTGAAAGGAGAGGAAAACTGCAGTATTTGGTCAGCCAGAACATTGATGGACTTCACATCAGATCTGGCTTTCCAAAGTGAGTTGGTGAATGATATATCATGACCTGTGCAATTTATACACAAACTGTTATCATTTAGTGCAATTATATCATGCACTGAATATGTGCAAGCTAAGGATAAGGCATATGCCACTGGGAAAAGAAAAATATGGTATACTCTCTGTGTGAATCGAAGATATTTGTTGTACAGTATTTAATTAGTTACATTTGACTGACTCCATTAAGCTACAATTAACTCAGAAAGGATAAGGAAAAGGCACATGAAAAAAAACAAAAAACAAACTCAATCTTGTTTTGCTGTTGGCCTGTCACTTAGAGCAACAAAAACAACAAAGAATGTATGAATGTCCTTCAAGCTTAACAAAAGAAACAGTGAGGGAGAGGTTTATCATGTAGCTTGTCACAAAGTACATGTGACAAATCAGTGAATTACAATACATGGACATGGTGTATTTTGGGTCTGCTGACATTATCATCTCATTCAGTGGACTATATGAAGCTCACATTAATGATATTTCTTCAAGCACCCAATTCAATGTGTAAACCATATGATGATAAACTCTAGGTGGTATTGATTTGAAAGTGCTCTGCACCAGCATATCTCCTATTCAAAGAATATGTGTATGTGTTATGCACTATGGCTGTATGACTTCATACATTTGTACACATAAATAACTGATAGTATATATAGTCTTTAATTAAGCTTCTCTACAAATGGGGCAAGGCGTTCTCAATATTGCATATCAACCTGTTGAGGATGAGTCCTGAGTACACTCGGGCAGGTGTCTCTTGGAAATGTGTGTTGTAGCAAAATCAGCCTGTCCTCAATAGGTTAACAGCACAACGATATTTGTAAGATGTCACTTGTGCTTGTGGCGAAGAGAGGGAGATTAAACCAGAATTAAAATTGTATTTCCTTGTTACATTTCAGGGACAGACTTTCTGAGCTTCATGGAAACATGTTTATTGAGAAGTGCAATAGGTGTGGAAGGTAGGTAAACCTCCGTAATTATGCATCCTACTCCAGGAATACCATGCCGGATACCATGCTGAATTCCTTGTAGAAAAAGAACAGTGAAACTGGATTTACACTTTTACTTTACTTTCACTTTTGCATGTACAATTTGTAGTTGGTATGTTGTCTTTGCCATGATTTGTACAGATGACTCCCATTATAACAAAGTCCTCGGGTTCAACGATTTTCTTTCATTATGTCGAAATTTCATTATAGCCAAACAGTAAAGTACATAAGGTATTAAGCTGATGATATCTGGGCTTAAATTTTTACTTCGTCAAAATGAGAATTTCATTATAACTGTCATTTTTATAACGGGAGAGCACTGTACATCATCTCTGGGTGATGAGTACCGATTACCATGTAGTTTTTTTGCTGATAGAGGACAATTGTGTGTATTCTTGAAAAAATGTACAGTATGCAGACAAAGGCAAACACACACACACACACACACGCACATACACACACACACACACACACACACACACACACATTATAGTTTCCTGAAATGTGTAATGACTTCTCCAAAGATTTCTTTTTTTTTTCCTGGGGACTTAGCGCACCAGGCATCTGTTTTTCTGTAGTTTTCCGCAAACATTATTTTGATTCCAGGTATGGACAAGGCATATTGTACATATTGATTCAAATTTACCCTGTAACTTTATTCATTTTATGAGTACATTCTGTGATTATGATTTCTTACATTCTCCAGACAAAATGTGTGTTCCATGCCTGTGCCTACGATGGGATTGAAGCCTACAGGAATTATGTGCAGTGATAAACCAGGGAGAGGAACATGCAGGTAAAGACAAGAACAAATCCTGATTGTCATTTACGCATTATTTAGCTAAACTTTCAACCAGAACTATTGTCTGTCGGACTTTTGTTACAGCCTCCAAGATGAGATACATACAATCGACCACACATGCATCATTTCTCTGACATTCAACTACTAGTATAATAAAGCCACACCACCACCAATCATCTAGGAAAATGGACAAAACATGACTTTGCTCCCTGGAGCGTCATGTGTGCGAGCTCTTTTTTTGTAGAAGTTTCTGCCACGTGGGCTGCCTCAAATGAATCATGCACACATTAATTTGCATTTACACATTCATGACATTTCTTTCACCTGTACAGTATATTTTGCTCCCGTTATAACAAGTAACATTAAAACAAAATTATATTACCACAATGCGAGTGGAAATTCAGGTTCTTAACACAGGTAACAAACTTGGCATGTAATGAAAGAAAACTGCTGGTCTTGAGGACTATGTTAAAATGGGAGTTTCCCGTATTTTGTTCACAGCCACCATTCTCAGCAAACTCATCTAATCTAACCCAACAGAAGGAGCACACTTAACAAAGATTTTCACATCAGTTATGACTTTTAAGGAGAAAATCTCTATTCCTGGATAATATGAAGCTTCAATGTTTCTTTGGTTTCATTCAAATCAGTGTGTTACCATTATATGCAACTGTATGATATCTATGTAAAAAAAAATATATAAGTGGATGTAGATCATGCAGTAGACTGATCATCAATTGCATGGTCCTGAATGCTTTCACTGAAGTTCATAATGCATGCATAAATTCCTGATGAGCATAGGTGCCTTTTTGATCACACAAGTGTTCTCATAACTTATCAATCAGGGGAAAGCTACATGACACGATATTAGACTGGGAAGATGCCCTACCAGAATCTGACCTCCTACTGGCAGAAGAGCATTTAAGGTACTGTAAGACACGATATTTTCGCGGCATGAAATTTTCGCGAGTTGCCTCTGACCATTCAATGCGTATAGCGTAGACAAGATATAGTGTGTATTTTAATTTTGCGAATCTCGGCTCTCACGAAATTCGCGAAATTAAAATGCACACGAACATTTCTCGCTTTACAGTACGTGGTGTGACCAATGTGCAATCTAATCTATTCATTGCTTCTAGATCCCATGACAAACTGCGATCATATTTATTTAAAGCTTATCTGGTACTTGAATCTTTATAGTGTTCTGTGTGCAGTCCAAATTGCATGTGATTATGTTGGCAGTTCAGTCATTGACATCATGATATACAGTATCAGCTGGAGCACACACTTTAGCTTTTACACCGCAAATGTGGAAGTTAACCCGTTGAGGATGAGTCTTGAGTATACTCGGGCAAGCGTCAATGGGAAATGTGTCTTGTAGCAAAATCAAGTCATCCTCAATGGGTTAATACCTCCCTTTCATAGTATTAATACAAATTGATAGGGCATGAGGAAAGAAAGGGCAAGAGGGCTCTGAAACGTAGATGCAATTCTGGACTGTTCAGCAGGAAGAGTGTGTTACACTGGAGCTTGATCCTTCTGACGTTTACCAAAAAGAATTTATTCAGAAGAAAACATAAGGGACAGTGGACTTGTTTCAGAAATTAAGAATCACCACCCTTTGTATTAAAGCGGACTATGAATAGGCAGGCAACTGAAATACACAACAAAACAAAACAAGGAAACAATAACATCTTATGAAGGGATCCTACATATACCATTTTGATCCAACCATGATTCTGTGTTATCTTCTTCCTAAGGAGAAAAAGATATAATGAGTTTATTACCAATTTCCTCAAAGCATTTGAAGAAAATTCATTATATTATCAAATTAATTTATTTGACGTAATGAATTGCAGATATTTGTGAACTCAATAATTCTTTGCTGTTCTATTCTACATGTACATTACACCCCCCCCCCCCCCCACACACACACATACATTAAAGTAAAGAAATAAATGTGGAGGGATCGAGACAGTTTACTTCCGCTTCTGACTTGGATATGTTTCTATGGTAACCAACCTACAGACAAAGTGACCTGTCACTGTGCCTTGGTACATCGCTGCAGATCATACCCAGTGGGACTCTGCCCAAACTGACCAAGAAGAATAGAGGCCATCTGGTCATTGTCAACCTGCAACCTACCAAACTGGTCAGTGTAATGTAATCAACACTATTCAGCTGGCTTAAGTTTTGTTTTGTTTTGTTTTTAATTTGAATCCATGTAATGATGACATTGACTGTCTGCTATTATTTATTCAGGCATTTGTATCTACTTGGAAATGCATTTGTAAATATTTCAAATCAACCAAGTGAACAAGTCAATAGAATAAAGTCTTGTGCAAAGACTGCCCATTTTTCATATGCCGAGCTTTACACTGAAAAAAACAACACACACAATAAAGTGCACACACACACCCACACACACACCACTCAAACAAACCATGGCAGTAGTGAAGAGACTTGGTGGTGATGATCCTGTTATATAAGGCTTGAGTTTATATGAAATCATAGGAGTATGCATACTTAAAAAGGAAGTAAGAGTTGTATTAACAAAATCTGATACATTGTATTTGATAAGGATATGGTGAACTGAAGGTCTTTAACATTGTTCATTAGTTCAGATGAGTATGAGTTAATTGTATCCAATATTAGAATTGAGATAAGATATTTGTAAATTGTAAATATCAAGCAAACCTATTAAACATGAAAAAGGAAAAATGGATGTGTAGGTCAATAATCTTTATAACTCTGTAACTTCATGTCTTCATTATCTCTGTCCTAGGACAAGCAAGCTGACCTGAAGATTAATTGCTATGTCGACGAGGTAATGGCACTGCTCATGAAACACCTTGGATACAATATCCCGGAGTACACAGGTCCACAAATTGTCCTGAAGTCGCAGAGCGGAACTGATGCGAGGGACGACCAGGGAGAGGATCCTGTCAAACTGAGAGCACCAAAAAATCACCATGGCAACAAGAGTGAAAACAGTTTGAAAGGGGAGAAGAAGATAAAACTGGAGGACATCCAAGAGAGCAAACTCCATGAATGCCATGATAGAGGTGATTCCTGTGTCAAGGATGCTGATGTAAAGATCAGAGACTGCCTGCCCTCTGTTAACCATGGTGATCGGAACAAGCAGGAGGACATGGGGGAAGCATCAAACTGCGATGCTGATGGAGAAGGCGGTGACAGAGCTACCAGTAGGTTGCCAGATCATGAGGGAGAATCCTCAGACCACGCTGGTGTTTGTGTTAAACCCCAACCAGCTGTCAAAGTTGAAGGGTCATCAGTGGAATGTCATGAGATGGACACAGATAGGAAACAGTTTGACATAGTGTGCAGTGCGAGGCTACAAGCAGAAGCCACTGACGCTGTGACAAACCAAACAAACTCGGAAACAGAACAGCATATTGATGGGACTGAGGTAGAAGAAAGGGAAGAGAACACTGGTGTAAAGAGAGACTTGGATGGCAATATTAAGTGTAGCTAATATACAATGATACAAATACAAACTTTCTCAGATTTATGTGGTACAAGTAACAGCGTAAAGTTTTCTGTTGAGTAATGTCCTAATTCTAGAGAATGAATTGTAAGCATTGTACAGTGTGGGCCCTACAGTGCAACTGCTGCCTGCCCAAGTCAAGTAGTATCTCCAGAACTCGTAAGGAAATCCTCCTATCCTTGACGTTTCAGCTGTGAGTTGTGACTTTTCTAACAACAATCCTTTATGAAATCTACTCTTAACGATGAGTGTCAATGCTCAAATCAAACAAGAAAACAGCAAATTAGTTGATGGTGCTATAACTTATAGAAAAAAAAAATACAATAGAAACAAAAACCTCATTATGAAGCTGTGCTCATTTGTATTTGCTTCATTGAGCTGATTGTATTGTGGTTTTACGATAATGATATGCAAAGGTCTGCATTCTCATGTGTCATCATAATAAGGTTTCAGTGATAAAAATAAATGTCAAAAAATTAGATGTGTCCAGTAGACTCTGAGTAATGATATGTATTTGTTCTAGAGCAGTGGTTGCCTCTGAAAACTGGCATGTGTAGATTCTTCTCTATTTCCTTTATGCTCTGTTCATCTTTACTCCCCTAACCACACAGATTCATAGTCCCCCCAACTATTCAGATTCACTACCACTCATTTTGTCCACATCAAGCAAGTGGTATATATATCAAAACAGATGAGTGCTTTTATCTCTGAGTCTGTCTGTTTACATTGTTACCTGTCATTTCTACACAGGCATTCCCATATCATAGTGTCGAGGTATATCACAATTGAGGGTTATCATTATTGAGTGAACCTTTAACTCTTCCTGCCCCAAGTAGCCACCCCAGGACATGGTGCAGTTATTTGCCTCTGCAGACAAGCTGGCTTGAAGAATAATTCTTGGATTCTTTTGAGTTTTGTACTATTGGAATGCGCTTGTTTAAGGTACATTGTACAAAGTCCTGAAGAAAAAATATGTGACCTGTATACATTTCAATTAAGTTAGACTTTGTATATAAAATTGTTTGTATCTTGTCAGTTTATAGAATTCCTGTTAAACCATGACAGTGTAGTTGTGGTGTGGTACAATGTACCATGCATTGATTCCTTTTGTGTAACAAATGTATGTAGGCCTACAGTCAACTTGCACAAGTTGGCACATGGGAACAGAGAAAATCGATCAACCACCTGCATGTAAGTTGACAAAGTGTTGACTTAAACACATCACACATGCAAACATTTAGCGATATGTTCAGAGAATAAGAGACAGGAACACATTGTTCCGGGAATGATGATTTGTATTACATCTCAAGTGACATCGATATACTCTGTACATGCAGCTGTGCAACATTTTCCATGCATTTGGAGGAGAACAGCCTACAATGCAAAGGCCAGAGAAAATTATGAAACATTCAAAATTTTGGAATTTCCCAGTATGTTTCCGTTTCGTTTCTTTACATTGAACCACCACCGAGATGGTATTAAAGGGATGTTGCAAAAACTATGATAGTAAAAGAAAAATAATTCCCGAAGTAAAGCTGATTTTGGCAACAGATCTGTCAAAAAAAGGCATTGATAATATATATTGTATAATGATTGCATTGTTTGTAGGAAATACGCCGACATCACAACCAGTACTGCAACAAACACATATGAAATGCAGGCATTTGAAATACTGAGAAACAAACTGACATAGGAACAGAGAAGATCTGATGCAGCCAGGGTACAACATTATGATCTTAACAGGTGTAATCAAATCACTTCAACCACAAACTCTCTCCTGGTCAACAATAACGTCAATTTTTAGAAGTCATAGTTGTCACTCATACTGTAGTTAATAAAGTGGAAGATTTTTTTTTTTTGGTAATCTTAGAAAAATAAAAATCTCCTTGTGCTCCAGTATGACTGTGGTTTTGGAATAGTCAGAAACACCCGACTATGCAGCATTTGTTGATATACACAAAGAATTTCATGAAAAAAACAATGTAAGTAAAAGAAGAAGAAATTATGTGTATTTGATTTTGTTGACTCATGCGATGTCAATTTGTACCTGAGTTACTGTAAAATATATGTATATAAACATATTATATATGTACATATATGTATACAGTATACTCCTGTTATAATGAACATGGTTATAACGAAATTCCGGTTACAATGAAGTAAAAAGTCAGGCTGCAACATTGTCCACTCTATATATTTTATTGTTTATTTGTTCAGATATAATGAAATTTCGATATAACAAAAGAAAACTGCTGGTCTCAAGAACTTCGTTATAACGGGAGTCCACTGTATAGACGTATTATTTATGTGTATATATGTATGCATATATACATGCATATATATATGTATATTTTACAGTAACATATGTATATCTTTATATTTGTATCGGGGGTAGGCACCTACATGTTAATGCTAAAAAAAAAAAACCTCTGCAAATAACTACAATGTATAATTCAGACTATTATGACACCCCTGGCACCCTCAGCTTCACCACTATGCTGGATATACTTGTTCCTGTAATTTCTAATCTAATCCCTAAGTGACAACTCCAGAGACTCCAACCCCAAGCACCTTCTCATCTGGAGATTCTCCCCTCTGAACGGGCCCCTAGCAAACAGGAGACTCCAACTTGATGTGCATGAAGCGCGAAGTCCCTTGGGTCATTAGGGTTTTAGATGCTCTCTCGTGCTTTCTCAGGCTTATTCGTTAGCATATGATGGCACTAAGTAAGTAATAATTCAACGACTCAACTCATATATTTTGGCTTAATAAAACTGAATTTCATATACATTTTTTGGAGATGCTATTCACGCATGCATATGAAATTGATCAGCATCTACAAAACCATACAAGCGGGAGACACAGAGCCAGGGCGGGAAAAATTTAATCTCGAGCGGGAGAACGGGAGATTTTGTGAAAATAGGCTTTCGGTGGGAGATCTCCCTTCGAGAGCGGAAGAGTTTGAGTCTCTTCAATTCCCACGTGACAATGCCCATAGCATGAAACTCTTTGCATCTGGGGCCTACTTGGAAATAAAACAAATCCTCCTAGGGCAACATTTCCCACAATACTGCTTTTAAAAAATGCCCACAAAATAGAAAGAAAGATATGAAGTGTATAATAATATGTGTGTGCGTGTGTGTGTTAGTATTTGCCTGTACAGGCAAACTTACGAATTTGTACTCAAGGAAATCGCCAAAGTTCAAATATAAATAGGGATCGAGTGAAAGCAGCAATATTAGTAGAACACATCAGTGAAAGTTTGAGGAAAATTGGACAATTCATTTAAATATAGTGTTTTTTAAAACTTCATCGCCGTCATAGCTGGATAGGAGACTGTGTGTACTTCACTTGATGACGTCATTTTGGACTACAATACAAAGAAAACATTAGGAGAATTAAAAAAAAAGATCATGACTATAGTACACATCCCATCAACTTATTACTAAGATATGTTGAGGGTAGTATCATTCCCCCTGCTTTCTGAAAGAGGTGAAGTCAAGTACATGTTTTTATGGTAGAAAAGTAAAATTATATTGAATTTCTTTATGTTTTCTCGGTTGTCCATTGAATGACATCATGAAGTGTAGTTGCCTCCCTATCCATTGATGACAACACCAAAACTCCTTTAAAAATCATCACTTTTGAATCGATTGTCCGATTTTCAACTTTCATTGATTCTGCTTTCACTCGATCTACATTTGGTTTCCTTTATAAAAGAAAAAAAAGAAGAAGATTTTATGACTTTCTTTGTTCGTTTTTTTTTCTTTTTTTTTTTTTGTTGTTGCCTGGGCTCTCTTGTATCAGACATTGGTTTCTGTGACTGTGTACTATCAAATATCCTATCTTTGGTATTATTTGTTACAATGGAAGATCAGTGGAATCCAGACGGGGTACCCGGTACCGATCTCTACTTTGTACAGGGAAGAGACCAGTGAGATGGGATGGAAGAAAGTCTTACGTTACAACTGTCTATCACGCTGCTAGTGCTACTTCATTCTTAGATAGTTTATCTTCTGAGGTACAGTGTACCGACGGTGTAGTATGTTTGTTATCATCAATCATCTGAACAATAACTTCTTCTTTTTTTTTTCAACATCACTAGCTTACTTTAACATCACGTGCCACCTGTCTCTTTTGGAATCGAATGATGCTATCCACATGAAGACTATGACATCATAGGACCGATCAACTATTTGAAGGGGGATCTCAACTACCGTACTGTAAATCGAACTCGGTATTTCATGCCGAGCACATGAACTTTAAACATAAGAGGACGAATCCTATTCATATCAAGCCATTGTATGGAATGGGAGTACTTCTGGAAAAAGTATATTTTTACCCTTTATTCACTGTAAAGTGTTATCAACTTTCGATACACATTATAGAAATATCGCAGTTCCCCGCCCGTATGATAGGTGCGTCCAAAATTTCTATGGGCAGGTAGGCCGTAGGAGATATAAATGGTATATGGATCCACTGCAGTGTACGCATCTCTCTCGTTCCTCGATCGGGCGTCTATTGACATGCAGTAGCTGACAACGAGGTAAACAAATATACAGCAACCGAGGAGTTGTATCATTAGTGTGACATCATCACCACACACACAGCGTATTGCATTCAGCAAGACGTTTCGCCGAGTGCACTGTGTGGTTTACGAAGTCGACGTACTACTACTAGGCAGACTTGTGAGAGATCAGTGACCTGAGCTGCTACATTTTCGTTGTGAATTCCTCAAAAGTTTTCACCTTTGAAACGCAAAGTTTATCTAGTTATCAACCAACCCAACATATCACTTCAAAATGAAGCTCTCCAAATGTTGTTCCGTGGCTCTGTCGGCGAAATGTGTGATGTTTTTCCTGTCAGTGCTGTTCTGGGTAAGTCAGTCGTTGACCGAAAGATCGGTCTGTATCTGTACATGTACGTCGGGGAATGTTCCGCGGAGACTGCGTCTGGCTTCACGGATCCCCTCCGAGGAGAGCGATAATGGCAAAAAATAAAAAGACTCCTCCGGACAGACGGATCTTTCTATCTAAGTCAGTCGGTGAACTGTGAATGAGCAAGGAGCTATTACACGATAGCTCCTTGGAATGAGAAACCCCGGCCCGGTTATCGGTGATCCCCTACCTTTAATAGGCTTTGAGACAGCTCAGTTCGGGAAACCCACTCACAAGGGGGGTCCCTCCTTATAAGTAACCCGTCCCCCTTATAAGTAACCCCGTCCCCCTTATAAGTAACCCCCGGGGCACCCCTTATAAGGAGTCTCCACGCTTTTTTGCAATGCAACGCGAAAATGAAAGGACTGCGGCAATTCGCTTGATTATGTCCATAAAGCTTCACAAGTTTCCTAGTTACTCACGAAATTTGAGCAAAATCGGTTTGAGGCATCATATCTAAAATCATGGATTTAAATGCGATGTCAAACGACCCATGCGAATGCTGAAATGCGAGCGATTACTGGCGTGAGTGTCGCCAGGCGCGGCGGCGCGGCAATGCTTGAGTGCAGACGTGGCGACTGAGTTTTGGCAGACTCAGTCGCCACGTCTGCACTCAAGCATTGCCGCCCCGCCGCGCCTGGCGACACTCACGCCAGTAATCGCTCGCATTTCAGCATTCGCATGGTTCGTTTGACATCGCATTTAAATCCATGATTTTAGATATGATGCCTCAAACCGATTTTGCTCAAATTTCGTGAGTAACTAGGAAACTTGTGAAGCTTTATGGACATAATCAAGCGAATTGCCGCAGTCCTTTCATTTTCGCGTTGCATTGCAAAAAAGCGTGGAGACTCCTTATAAGGGGTGCCCCGGGGGTTACTTATAAGGGGGACGGGGTTACTTATAAGGGGGACGGGTTACTTATAAGGAGGGGCCCCCCTTGTGAGTGGGTTTCCCGAACTGAGCTCACGCGTGATGGTGGTGATCTGTACCTGTCTAACGTTACATCTAACGTTAGTGGTCTTTTGCATACTAATGTCTTACTGAAGTTTTTGGCACTACAGATTTTACCTGTATGGTTGTGGGTATGCCATTTATGTGATGATGCATCGATGCAGTAAAAGACATGATGAATAATGAGGGTTCTCTAAGGGTTTTTGGCCTTTGAAGTTTGATGTAAATACAGTTTGTTGAGTGAAACTTTGAAAGTTGAGTAAATTTAGACAGAAAAATCCGTCTGTCCGGAGGAGTCTTTTACTTTTTGGCAGTCGGCCGTACTTTTTTGATGTTATCGCTCTCCTCAGTAGACAGATAGATCCGTCTGTCCGGAGGAGTCTTTTATTTTTTAGACGTTATCGCTCTCCTCCACATATACAATGTATGTTAGGGGGGGATCCGTGAAGCCAGACGCAGTCTCCGCGGAACATATCCCCGCAGACAGATACAGACTGATCTTTCGGTCAAGAGTAACAGACACCTCTATGTAGACCCTTTATGGGTCTACCGTCTAGTCCACATACATGTCTCCTACATTGAAAGGAATTTGTCAACTTGTATATTCCATGGAACATACCCACGATTCACTGTACACATTCTTACCGAGCGGACAACAAAAAGAAAATCAGCAAAAGAGGCCCGAGGCTCAAATTTTGTATTGTACGGTAAAAGGTCTTTAGCATGAACTTTAGAACAATTTGTGCGATAAAATTTTGTAATAAATTAACATTATCTTCTAAATGTGAGGTTAAATGTGGATTTATTAGCATTTTGACATATTTTGAGTCGTTTTTGCGATGTCGTCCCATACAATGCTCCACGAGTCTAGTCTACTTTGCTTTTGTATATGATATCTATACATTGGCATTCTTTAACTTTACATGTATATAGAATGTGTTAATGTCTGCAATTTATGTTGTGTTTTGACCGAAAGATCAGTCTGTATATTGTCGTCGGGACTATGTTTCACTACAAATGTATGTCTGGCTTCACAAAATCTCCTACCAGGTACTGTAAAAGTACACAAAAGTTTTGCACATTTCGTGCAACCAGAAACGAGTGTGAAAATAAAAGCACACAAATTTTTTTGCTTGCCATATGTTCCTGAACTTGATATCATGATTCAGCGGAATTAAAAACATACAAAACTCCTCTTACCCGGCCTAGCATAAAGAATTAGTCACTTGAAAATATCCACTTTTACAGTATACACGTATAGAGTACAGCTTTATATCTGTGGAGGAGGCCAGAGGGCTGTAAAAGTCAAAAAGTGTTTTAAAAAATGATTTTTCTTCATGTTGTGGCCTACCCTAAATGTAAATTTGTATGAAGTAAAATAGTATCTGTATATTTTTGTGTGTAAAACACATCTGAAAGTTAAACTTTTGAGGCTTTGTTTGCATATGATGGATGTACAGTAATGGAGTATGGATTGAGGTACAGTAGAGCCTGGTGCCTTGTGTTGTTGTACATGTAGCAGATATTTACTTTTTTTTAATGAACTACATTTGTAGTTAGATTGCATGCAAATATACTGCTAGGTGTATCTGTCTATTTATGACATTATTTCAATTTTTTCTCACTTTCTGTTCGTGTCCACATTCCAGTGTGCCTCTGCAGCTCTGATGTACCTCGGTGTGGAGTTGTTCCGCTGCGTTGGAAACATAAAACATGTGGCCAGTAACTACTTCCTCACCATTCCGGCCATGGTTTCCATTGGCCTCAGCCTGCTCTTCTGTGTGGTGGGCATCGTTGGACTCACTGCACTCTCCTGGAAAGATGCCAAGTGCCTCAAGAGAATGGTAAGGAGGAATTACCCTATGTTGACTGCAGGCAGTATTACTAAGTACTGTAAGACGGGGAATGTTTTGTGTGCATTTTAATTTTGCAAATTTCGCGAGCACCACTGTCCAACAATCCCGAAATTAAAATGCACGTGAAAGTTCTTTCCTTCACAGTATGCATCGGAAGCCGGTGGCAATTTGCGAAAATTTCATGCTGCGAGAAAGGCCGTCGGCTCCAATTCACAAAATTTTCATGCCGTGAATATATATTGTATTACAGTATGCCAATGACTGTGTTCTCTCTATTATTTCAAGATTTTGAAACATGACATTGTTCATTTCTTATATTCTTTGTATTTCAATCTTATTTATGCAGGCAAGTAGGCCTAGCATACAAATGTAATTGTTCTTTTCATTGGTCAATATTAGTTTATGTTTAGCATGGTTTTATTCAGTTGTCAAAGCACTCACAGATCCACTTTGCTCTAAACAGAAACAAAATATGGTACAATGATGCAAGTACATGATTTTAGACCAATTACTGATAACTTCGCAAACATATAATTTTCGTTTGAATACAAATTTTACATAAAACCTACAGTAGGAAAGGATTAAGACAACCGTTATAAAAACTCCAAGGACTTGTTCAAAATCCATACATACATACTACACTGTACAATCACTTCTTTTTTAAGTGTTGATGAAAATATTAGTACATATTAGGCACGTGTCTTCAGACGTTCATGTAGATAATGCTTCTAAGATAATTTTTTTTTTCTTTTTGGCCACTCTTGCACTATTATAATGTGTGCATTGAAAAAACTGTGGTCATGCTTCCATTCATTGTCAACAAGTACTGGTATATCTTTGTGTAAAAAACCTTACTGTTGATAAAAAACCCCAGTTATTGAACTGTTGCTAGAAGTAGAAATTGCCAATTTGATGTAGAAAGTGACTTAGTCTTGCATGGCACTTTTAACATTTAATTAAAATGAGAATTATCAACCATGCTAAACAGTATTCAAGACAGTACCAGTAGTCATGATACAAATGTTATGTAGTTATGCATGCATGATTATCTGTCGTGATGATCTGTTTCTGGGATTACTTTGAAGTGATTGTGCAGAGGTCAAACTAGGGGATATACCCTGCAATAACACTGCTTGAGGAAGTCGAGACAGGATGGGAAAGCTGTTTATACAGTAGATAAAAAAAAAAGTTGCATGTGTGTCTACTCAAAATGCTGTCTACCCATTCAACAGGATGTACCTAACCTGACAAGTTCATCACTCCACTTCCAAGTACCAATAGTCTTTTAGAAGTTTCTAGTTTCCTCACAATAGATTGAGCCTACAAGTAGACCCAATTACTGTAAAATGCAGTCACGTACATACATATACATTGTACATGCACATTGTACATTGAATATGAATGATGAAAATACATTGTACATATTGTCTACCAGTACATATTGTATGTCACACATGTCATGGAATATATAGTATGAAATTGTATGATATGGGCCTATACTACACTGCACTTGCCGTGCAAATGGGAGAAAAAATATGTACAAAAAGGCACAAAAGGTTTCACCTGAATATGATGTAATGTATTGAAGTATCTGTCTTTAGAAGTATTCAGTAGATTAATTTGGTTGATTTCGAGAAAGTTATTCAAAGAATCTGACAACTGGCACAGTAGCTTTGAATTTCTGCAGACAGTCATTGTATAGTATATTAGAGAAAGCAACAAATTTTGTTAATGTGGAAAACATTGCAGTGTCTTTTGTATGTTTGACTCTCAAGATCAGACTTGGAAAAATTGTAGATCTGTGGTACAGCTGTAGGTACTGTCGTATCAAAATGAGACACACGGCAATCAGTGGTACAAAATTGTACAAGCCTTTTATCAGCATGCTATCAAGTGTAGAGATGTACATGTACATTACATTGTACATAACTGTGTATCTGTTGATATCACAGCAGCTGAATTCCAAGGAAGGTCACTCAAAGTCATTATCTGGTTGACTAAATACACAAGGAAGAGAAGGCCTCCACTTCCGGTGGTTTTCCACTGTATTGGATAGGCATGTGGCAAAATATAATGAGTAGATCCATAGAATGATTTCATTAATTTGCTGGCCTTGGCTGTCATCAAAACATCCCCTCAGCTCATTAGTATTGTATTACAAATGGCTTCTTGTTGTAGTCATTGCCACATGTCACTTTCATAGCCTAGTTTGTATTTTACCTTGAGAGTGAGGAGGGCTTGATCAAGTGAAATATTAAATTAGAAGGAAAATAATCCCTTACCTAATGCATTCTTTCACCAATACAGTTATACTTGTATATGGAAGTGTAAAACACATCAATCAAGTATTCAAAATTCTGTGGTTTAACAGGTCATAGATGAAATTATAGATTCAATGAGGATAGGTATGCCTGTGAATGACAAAATCTTTGGCAATTATGCAATTACCGCCATAAACTTCTTTTTGCCTTTAATCTGATGCCTATCAATGTAGTGCATGATTTTCATGGCATTGTAAATTACTTTTAATGAAAGTAATTGGGAAGCTGGGGTGAGACTGGGAAACAAATTGTTTACAAAATATTGAGGGACACATTTTTTTTTTCTGGCCAATTTTCAAGCCTAATATTGCACATGTAGCTGTCACATCTCTTGGCAGCCAAACAAATGTGAAGAATGAAAACAAAGATAGAGGTGGTAGAGGATCTGTCAGTGTAATATGAGTGTTCTTGGTATACCACTACAATACCAGTACAGTACCTCTCAAAATGTGAACAAAACTCTTGATTACAAAACCTGTAGGTAATCTTGCTTAAAGTGTTTGCCACATTACTGGAAAAAAAAATGCTTCACAGCTTATAGTGACACTTACGAAGCAAACTAAACACAAGTACACACCTGTACATTACTATGACAACCAAATGCAAGGGAACCTTGATATAACAAGGACCTTAAAACCATGCCAATTACCTAGAGGGCAGTCTAAATTGTGTATCAGATTTCTTACTACAACTGTATATCAGGCAACAAAAATGATGAAATAGTTTACAAAATCATCTTGTTATAACAGGGTTTTGCTCTATCAGACCTCTTACTAACAAGGTTTCACTGTATTTATCTTAGGTTATTATACTACACATGCAAACCAGGTGCATTTGAAGGATGAAACCTGATACTTAATTTTCGTAGAGAACATGTATGTTGCAGAATGCAGGAATGCTGATATGACAATACTACAATGTATGTCCTTATTTTGAACCTATTCCCACACAGTTCCTTGCCCTGCTGGTAATCATTGTCGTGTTGGAGATAACAGGAGCTTCTCTTGCCATCGTCTACAAGGATGAGGTCAGTAACTTTTAAGATGACTCAATATCATTGGCAGTAAGGTTATAGCACACCACTATGAACCCTCCGAAGAGAGATATATGAGGCATTCTCATTTAAGTTGTCAACAGATCCAAAACCATATTGTTTCTTTGAATATTTGGGTTTCCAACGTTCTGTCTGTATTTTGTGCAGTCAAAGTGAGAATGAAATTAAACCGGTATTTGCTCATATGAATGAGCAAATTTTGAATAAAAGAAAACACTATTGAACGGTTAAATAGTTGATATACATCAAGACTGTTATCACTGATATAGAACATTCTTCAGTTTCACAACCAACAATGTGTAATTTGTATTGTGCATTGTAGTGTGTGATATTTTGCTTGTTTGTATCACAAATTTGCCATACATTAACCCGTTGAGGACAGGCTGATTTCGTTACAACATGCATTTCCCATAGACACCTGCCCAAATGCATTGTATACTTACATGTAGCAGTAATAGGACAAGTCTTCAACAGGTTTATGAAGAATGGCTTTAATTGGGATTGCATTCAGTTGAGTAATGTGTATTTATTGGAACATTTGTATCATTCTGTATACTAAGCTCTTGTTTCAAGTCTAATAATTGAAAACTGATGTTTAGGATTTGGGTTTGTGCTACAAGCAGGAAGTACCATGGAGGAAGCTTTATTTTACAATTATTGACTTATTCTTGTCTTGAAGTGAGGGCTAAGTGTTCACTAGTGCATAATAATTGCTATGTCTGTAGCCACACTATCACAGTATGAAGGCCCATCTCTTTGTTTAGCGCTACAATGGAGTATTGATCCTCTCCTAACTGCCATTGTGTTGTGTGTGCTAGATCAGATCTGACTTTGTGCCTGAATGCATCAGCATAGGCTAGACTCAACTGGCAGGCATTAACCAACTGCTGTGACTGATTCTCATATTTACTGTTCAAACACTCACCACCACACGCTCACACACACAGAAAAGTACATACTGTACACTGTATGTACCATATCATGCGTATAACATAGAAGTGGCATATTTTTGTGGGAAGTGGGAACACAGAAACTGTAGTGTACATGATTATAGCTAAGCACTAAAAATACACCAGTTGCTTGTGATGTTGTATAGAGAGAGACAGTAATAGGCTGAAATGTTGTTTTATGACTTGTTTTCAAAAGTCAAAGCTATTGCATCCACTCTTGTAAATAATTAATTCCAGGGTTAATGAAGATTAGCAAAGATTGTACTGCCATTCACATGATTATTTGCACCATAAGCAAGCACTTACAAATTATGGATTAACAAATGGAAAACCAGTCTGGGTTAAATTGGCATGAAAAAAAAAGAAGAAGCAGAAAGACTAATCATGGTACTAATCTTGACCAAGAGGATGCCAGATTTTATGCAAAAGTCTGAATTTAGGTCCTTTTATGTGCCAAATGGCTCTCTGTCGGTGAAAAGATTCCAACTGGCAGTCTTGTGGCTCATCAATTAAAATCTGATGTGCATTGCATTCATTCATCAACAGAAATGTGTCATGTGTGCTATTAAAGTATGAAATGAAAGGAAAATAACCATGCTGCAAGATGGCATCTGTGAATACGTATCAAAATCAAAGTTCATGGCTTAGTCAAGTGATACAAACATAATAGAAATGCTTTGAATGTTGAAAAGTATTGTCATGTTGTTAATGAAAGTATTCCTTTCCCCACCAACAGGTCAGCGTTGGGATTGAGAAGGGGGTTAACCAGACAATGGCCACCTACGACAGCGATGAGAACTCCAAGACTTTCATGGACTGGCTCCAGTCTCATGTGAGTATAATAACAAGGAAAATGGGCAACTTTGTTTTATTGTATTGTTTTTTGAGTTTCCTGTTGTTGCTGTTTCTAATTGGCAAAGGGTATGGCAAACCCAGTTCTCTTTTTTAAAACACCAGTAAAATAAAATTGTGTCTAGCTTGAGATTTTATGTCACAGTTGCAAAACAAAAAAAAAAGTAGGCAAAAGGGACTTTAAAGTGTGCTGCATCTCCACTATTAAGCACACACTCACCTTTGCATTATTTGTATGCTGTCAAGTTATCAGTGTATTCATCATGCCTTTATTCAATCTTGAATTTCAGCTGGGCTGCTGTGGTGCTGAGCAGTACCAAGACTGGTTCACCACACAGTGGGGTAAGGACCACCCCAGTGCCGTCCCCGAGAGCTGCTGCACCAAGAAGTCTGTCCTGCCGTTGCTCAGCTCTGCAACTAACTGCACTGGGGCTCTGCCTGATGATGTGGATAGAATCTACCATGCTGTAAGTTTAGAATGACTTGTTTGCTGCAGTTTCAACATTTAGATATAATACAAGACACTGTGTATCACTTTGCTGTTATTGTCCGATGTTTAGAGAGTTAAAATATGCTTTCACTCTGAATTAGTCAGAGCAAAACATGTGAGACGCTTCCAGCAAAATTACCACTCATTATTCTTGGAAAATTGCATGCAAATGTAGCATTTGATATACATGCATGTGTCAGCACTGAAAAAGAAGTAGACAGTTATAGATTTTTCAATACAAATACAGAGGGGACCACAAGTATCAAATCAAAAAAATAAAATAAAACTAGCTATTGTTTAATGTACTTTTGGTAAGACAGTATACACATTCCTCATTATACAAGATGCTTCAGTAATATTGATAGTATTGATTTTTCAAATTCATGAAATAGAAGTATTGATTTTTGCCTTCTTTATATCTTTAGAGTTGCCATGACCGGCTCTACCAGGAGCCAAGGAAGTACTTGGTCTACGTCATTGTTGTTGCTGTCATCTTGTTCCTCCTTGAGGTAAGAGTACCATCATTCTCGTTTATAGTCCTCTGGATCTGAACCCGTTGCTCACAGGAATAAGATGAAGAATTATGATTCAGTGAAATCCCGTTATAACAAGGTTGTTGGATCCAGTTGATGAACCTTGTAGTATCCATACACTTGGAACTTGCTCGCACTTGGACACTGTATGAACATGTTCTGCTATGATAGGGTTACATACAAAGTTTGACACAATATTGACACAATATTAAACAGGACATTAGCAACGGGAATGTACCAAGAGTACTCTCACAGGGGGGAAAAAATATATATATCTGTTATTCCTGATACTTGTTGTCAAATGTGTCATTCCCTGTTGTATGTGCATAGATTAAGATAAAATTACAACATGTACAAATTCCTGTTTTTATTTTTGTTTTTCTGCAGGGGATGGGCAAACTTTATTTTGCAATAACAGAAAAGTTCTGAATTCCCATGAGTTAACACTTAAAGGCTAGTTTCGACTTGCAATTTATCTCATTATCAAGAAGGGATTCTTACTATATCGAAGCTCGCTGTAAATGGACCTATATCTTGAAAGCAACATGGTTAAAATGAAGGGAATAAACAAACAAATGAACTTTGGCTACATGCTTTTCAGGAAATGATTTCACTGGTATTGTGCCAGGAATTTTGTCATTAGTTTCACATGCTTGAACTGATCTAGCCCATCAAGTGCTTGTCGACCCACATTAAAAATTACACTCCATACTTTCAAAGCTGTCACTGGCAATGTAATACAGGATGCAATCCTCAGTATTCCAAGTTAATTTTTCCTGTGTAAATGACTAGGATCATAAAAATCAGAGAAGCTCTGACCAGAAATAAGGATCCAAATGAATGGAGTTTCCTATGCTTGCACACCCCTACAGGTCTTGGCCTTGATCTGCACTTGCTACTTGGTGTGCAACCGAAGAGACAAGAAGCAGTACCAGCATCTTCAGACATCGGAGCATGAATCCAGCTATGGCTACAGGGCATAACTTAGCAGAGATTCTCAGATGAATGCAGATTGTCACTACTAATTTGTTATATTTTGTGAAGAGGCAAATATGAAGATATCTTGCATGAGTTTTTGTCACATCACCCCATCTCACATGTGGGCAAGAAAAAGTTTTTGCAATATGCGTAGGCCTCTGATATGAAATTTCTGTCAATGCTTCTTGTAAAGAGAGACTGTAGGTGCAATTGTCAGTTCCCTGGCAGTGAAGTCTGAGAGTATTTGAAAAGCTCCCTTTGCCCTGAAGACTTCATTATATTCAAATCTTTCATGGATAGAAACTGATATGAGACTGACTCACCCCATCTTATTGTACAGCCCCAGAATGGGAGTAGAGCTGTTAGTATGTTGCCATTGGGCTTTCAGTTCACACAGGCTGGAGTATTGTAGTATATGGGTTTTTTTTCTGTTTTTCTTTTTAAATTACCAGATTACATGGCAATAGTATCTCTTGGATGAAGGCTGAAGTTATTTATCACTATTCATTCATTTGAAATATTAAAGGTGTGATTCTTCTAAACATATACAGGGGATAGGTTACAGTAAACAAATTCATTAAGTGTATGAATTTTTTTTTCCTTAATGATTTTGTTGTTGTTGTTGTAGCATTCTTTGAATAGTGTGTTGTGATATATTATGCATTCAGTGCACCACCTTAAGCCAAGTGTGTGGATTACTTATTGTCCTTCAAGCAAAGTTAATTGGTGGATGAGGCGAACATGACTGGTATTATCCTTTGTATTTTCTCTCTAGATAAGAAGTCATTATGCCTCTCGTCTTTCAAAAACTTATTCTCAAAATGTCTGCACATGGGTTTGATGGGAGTGCCGTGTTGTAGTAGACGAAAATATTGAATGCTGATGTGTTGCAGGGGCGGATCCAGGCGTTGGTGCACAGGCACGCGCCCCTCTTTATTTTTTTAAAGCTAAAGAAATAAAAAGAAAAGGGGGGGGGCATGCACCCCTTTACGAAATTCCTGGATCCGCCCGTGTTGCAGATGTGAATGGCATAACCTGCTGTAGGCAGCTGCGTGAGAATTTTCAACGAATGCTGAAGAAATTTGTGCTATTGTATTTTTGCCTTGTATAAAAAGAGTACTGTGACATGTTTTCTGTACCATTCCTCAGGTCTGAAAGGGTATTTGTTCACATTTAACCAGACAGCCTTACCACTTTCATGGTCTTCTTGTACACATTTTTTTTTTTCTCATGGAATTCTGAAAATGTTTATATTTGTAAATATTTAAAGTATTTTGTGTCTCCTGCCATTATTGTGATATCATGTTGAAATTTTGTATGTTTTGCAGGGAAAGTAGAGAAAAGTAACAACAAAACTTGGGTGAATTTGTAAAAAAGAAAAGAAGAAGAAGAGAAGTCTATTCCATTATCGTAGAATTGCTTCACAATACATGCACCATGGATCTTTTATTCAAGTTATATCCACACCAGAAGAGGCTCAGTTGAAGACATACAGAATTATAGTGGAATAGTATCTACATCATGTTAATTGTGATGAAACAATGATCCTGATTTAATTAAGGAAGACAGATGTAGAGGTATGAACCCTCTTGTAATGTTCGGTTCAGTTGGGCTATTGCCTGCAGGTGAATGTCCGTGTCCCAGGGCGTTGAGCCACCATGGCATGAATTCACAGGGCACTCCTGTGAAGGTCTAGCCACTGGTTTTGCCTTAGCCTCCTCCAACCCGGCCCATAAATTACCTTAAGATTATTGCACATGTGTCATGTTAAATGTAAAAACCTGAATGTTGCAATCCTTGTAAAGTGGTGTGAGTTATGATGGAATAAATGTGACCGTGCACCTCAAAACGAACATAAAGTCGCACAAACTGATTTTGCGTGAGGACTGAAAATAAGTGAAATGGGTCAACCTAGCCGAACTTGACTTTTTCATATTTTCTGAAAGAGTGGGTCTTCTTTTACATTATGCTAAAATTTGGTATCATGAAACGGGCAGGAAAGTGTTTTTTTTTTTAGCAGTTTATCTCAAACATTTTTGGTAGAATAGTGTGATTAGGTGTGTCTTTAGAATCCCTTTTTCATTTCTGAAAAACCTTGTCCACACTCTTCACTTTCAACTCTAATAACTTTTGAAAGGATAGCGCTACTGCTTTGAAAGTTTGCACTAATTATGGACAGAATGTGTTAATGAGGCATGCTTAATTTCAGCTTAATCTAATAATCCCTTCATTGTTGTCACTCTGGTGGTTTACTTCCTGTTTTTTGTCCCATTCATCGCACAGCCAGCACGGTTTGGTAAAGGTTAAGCGCTTGAATAGACACTGTACTTCAGAGCCTCTTTTCTCAGTTCACACTTTTCCTGAGTTTGTGCTTTCTTTCCAACATTTAGATAGGTTAGGAGAGTCCATTTGATTTGAGTTATACATCATTTTAAAGCTTAGAGTCTGCTCTTTCAGAATATGGTCTTAACTAAAAATTCATGTCTGGCGACTTTTTGTTTGTTTTGAGGTGCAGGGTCACAAATGGAAATTGATACAGTTTTCAGTATGAGAAAATTTCTCCCCCTTTCTTGTAGTCATTTTTGTTTTAGTATTGTATGAGATACAGTACGTAAATCTACCAAAGGAATATTATTTTAGCAATATCCTTATGTCATCCAACTATCGCAGTACCAATACAGTGCCAATATATCTTCATCTTGAAGATCATAACTATTTCAGGTTTTTTTTTTTACTCTGAAAAGGGAATGGAGCATTATAGAAGTCGTATGAAAAGGATTTGAGATGCCTTTAATTACTTTGTCAAAAAGCGCTAGTACATGTACATGTAGTGAGTTTCTGTGACAAGTCTTCTAAGATATATGTGTATGTATGTATGTATGTATGTATGTATGTATGTGTATAGATAGACAGAGATAGATGGAGAGAGAGAGAGAGGGAATATATTTTCAGAGTTGTACTTATGCACACACATTAGCCATAGTTTTTATGGATATAGGTAGTGATCATTTACATGTAACGGTTTTGTGCAACATATTTTTTTTTAAATCAGAATTTGGTATTCACATTGACCATAATGGTGCAGTGCTCTATATAAACAACAGAAGAAAATACTTCAGGACTGCACTTTTCTTATGCACTTATACAAAAATACACTGAAACAAAAGTCATGCCCTTCATATCATGACACTAATTTCCAAAATTCAGGAAGCAATTTCAACTTTACCCTTCATGTTAACTGCAGCTTTCAAGGCAAGCTTTGCGCTGAAATCATCCCCTGCTCAAAAAATATGAAAAAGAAAGTTCAACAAAATTTAATTTCCACATCTGTCATTGCTTACACATCTAATAAAAAATGAAGCAATACTTGTAGTTCGGAACACGATTGTCATAACATCAACCTCCTTTTACCAGCACAAGGAAATGGCTGCACTGTAACAACACAAATGAAACAGGATGGTGAGTCAGGGGGTTGGCTTGTAATACGTTGTATGTCATAAAGCAGTCTGTTACTCTGGTATTCACTCTAGGAAACAATCATCCATGACCTTTGAAAAATGTTACAGAATACAAATAGCAAGAGGATACTAGATGAGGTCATCATGACATCATTTAAACAATGATGTCAGAATGGAACATGATTTTCTGTTTGTTTTTGTTTTTCCATACCCACAACAATATCTGGCAACACTAAAATCGAACAACCACACTCACACACACATGCACACACACACACACACACAACACACTCACTCACACACACAACACACACTCACTCACACACACATAAAATGACATGTATGACTCATCTACAACATCCTTGAAACTTAATCCTTACATGGCAATGTCTGATGGGCAAATTGCAATGCTTGTGGAGCAAAAATAAATATGGAAGAATATCCGGCTATAAATGTGACAAGGCAAATAAATGAAACTTGTGATTTTGTGAATACTTCACAAACTTCTTTTTTTGGCAGTGCTAAAGGTTGGAAGTAGTTTTCTCATACATTTATAAATATGTTATAAACATCTTCAATGTTTTCTTTTCAATAAAGGTAAGAAAATAAAGGAAATTGAACATGTATTTGGATTTTTCAGCAAAGTTAAAGTTCAAATTTTAAGGATCTATGAAGTGTGAAGTCCTGAGAATTGAAACCTAAAGTGACTCTTTCCCACAATGTGCTGGTAAGCAGTAATCAATGTCACCTCCATTGGGTTTTTATCACTTTCCTTTTAGTCACTCATAGCTACCTCTTCTTGTAACATGTCTTGATTGTATTCTTACTCTCTGTCATTTCCAGAGCTTTTGTTTCTCTGTCAATTCAAAAGCAAGCACACACACACACACACACACACACACAGTCAAAGTACAGTCAAACATAATTACACACACATACAGTACTTCGAGACTGCGCATTGCCTGGGCTGAAAACCTCTGCCCCTCTAAAACCATGCTGATGCACAATTTAAACAAGAGACCCGCGGGTCTAGCGCTCACCTGAGTATCGCAAGTTCACCTTTCACGCAGTCACTAATCTAAATTAAAATTTGACCAGGCATTCTCAAGTAGAAGATGAAAATGTACAATAAGGGCCCAATTTTTTAAAGATTCCTTAATTTGGGGGGATTGGGGCCCCCTGGGGCCCTCTGGGTGGGGCATGGTGCCCATTTTGATAAATTGAGATCCTGACCCCCTAGGGATGCTACCTGCCAAGTTTGACAAAAATCCATCATGAGGTTTTCAGGAAGAAGATGAAAATGTACAATTCAGGCCCCCATTTGGACCCTTCCAACCACCCCCCCCCCCCCCCCCTACCCAAGAGGGGCACCCCTGGATCTCCTATGAACAAACTTCAAACTACAGTCATTAATGTACTCACTCATAATATTATCTCAGCTCTATAACTTCTGATTCTAGAGAAGATTTATAAAGATTCCTTCATTTGGGGGGTTTGGGACCCCTGGGGGCCCCCTGGGTTGGGCATGGTGCCCATTTTAACAAATTGAGATCCTAACCCCCTAGGGATGCTACCTGCCAAGTTTGGTGAAAATGGGTCATGGGGTTTTCAAGAATAAGATAAAAATGTACAATTTAGGCCCCATTAGGACCCCTCCTCACCCCCTCCCCTGGGTCCCAAGGGGGGCACCCCTGATTCTGCCATGAACAAACTTGAAACTACAGTCATCAATGTACTAACTCATAGTATTAACTTAGCTCTATCACTTCTGGTTCTAGAGAAGAAGATTTTTGCGGATTCCTTAATTTTGGGGGGTTTGGGCCCCCTGGGGGCCCCCTAGGTGGGGCATGGTGCCCATTTTAACAAATTGAGTTCCTAACCCCCTAGGGATGCTACCTGCCAAGTTTGGTGAAAATGGGTCATGGGGTTCTCAAGAAGAAGATGAAAATGTACAATTTAGGCCCCATTAGAACCCTTCCCCACCCCCCTCCCCTGGGTCCCAAGGGGGGCACCCCTGATTCTGCCATGAACAAACTTGAAACTACAGTCATCAATGTACTAACTCATAGTATTAACTTAGCTCTATCACTTCTGGTTCTAGAGAAGAAGATTTTTACAGATTCCTTAATTTTGGGGGGTTTGGGCCCCCCTGGGGGCCCCCTGGGTGGGGCATGGTGCCCATTTTAACAAATTGAGTTCCTAACCCCCTAGGGATGCTACCTGCCAAGTTTGATGAAAATCGGTCTTGGGGTTTTCAAGAAGAAGATGAAAATGTAAAAAGTTTACGCACGACGCACGACGGACGACGGACGACGGACGACGGACGACGGACGACGGACGACGCACGACGCACGACGCACGACGCACGACGGACGCCGGACGAAGGGCGATCGCAATAGCTCACTTGAGCCTTTGGCTCAGGTGAGCTAAAAAAAAACGGAAGGCGAAAGTCATGCTCTCACTTAAAAATTGGAAAATTGCACACATAATGCAGGCTAAATCAAACTTTTGAAGAGATAAAATTTGCATTTATGAGAACATATTTCATTTTTAATGACATTTAAACATACTGCTTTGCAGCTCTGAATATGTACTAGAGAACTGCACTTTTTTCTTACAAAGTCTACTTTCTGAGAAAAAAAGGTACATGTAGTATCACTGGTACAGACGTAATATTTATCTTTTGAAATTGATATTCTTGGTTCATCTTCATATATAGAATTCTCTTTAATTTAATTTCATTCTGTCATGTAAACCACTTTCTTTACTAGTACATTTGATAACAATATACTCAGGAATAATATTTTCAATACAAGAAATTACAAATACCTGTGCGGTACACAGAACACATCAAGTGTGAAATGTGCTCAGAGAAGGAAAAAGTTTAACACTTACTGCATCACAGTGTACTTCTAAATGTCTATCAGAGTGGGTTGGATGTAGTACAAACCTAACTCTAAAACCATACCTCACACAGTAAAAGGTGGCAGCTAAACAGAGGTGATGTAGGCTTTACTTATCCCACACAGTCTTCATTACTATTTTTGAACCTTCTTGGAAGGTTCATTTGAGAATCAAATATCTGCTTACAATATTTAACCAACAAGTTTCAGCATAATGATGTCTGATTGCTAGGCACCTTGAATTCCTTAAGCACCTTAGACTGAAGTTTACTGTATGAATCTTATCCACATGCATTAACACGGGCCAAGGAATGTTCTTAAATGTGTTGTGTAAGGGGGGGGGGGGGAGGATTTCAATGGTAAATGGAAGACACTGCCATTTTGACTCTGCTGATAAATGTCTCATGTAGTTCAAGCAAAGGAACCAAGTTTTTTTCTTCACCTCATTTGATATTCCATTCCATCACTTCACAACATTGCCTAAGCAAAACTTTTATTGCTTCTGAAGAAAAGGGGAAAAATTTGGACCTTTTTTTTTTTTCCAAGGTAACTTTTTGGCTTAATTGACTTTGACTCAAAAGAACCTTACTGTATATAACTTGCATGCTTGCTACACATGTATTTCCCCTTCCTTTGAAGACTATCCAACTCCCTTACCAATTAATCAGCCAAATATCACTTTAATTGTCTTATTTCCTCTTATTCAAATGTGAGCAAGAAGTTTAATCAAAGGTTTGGATATCTACCAAGATTACAAACTAAAAAGATTAAGCATGCACGGGCAGCAAAGACAACGTCACAAATCTTTTGAGGCAAATTCAGCATGGGGGAACTCTGAAGTTCTTAATAAAACCATTATCATTAAGATCAGCATGAACAATATCGGTAAATCTAGTCAACTGGACTTACTTGTAATTTGGAGTAGCGACGTTTCGCGTCCGCTCCGGGACGCTTCATCAGGCCGACTGATCTTTGGCGGCAATTGGTTGTTGACCCGTAACAGGGTTGGGGAATTTCGGAAAGCGCCGAGGAATCTTCCGAACCGAACAATCAGGAACAATCTGGATTCCTTCTTTGACCACATCAACAAGGTGAATAAGTACATCAAGTTCATACAAGAGAGAGCAAAGGAGGGAAAACTCGCTTTTCTGGATTGCCTGGTCAATATTCAGAGTGACGGTACGCTACACACATCAGTCTATAGGAAAGAAACACACACGGATCAGTACCTTTCCTTTGATTCGCATCACCCCCTGGTCCACAAGCTAGGGGTAATCAAAACCCTACTCCACCGGGCAGATATCATCTGTTCTGATGAGGACACGAAAATCAAGGAAAACAGGCACGTTAAAGAGGCACTCAGCACATGTGGATACAGCGGTTGGACATTCCAGAAGGCAGTTCATAAATCCAAACCAAGACACAAAGACAAACCGAACCAAAGCAAGACAACGACAGAAAAGCAGAGGTACAACGTGACGGTTCCCTATGTCTCCGGACTTTCAGAGAAAATCCGTAGAATCTCCAGCAAACATCATATTCCTGTCTCTTTCAAGCCTACCAACACACTGAGACAGAAGTTAGTCCATCCTAAGGACAAGACCCCGAAGGACCAACAAAACAACGTGGTCTATGGTATCCAATGCAAGGATGATGAGTGTGATGAGCTGTACATAGGAGAGACAAATAAGACCTTAGCCAAACGTATGTACCAGCACAGACGAGCTAGCTCGTCTGGATGTGGAGACTCTGCCGTATACTCCCATCTGAACAGCAGTAACCACACCTTTGACCACAAGGACGTAGTCATCTTAGATCGCGAGGCACGATGGTTCGAGAGGGGAGTCAAAGAGTCCATCTACGTTAAAAAGGGAGGAGCCATCCCTAAACCGAGGAGGGGGCCTGAGACACAACCTAGCCGGAGCCTACAACCCGGCAGTTCGGAAGATTCCTCGGCGCTTTCCGAAATTCCCCGACCCTGTTACGGGTCAACAACCAATTGCCGCCAAAGATCAGTCGGCCTGATGAAGCGTCCCAGAGCGGATGCAAAACGTTGCTACTCCAAATTACAAGTAAGTCCAGTTGACTAGATTTACCGATATTGTTCATGTGATACTTTACCTGGATGACTGAGAACATTCACAGACATTAAGATCAGCAGTTGCGATCTTAACAAATTTAATTTATAGAGGGAGACAAAGTGAAGAAACTTGCACCTGAACCTTCACCCCTCTGAATGATATCTTTCTTTCATTTAATATGCCTTGTCCGCCTTGGACTACTTAACATAACAATGTCGGAATTTCGGAACTTGGGTATTTGTTCCATGTTTATCGTGTCACTGCCGGCAATCAGGGACAGCCTGGTGGTAGTGTTGCCGCCCGGAAAGCAGTAGATGACAGGTTCAAGTCCCACTGGTTCCTTTTTTCCGACATGTTTGTTAATTTACAGATCAACAGTTGCGATGTTAAAAAATTTAATTTGTAGAGGGAGACAAAGTGAAAAAACTTGCACCAAAAACATTATCTTCAGTCCCGACTGATTCGAGGTAACCAAGGTTGACAGTACTTTACATTTAGCACGGCGGCAATATTCTGAGTTGTGGTCGAATGCTTCATCTAAGCTTTAAAAGGCACTACATGGTGTTACAAGCTGGACATACTAGGATGTACTCTCCCACACTTGGATTCTCCACTGAAAGCTGTGAATTCTAGCTCACATCCTGCTGATTTTCCCAGGCTTGCCTTCTCATCTGTGACTGTCAATCCAGGAACATGTAAACCAGTCTCCCCTTTCCTCTCTGATGACTGGTGTGACACCAGTTAGTAGTGCTATTTCAAGAGCATGTCTACAAAAGTGAAAAAAAAAAAGTAAAAGAGTGAGAAAGTGAGAAAAGTAAAACAAACACAACCTGTACTTCTCAACTATCAACAGCAAGCTCTAATATAAGTATGACAAAACCCCATCCACCAAATTCATTAATAATCAGTGCACATGTCACTCTATACGATAGCAGTCGGTTAATTAAACATCCGCTCATATGCCTCTTCTTTCTTTTAGTCTTTTCTTAACCAGTTGAAGACGGACTGATTTTCGAACAACATGCATTTCCCATTCACCCCAGCCCAAGAATATTTGGGACTAGTCTTCAACAGGTTAATTATAATTGTTTTCACATTCGAATTTCTAATTCTTACATCAGGCAAGAAAGTCTTTTTCACCAAAGATTCAATCAAATATGTGAAAAAAAAAACTTATCAAAAATACTTGATGTTAACACACTGCATGTGAATTGCGGATTGCAGTTTTTGTTATAAACAGGCTATACTTGAGGCGCCTTACAAGCTACTTACTACAAATGCTGAGGGCCACTGGACTCACGTCATATTTATCAATTCACATCATTTCAATGGATCCACAGATATTTGATTCTGTGGTAAAACTCTTTGGACCTCAAAGCTGAAATCTACATGTGTCCTACATTCTGCAGTTTTCTGCTATTTTCCTGCCTTTCCTATGTATATCAAACTGTTCATTCCATGTAAGATTTTATTCAAGTTTTCATTCTGTCACATTAATCTCAAGACAGCTTTTCCTTCTGCAGACAGCTTATTAGGAGCCTGAAAAAAATGTTCTCATGCAATTTCTATAAAATCATGATATACCATCAGCCTTTAATAGCTGTCCCTCTTCAGACTGGCAACATTTCATCATCTTTCTTCACCTTCTTTCATGGTCCTACATCTTCTCATAGCTGACCACGTGTCCACATTCTGTGCACTTCTTGCTGTACATGTCTTCCTCCTCATCGTAAGTCTCAGCCCCATAGGTGTGCTGGTGCGTACTGAGGTCTTTGGTCCACATACTGGTGCGTACTGCTCTCCTCAGCTCTGGTGACAGCCAAATAACATAGCCTACCTCTCTTAGCTACCAGGTAATGAGTTTTCTTTCACAAATACATTCCCAGTGGATTAAGCGTTCAATCATAAGAATATTTCCTCTAAAGTGGACAGCTACGATACGCTCAATTGATTTTGATTTATGGAATAACAGAGGTTTAACTAAATGGGTCTTTGACTGAAAATTGTAAAGAATTTGATGTTTCATATGTTTTCACAAATCAGTGATATCTCGGTTTACTTTTTGATGAACCTCTCTATTTCTGTTCAGCTTCTTTACAATACATCAAAGCTCACATGAACCTGGCAGGGAATTCAACTTTAAGAATGATATGGTGCTGTTTAATCTTGTAGCATCTTGAACCATTGAAGGAATGAAGGTGAAAAGCTCATTGTTGCTTTGCTAATTTTTGTCCCTCATTTCTTGTGACGAGATCACTGCCTCACCTAAAACACATGAAAACACCTTGGCTTGATGCCTACAGAGTAAATTAAGTGCAAGTGTAAGTCAATATTGCAGTCATACCTTTGACCTTTTTGTCATATTTCTTCTGCTTCTGCTTCTCCCTGTTAAGAATCCTCTGTTCTCTAGCCTCCTCCAGAGATGCTTCATCTCCCCAAACTTCCAGGGCTCGCTTCTCAACCTTAATAATGAGAAGAGCATATATATATATACAGTGAAACCCCGTTATAACGAGGTCCGTGGGACCGGCGATATTACCTCGTTATATCCGTACGCATCAAAAACAAAGAAAAACATAAGCACAACATCATAATACCCATCAATGAAACCTAAGAACATCCTTTGCGTTGTTATTACACAATAATGGACCATTATTATTGAGTGAATAAATGGAAATTATTTGTGAATTAGACGAAAAAGTATGGGCTGAAATGAGTTAAATCATTATTGTAATAATTCTTGTTTCTGAAGTGTTTTTTTTTTCTAAACACCAGCGCAAATAGAGTAACATACAGGCATTGCTTCCCGTAACTTGCAATGCGAGGTATTTTTACGCTGTTGGTGCCCAGCGGGAATGCGATGATTTCATGAATCATTTCGGCTGTAATCTTGTACAATGTACGATCGTTGCGCCCGCAGGGATTAAAAATGCGTTCTTTATTTTCTTCCAAAAATCTCTTCGCGTTTTGTACATCCGTTCTTGAAAAATATGCGACAGGATTGAATGTGGAAGGTTGTGATTCTTTTTACGCAAATCTGTACCTGGATGGTAGACCATTCTGAAAGAAAGAAAAATCTTCATTGTGAAATGCAGTGTTAAAATTGTGATAATGAACAAACCCAGATCTATTCAAACTAATAAATGCGTATGTTTCTTTTTCTGATTTAGGTTGACATGCGTCATCAACTTTTTTAACGCTACAGTCACCTGGCGAGATCGCGATGATTTCAGAATATTAAACGTACATGCGTTGTTTAACTTGCGAGTTATTTTACGCTGTTGGTGCCCAGCGGGAAAGCGATGATTTCATGAATCATTTCGGCTGTAATTTTATACAAAGTATGATTGTTGCGTCCGAAGGGATTAATAATGCGTTCTTTATTTTCTTCCGAAAATCTCTTCGCGTTTTGTACATCGATTCCGTTCTTAAACTGTTAAATGCGTTTGTTTCTATTTCCGAACACCGATTATTAACATGCGTTATTCAACTATCTTTTACGCTAATAAACTGTCACCCGGCGAGATCGCGATGATTTCATTAATTATTTTGGCTTCAATCATACACACTCATATTTAAATTATTTGTGAAATGATAATGAACAAATCCGGATCTATTCAAATAAATAATAAATGGGTTTGTTTCTTTTTCTGAACAACCGATTAAGTAGGTTAACATGCGTTATTCAACTATTTTTACGCTAACGTCCCTTGGCGGGATTGCGATGATTTCATTAATTATTTCGGCTTTAATCATCCACATTCATATTCAAATTATCATTTGTTAAATGACAATGAACAAATCAAGATCTATTCAAACTAATAAATGCGTTCGTTTCTTTTTCTGAACACCGATTAGGTAGGTTAACATGCGTTCTTCAACAATTTTTACGCTACTGTCACCCGGCGGGATCGCGATGATTTCATTAATTATTTCGGCTTTAATCATCCGCACTCATATATTTGCTAACCAGCAAAAGAACTGGAAGTTGGAACTAAAAATAGAAAGGATATAATGATGAGCTGCACATGCATTCCAATTGTCCATTTTTGGCAACAAGTTAAAGTTTTTGAATGCGTTATCCTTTTTTTTTTCCCTCATTGCGCTTTGGTCTGACCTAATATCACGCACGCGTATCTCGCGAAAAAGACTTGAAAATCAAATGATATGTTTAATAATTCAGTTACGAACATCGAAAGGCATTCCTGTGTCTTATCGCGTGGTTTAGAAGAAAATATGGAAGGAACGGCTCTCTGCAAATTAAACGGGAAAAAGACGTGGATAGCGTGAATTCGGTTTTCAATGTTTCGTTTGTCGCGTGTTTGAAAGCGACAATTTAGTCAAGAAATGGAACCTCGTTATATCCGATCAAATTGCTTATGTTTTTCTTTATCATGATGCACTGAAATTGTCCTCGTTATATCCGGAATCTCGTTATAACCGAACTCGTTATAACCGATTCGTTCTGCCATAGGTTTACACGCGAAGGAAAACGGGACCGACGCGATCACCTCGTTATAAGCGGTTCCTCGTTATAACCGAACTCGTTATAACGGGGTTTCACTGTATATACCCCCATTCAAACTAGAGTTTTTGTGTCAAGAAATGTCCTGTGGAATGTGGATATACATCTATTCTAGTGCTGCATGTCTAAATGATCATACATTAATACATGGTGTGAATATGCATCATTACATGACAGAATGGTTTGAGCATTGTTTTCTATGGATATCACATATAACATGTAAATCAATCTTTCACTGGCAATGAATGTGATATAAGGTTTTAAGAATACTAACTACTCAACATGTCTGAAAGAAGCCCATGTTTTGTGAAAGCTCACTGCTGGTTGCCTTTTCAGCATCATTCTTCTGTGGTCACAGGGACAGTTTGCCATATAAAACAAGATTCAGCTGTCTGTCTATGGACATTAAAAGATGTAACCGTTGCTACCATGTAACATACTTCCATCTGGAACCATTCTGTTTTTCCCCTCCAGATGTAAACATCTTTATGGTTATTAAGAATGAACAAAAAATGTGAAAAAATGGAAATACTTAAGCAGACGGATGCCACCCTCAAAAGGGGGCTAAAAGACAACTGACAAATTCTACTCCAAAATCAAACAAAAGCATATGATACTAATCATGAAACTAGTAGTGATAACACTTATGATAATAGTGTTGATGATGACCAAAATGATTATGGTGATGATGATGATCATCATCATAATCATCACCACAACAACAAAAACAACAACAACAATAAGATGAAGAAGAAGAAGAAGAATGGCAACAACAACAAAATTAAAAAGGAAACATGATCATAAAAACAATATACAGGCCTGTGGGAGATGAGACAATTGTCATACTGGTTTGAAAATAAAATGGGGGGGGGGGTTTAGAAATGTAACACACCTGCGATTTTAGAAACAGTTTCATCTCTCCCCATCGGATGTTGTGCGGGTTTTTCCTTGTGATGAACTTGAGGGCTGGTTCCCTCTTGTCAAAGTCTGCATCCTTCATCAGGTAGGTATTCCTCGCATCAGTCTTGGTGATGAGTTCGTGCTTCTCATCCAGATCTCTGAAGGGAATGAAGGCAGTATATATGTCAGATGTTTAACCCTCTGAAACAGAGCATCTCAAATTGTGAGTGATGTTTACATTTATAAAGCAAGGTGATGTTCGCAATGGCAGGCTAAAAAGGGATGGGAGCAAGGAGCTTGAAAATTTTACATTCAATATTAAAATCAACTGATCAGTCATAAGAGGTATACTCTGTTGTATAAAGCTATACATAGATAATCCAGTGTTACCCATGATAATCATGTTGTGTTATTTAGTGTTCAAGAGGCTAGAAATGGTGTGCAATAATAGGGAGCTTTAGCAGGGGAGACCTATGAAATATTATCATATGAAGACACAAAAGCAAACTGTTTTTAGATGTTTGAAGAGCACACTATTATATTTGATAAGCTAAAGTTATATTACCTTTATTACTTTCATTACATTATAATGACAATGTAATATACATTTAAACCACAGTTTTAGGGGTTAACAAGCTCTTTCAAGCTAATCTGAAGAGCAAAATAAGGCTGAGACATAGATGTTATCTGTTTCTCACTTGCACTCATCACAAACTGGATGATCAAAGTGTTTGAAGAGGTAGGAATCCTGAAAAGCCCGCCCACATTCTTCACAGCGAAGTCCAGCTCCTCCCAGAATTGGTCCTAAAAACATATAAAAAACACCAACTATAATGTCAATTCTTTTCTGCATTGAAGGTTGAAGGAAAAATCTGTCCTCATCAGCCAATCAGAGAAATATGTGGCAAGTGAAAGTGCAGGGGAAGAGACAAAAATCTGACTGTCATAGATTCAGCTTTGTTTACTTAGCATCTTTTACTCACAGAATTTCAGCATCTATTGTACAGAGATATCAGATATGTGGGACATAGAAAAATATATATTTTGAAGCAAATTTGTTATCGCTAGTAACTTTCCACAATGTTTCAAACACTCAAAATAATGTATCAAGGTACAACCTCCTTACCAGGTTCCTGAATAACTGTCACTTCTTGAGGTGTTTCATCCCCTTCCTCTAGGAGAAACCCCGCCCCAGTATCAATCACACGCCCTGTCCTCAATACCGGTTCAGACCTTCCTGATGCACCACTGCAAGAAATTCATGGGTAGACATAAACAAGGAGAGCTCACACTCTAAAGGCTGTATGTCAAAAACTAGTATTTCTGAATACATTTCAAACTTGATAGAGAGAGAGAGAGAAGCAGAGAAGTACAAAAAGTGTCATATAAACTACTCTTTATTGCAACTGCAGTCAATGTAATGACCAAGCACTGCACAATACCTTAAGAATAATTCTAAAGTATGAGGTTTTTCTTATAAAAATCAAGCTATAGGTGACTGGTGTTTGCAATTGTGCATTTTATAAAGTCATAACAGCTCACATTCAACTTGACATTGCATCCCTATAATTGCTGTTTCCCTGTTAAATATTTCAACAAGAATTGAGCAGTAATCCTGGTTTAATGTGACCATGCATCACAAAAACATCAAAAAGTCACCAGTCATGGATCTTAGTTAAAGGGTGTGTACAGTTCTGGTCGAGGTGAGGATATAGCTTTTAACATTTTGCGAGATATTTAGAAACCACCCTATGAGATGCCAAAGAGCATGCAGTTCTAAGGGGTATCAAAAGTTTATTCGATGAAAATCGGTTTTGAAATGGCTGAAAAATCAAAAAACGAGGTGAAACAAAGAGATCCTAATTAAGTTGTGGCATGTCATCTTTTATTATTAGCACTTTTTGGGATATCTCAGCCATTTGAAAAGCAATTTTTATCAAATAAACGTTGAATCCTTCTTAAAATTACATGCTCTTTCATATTTCATAAGAGGTTTCTCATTATCTCACTTAAGAATGTTCAAAACGTGAATCCCCACCTAAACCAGTACTGTACAGTCCCTTTAAGGGGAGATTTTGAAAGAGTAGACTCTTAGCTTTTAAAATTATGTATGTACTTGTAACTCAATAAAAATGGAATTTCTTGATCTATCTAAATAATTCAAGGAAAGTACACATTCTGGAAAAGTTTCTGAGAAAAAAAGGATTTGAAGTTTAGGGTCTTTTCAAGCACTTGATCTTACCCAGCTGCGCTATGTGCATTGAATGAACAAGGCAAGTGCCATAATGCGTCTCACCCATTCGCGTACCGGTACAAGAAATTGTACGCGAATGGAATATAACAGATAAATAAAAGAGATATAACAGATATAAAAGGAGATACAAAAGGGTAAGAATTTATGGCAAAAAAGAAACCTGCCATAAAAACTTAATATTGGGCCCTTAAAGTGCGTTGACCCCTGCCTGTGACCTTTGACCTTGTGGTGACCATCCACTCCCCAAGGGACATCTACCATCCAACTTTGGTCACAAACGGACCTATGGATCAAAAGTTATGACCCATAATAGAAACGCGCCATAAAAACTGAACATTGGGCTCTAAAAGTTCGTTGACCCATGCTTGTGCCCATTGACCTTGTAATGACCATCCACTCCCCAAGGGACATCTAAAATCCAAGTTTAGTCACAACTGGAGTTATGGATCAAAAGTTATGACCCATCATAGAAACGCGCCATAAAAACTTAACATTGGGCTCTAAAAGTTTGTTTACCCATGCTTGTGACCTTTGACCTTGTGGTGATCATCCACTCCCCAAGGGACTTCTACCATCCAAGTTTAGTCACAAACGGACCTATGGATCAAAAGTTATGACCCATAATAGAAACGCGCCACAAAAACTTAACATTGGGCTCTAAAAGTTCGTTGACCCCTGCTTTTTACCTTTGACCTTGTGGTGATCATCCACTCCCCAAGGGACATCTACCATCCAGGTTAAGTCACAAATGGAGTTATGGATCAAAAGTTATGACCCATAATAGAAACACGCCATAAAAACTTAACAGTGGGCCCTAAAGTTCATTGACCCCTGCCCGTGAGCTATGACCTTGAGGTGACCTTCATATGTAGTAAAGTGTGAAACTTTGTATGACCCCTCTTCCCTCGAAGTTTGATTGCAATTGAAGCCCAGAGTAAAGAGTTATTGAAGTTTTTGTAGCGTTACGGATGGATGACAGACGGACAGACGCCGCAGGCGATCCCTTAGTCTCCCCTCACCTCCGGTGGGCTCGACAAAAAAAAGGATGTAAATCTCCGTAGCAACCACAATGAAGGGATTATGAGATGATGCTGAAATTTTGCACACTTCTACACTTGTTCTATTCTTGACTGATAATACCTTTAAACATAGTAGCACCATCTTTTCAAAAGTTATCAGTCTTAAAAATGATGAGTGTGTAAAGGGCTTTTAAGAAATGAAAAGGGACCCATGAGACATACTTAATCATACTATTCTACAAAAATGTACGAGTTTGTGTTGGTTTTGTGATGCATTTCCACCCTACCCTGCCTGCAATATAGGAGCCTGCATCAAGCAAGTACTAACTATGACGTTTGGATATAAACTTTTCAGATCAGGGCCTTGTTTCATAAACTTTGTTATCAGTGACAACTGCCACATTTCTATGACAGATTTGCTCTTAGCCAATCACATGCAAGGATTTCAGTAGTTTTTAACAACTATGGTAACTTGACACTGATAACAAGTTTTATGAAACGGGGGCCCTGTGTGTCAGCAAAAAAAACCTGCTGTGTGTAACACTTTCAGAAAGTCAGTTTCATCAAAATATTCACCTTTTGTCTCCTTTGCCCTCTGGGTAGGGCCTGGCAGAGAGTCTTGCCTGCCTCAGCAGCAATGCTCTCTGTCGATTCCTTTCTACTTTTGCTCTCTGCGCAGCTGAAAGTTTGGATTTATTGCTTGGAGACTCACTTGAGGCACAGGAAGATGCATCAAACAGACTGGGTTCTGGATCCATGACAACACCACAGGCTGGGAATAGAGATGGAAAAGATGTACATATAATCATACATGTAGGCTTATGATATCTCTTGTACTGTAATGTACTGTTTTTAATTCCGCGGACTCAAGACATCGACTACTGGAACATATGGTAAGCAAAAATAATTGCGTGCTTACATTTTCGCGCTAGTTTCAGGTTGCGCGAAACGCGCGAAAATTTCAACACCGCAAAAATTTCCACTTTTACAGTATTTCTTATCTATGAAGATTCAAAACAGAGTCTTCTGAAGCAGATGCATCCAACATTGCATAAGGAGGTAGAACCATTGGGTCATTGGGCATGTTTTAAGCTTGTACGAGGAATTGCGTGAATTTTGCAAGCCAAGATTAGCAAAATTAAAATACACACAAAAGTTCTTGTTTACACTATAGTATATGCATTTAATGTAAGAGGAAACTCGCAAAAATGTCATGCTGTGGAAAGGCCGCTGGCTCCAATTCGCGAAAATTTAATGCTGCGAAAATACCGTGTTTTACAGTACTTGTTTGCTGGTACCCTACATAGGTTTGCCTCTTTGCTTCACCTTCTTGAATCACTTAGTAAGTGCAGTCAGGGTACAGGTCAGGCTTTGAAGAATTTCCTGTAATGTTTTTATTGGACGATTAAAATGAATTGAATTGAATTGAATTGAAAAAGTACCAGACCCATGGTCTTATCTAGCCTCTTTTACAATTACGTCTACTAGCTAATACCAATAGTAGTACTGCTAAAGCTGCTATTCTAGTGCTAGAGAGGGCTACTGCCCTACAGGCTACAGCTATATACACTAGACTACTGTAAAACGAGAAATTTTTGAGTGCATTCTAATTTCTCCAATTTCACAACAGCCAAGATTCACAGAACTGAAATGCAAGCGAAAGTTAAGTTCTTGTCCACACCAATGGCAATTCATTGCTATTGGGTGCCTTGACTTTTTGATCCAAATTAAGAAGATTGGTCTGTATCTGGTCATCAGGGATATGTTCCGCGGAGACTGCATCTGGCTTCATGGAATTCCCTCCTATGTCTAAGGAGGAGAGCCGACAAAGTAAAATAAATAAATAAATAAATAAAAGGCTCCTCCGGACAGACGGATTTTTGTGTGTAGATATTAGTATTAAAGCTAAAAGTAGTACTAGCTCTAGTAGAACTAACCATACACAGCCCAGTCACTGTATTCGCACAGCGTATTAAACAGCGTCTGTTCGGGCTTTAGTAGAACAAACGTTAGATCTATGCCTATGTCAAATGGGTGATTGATGGATGCCTGAGCTGTGCTGTGGCAAGTCGCGAAAAGTTCATGCCACAAAAAAAAAAAAAAAAAAGGCAGTCGACTCCTATTTGTAGAAATGTCATTTTCATATTTCTTGCTTTCATAATTCACGCACACAGTATAAGATAGACTATCACAGACTCCCGGTCATGTCACAGAACGTTGTTGTGAAAGGTCAACAACGCAACCAACGGTAGTAGCTACTAGTTACAGTGAGTGTAGTGGTGGGGGCGGACGCACAGCATACACAAACACTAAAGCTAGTACATGGGACTGAGGTCATACATTATATAATGAAAAGTTCATTGTTTCATTCCGACACAACTAAATTTCATAGCTTCTTTACATATGGGGAATGCGAATCTGTCTCGAGACAGTTATCAGATCTGTTCTGTGAGATAACTCCTGGTAAAATAAAAGCACACAGTAGCCTACATACCTGTGAAACCTGTGAACTCAGCAACGAAATAGACGAATCGGCTCGGGCGCCTAGAGTAGCAGTAGCATGCTTGCACTGTATTGCGCAATAATGACAACAACAACGATTTGCACGAAATAACATACATGTACTACGAGTACACGTTATGTAGTGAGAGGCAGGAGGTGAAGATATTGGGGGTTTATTTTTCGACAGATCTGAAATTGAAATTCGACAGATCTGAAGAAGAAATGAATTATAAGGAGATACTTAGTAAAATAAAAAGATTATCAAGTTGGTGGAAACAAAGAGAATTATCTTTGATGGGTAAGATTCATTTACTTAAAACATACGCATTATCTAAATTGAATTATATATCATCGTCAATTGTTGTTCCTTCGTGGGTATTTGCAGATGTTAAAAAGATTTGTTTTGAATTCTTATGGAAAGGAAAAGACTGCATTAAAAGGGCTATTTTGTATCAAGATTATGGAGAAGGGGGACTTAGAATGATGAATTTTGAGTCGTTTGTTAAAGCTCAAAGATTAATGAGGGTGAATATATATATATATATATATATATATATATATACATATATTTTTTAATTTTTTTTTTTTTTGTGGAGAAAAGAATATGACCTGGAAAAGATTTTTTCAATACTAAGTATGTTTTTAGGTCACTTGGTGGCATTTTAATTTTTCAGTGTAATTTAGAAACAAATAAACTTTCTTTGAAAGTTCCGAAATTTTACAAAGAGATCTTACAAGCGTGGCAAGATTTGGGAAGTCTGAGAAATTTATAAGAGGGGCATATTAATCAAATATATAGTATTTAATAATAGATTTTTTTTGTTTATTTAAAGGTAAAATGACATAAAATCATAATGAACTCTTCTTAGGAAAAATATTTATAGATTATGTCATTTTGATGGAAAAGGTATACAGCCGATTATTTACTTTCAAAAAGTGACATAAAAAGGTGACATATCTTCGAGAAAGATTTACACGCATTTTTAAACTGATTTACAGCAGTTATATACATTGGAAATACGAGATCAAGAGAGTAATTTCGCCTTCTCTACAAAAGAAACCCAAGTTATTTTTCTCTGACCCTGAGTCACAACTCTTATCCCAAAGCTTAGGGAATTTCAGTTTAAACTTCTTCATGGTGTACTTTATATAAAAGTTAATCTGTTGAGATTTGGGTTTGTTTCGGATGATATTTGTTCTTTCTGCAAAAAGAGCACTGAGACATATTCACATTTATTTTGGGAGTGTATTAAAGTGCAGGAATTGTGGCAAATTATTATTCAGAAATTGAATTTAGAAGAATTAGGAAACATGAATTGGGAAGTTGTTTATACAGGTATATCCGGAAACTTATTAAAAGTGAAAGGATAGGATACAATATTATATTGATGGTTAAATATATTCTATATTTAGCGAGATCAGAAGGAGAGGTATCAAAGTTTAATGATGTTACAAAGCATATAAAAATGTGTAAAGAAGAAGAAAATAAGATAGCAAATAAAAGAGGAACAGTTGGAATGCATTTGTTAAAGTGGGAATATATGGTGTATACCGCGAGGATGATATGTGATTTTCTTTTTCTGTCTTGATTTTGCCGTATATGCGAGTTATTGTAACATCATTTTCATTTTCCCCTCTCTATTGCTTCTACCAATTCCACATCATATCCACATTATGATTAGGATGCATTTTATTGTATGAGAAACAAAATGGCAATTTACATGACAGAGTCATTCAAGTGTGATAAAACCTGAAACCTGAGGGCTGAAGGCACGGGTGGAGGGGGGGGGGGCATGTTGGCATTGTGTGGGTGTGTGTATGGGTGCATGTGGGGGTGGTGGTGTATGTTGGCATTGTGTGGGTGTGTGTATGGGTGCATGTGGGGGTGGTGGTGTATGTTGGCATTGTGTGGTGGTGTGTGTGTGCATGTGTGTATGTTTTCTTGCAAATGGCCTTGTTTTTTCCTTTTTTTTCTTTCTTTCAAGAAGCAATGAAATATGCCCAGTTTTGTGTGTTAAGCGAATTATCTATTTTGTTCCCATTTTGTGGGCTTTTTGCGAGAATATGTGTTTCAACAAAAAAAAAAGCGGATTTCGTTTCCTTAGTTGAAAGAGTTACAATGTATGTTTGACATAGAATAGTTTGCACAATGTTGGTGTTACTGCATTTTATCTTTCTATAGTGTAAGATTGACGTTACTTTGTACAATGTTTGTGTATAATGCAGTTTGTCTTTGTATGATGTTTTGTTTTTGTTTCTCTGAATGTTCTGTTTCTGTGATATGAAATTAAACAAAATTCGAATAAAGAATTATAAAATAAAAAAATAATTGGGATGCGCGATCAGGATGGGTATCATCACATTTTTTAAAAATATATATGTGATTTCGCCCTCAATCGTGCTCATAGGGCTAGATGTTCAACTGACGTAAATCTCAGGGGCGGCGCAGCTGTGGGGGCCGTGGGGGCTCGGGCCCCCACACTTTTTGTGCACCATACAAAGGAATACATAAGGTGTCATCACTTAGGGCCCCCACACTTTTTTCAACCCGGAAGTACGTAACAATGGAAGGGGAGAGAATGAGCTGAGGACCTTTTTTTTTTTTTTTTTTTTTTTTGCTTGTTAGCTGAAGAGACCCGGAAGTGGACGGGGAGAGATGAACTGAGGACCTTTTTTTTTTTTTTTTTTTTTTGCTTGTTAGCTCATGAAACCCGGAAGTGGGTCCCCACACTTTTGAAAACAGTGCGCCGGCCCTGAATCTGATTTGTAATTAGCCTAAAATCTAATGAGTATAGCATTGAAGTTTCTTTTTTTATTCTTTATTTCAAAGAACTTTTATCATTTCTTGAGATTATCCTATTATTCAACGAAACAAATTATATTGCTGTTAAACTCAAAACTCAAAACTCAAAACTCAAAAACCTACTGCACCGTGCAATACCAACCTACCTGACAAAGTGACAGAATAATCAGCATGTTGAGTGCGGCCACTCACCAGGAAGAAGAAGAATGAGGGAGGTATCATTGACCCTTAAAGGACCTGTTTACCTTTGGGAACAGTGATTTCAAAAATGTAAAAAACAGTAGAAAAAACAATAATAGAAATGGGAAATTGAACAGGAGATGGGGGGGGGGGGTTCATTCTCCCCGCTTTTTTTTTTCACCATACAAAGGAACACTTAAGGTATACCCCCCCCCCCCCCCACACACACACACACACACATGCACACACATGCTTTTATTTTCACCCTGGAAGTGCATAAGTGGTACAAGAAAGAAATAGATAGAAACCTTGAAATGTGAGTTACAGAAGTTGTGCTGAAGACCTTTTTTGTTTTTACTTCTTTTTTTTTTTCTTTTTTTTGGTCAGCTGACCTACAGGTGCCTGATCTCTGGCACACTACAGAATGTTGCGCTGTAGACTTTTTTTTTTTTTTTTTGCTTGTTATCTGATGAAACCTGGAATTTCGAGTGGCACCAGAAGTCTGAAGTGGGACCCCCACATTTGGAAACGTGGTGCCGGCTATGGTTTGCATGTTTTTGTTGTGGCTCTGTTGGCTTTTATTATCCATTATGAAGGTGTACACAAAAGTTGAATGTGTTTGTAAACTGATGGTCTATTCTTGATACAATGCCATGTGAATGCAACATTATGACATGAATTGGGATTAACAAGTGATGCTACTACACTGCTAAATGTATCATTGCAACAGGTTGAGAGAGGATTGGGATTTTTTTTTTTACACTGGCAAATAGTTACAATTCTAATATCATTTGATGTTGATTCAATTTCATCAAAAGAACGGGTGATGCCATCATTGCAAAGGTTCAAGGGCACGTCGATGGAAGACTAATGAGATTAAGATGTCATAACATCTAATTTGCTGATGGGGTTGTGACAGATGAATTGTGGATATGTTTGAATTGCTAAATTTCTACCTTTTGTGCGCGTGTGTGTTGTTGGAGAAGTCTGCTTTTACAAGATTGTTGTTCTTCGTTTCTTTTTCTCTATATCACAAATTTAATACAAACAACAAACATGGAGTCCAAATGTCATGCTCTCTCTCCCCCCCCCCCTCACTCTATCTCCCTTTCTTTCTCTCTAAATTTTTGTGAAAATGGATAAAAATCTTTAATTTGTTAGTGAGGTTAACCAAAAAATGTAATCATTAGCGTAGAGAGAAGTTAACAGTAATAGATATGGGAAAGTTGCACATAATGTATCAATTTATGAGGTATGTTGTCTGTGTGTGATTGCAAAATTCAGATTAGTGACTGAGACTATTTACATCAAAACATGGTGTCCATAGGGCATTAAATTGACATTGCATGCCAAGCAACATTAGTGTGATTTTGCTTGTACTGTGTTACAAGTATCACAGGAAAAAAAACATCCCAGCCCGCCCCTGACCATTAAACATATTATATACACTTTGGACAGGCTATCCTCGTATAGAGTGCTCGATGTCCGGATAGCAGAGCATGTAATAATGATAAGAATTGCCTGATGATCACATCGAAAGCAGTGCATGAAACTCGGAGTAGCAACAAAGCACCAATGACCCTTTAGTCATCTTCTTCTGTAAACATTATTATATATAATTTGATCTGCATATTGGCAGCAATAGTAGTAATAGTAATAGTAATAGTAATAGGAACAGTAATAATAATTGTAATAGTAATAGTGATAGTTATAACAGTAATAATAATAGTAATAGCAATAGCAATAGCAATAACAATAGCAATAACAATAACAATAACAATAACAATAGCAATTGATAGCAATAGTAATTGTAATAGTAATACTAATAGTAATAGTAATAGTGATAGTAATAGTAATAGTAATAGTAATAGTAATAGTAATAGTAATAGTAATAGTAATAGTAATAGTAATAGTAATAGTGATAGTAATAGTAATAGTAATAGTAATAGTAATAGTAATAGTAATGAAATAATAGATGAATGCATTAAAATGTCTATTGGTGTTTTTATTCAAAATCCAAATTTGGGTATGGGTGTCCATAACCATACTGTTAATATCACTGCCAAGAATTCTAATTCGATTTTTTTACTGGCTGACAACCAGCCCAAATGTAAACTATACATCACATTGTACATATCTATAAATTATGTATGTATGTATATATATATATATATATATATATATATATATATATATATATATTATACATATATATTTGTTTTTCCTTTCCTGCATCTGTGATTATTGTCAAACACACCATCATGCACATGTCTCTACGTGAGAATGCTATTTATGTACCCTCCTCCTTTTTGTGCCTAAGTTCAGTTTATTTATACAAACACTCCTCAATCTAATTATTATTATAATATTTATCAATTGCCATTATTATTTGCATAATTACCTATCTTCACATGTATATGGAAATATTTATTTGTATATGTGCATGCGGTGTATATATACATGTGTATACGCTTGTATTTGGTTATATATATATATATATATATGTATGCTTGTTTATGATTGTGTGTATGTATGTATATTATATCATGTATGATTAGGGGACATATACACTCTTGTTAATTTTGTTAATTTCTGCTATTTTTACCTCCATCATTATCATTGCTATTTTCACTATTATCTTAACATTACTTAATGATTATCATTTTTTGTATACAATATCTATATCTTGTTCTGTATCCATCATCATTATTTTGTCCGATTTCTTTGATCTTCAGTCTTGATAAAGGGCAGGGCCCGAAAGCTTAAGAATAAAAATCAAACTGTGAGGATTCAAGATATGTCTATCGTCTCATCCTTTCTCTCACCTATATATATATATATATATATATATATATATATATATATATACATACATAAACACACACATGGATATATATATATATATATATATGTATATATACATACATATATATATATATATATATATATATATATATATATATATATATATACATACATACATACATATTTATGTACATGTATCCAGAGACTAACAAGTTATGTAATAACAAATTATGCTATTTTTACCTGATAGCATGATTGTTGTAATGAGTTAAATCATAATCAAATTATTACAAGCAGTAAATCTCATATTTGACATGAATACTTATAATCAGAGAGAAAAAAAGATATATACATACACACATCATAGGCATTATCGGTTTCATATATTCACATGGTTTTAATTTTCCTCCAAAATCGTCTAAAAGAACAAGAACAGTAGATGGATTTTTACCATTGATCAACACTTTACAAGAAATTTACACTGACGACTTCTACAACATCATCTCATTAACATGGAATTTTTGTCACAGTTTGATGTACAACTTTGAACTCACTCTCTCCCCCTCTTTCTATGCCATCCTCTCACTCTTCCATTCTATCTCTCTCTTTCTTTCACACCGTTCAGTGATTCATCTTTTCCAATATGGAAGAAGTCACATTAGCTCCTGATCACTTTAATAGGAGAAGTGCCTACAGTGGAATAATATAATCAGGACAAAATAAATTTTCTCTATCAGTTAAGACTTATCTTTACTGATGCTAGTGTAATACGTTCACTCAAAAGGCATAAGGCCTGTTGCAATCTTCATCATGAAAAAACAGAAAACCAAATGCTATTAAAAAAGAAATATATAAAGATGTCAGATATCGATGTCTGCTAGTATAACAAAGTGACTCATACATAACAAATTTTAGCCACTCTTTAGTTAGGGCATTCTCATGCGAGTCTTAACCTGACAAAATTAGCCTTCTATGACATGAGCCTAATCTTCTCCATCCAGATATCAAGGTGAACAAATCAACATACATCTTATTCACTCTCTACAATTTTTCTGATACAAAATTTTCTGGACATCCAATATTCTGAGAATACAAGTGTTTTGAAAGCCATACGTTGAGTTAAATGCACCCAGTTTTGAGTGCATGCTGCTGGAATTTTCCAGTAGCATGAGGACAGTGCGTCTATCACTGAAATTTTGAGGGGCATGTATTTTCAAAGACACATCAAATTGATGTACCACCATGCATCACTCCCAATTGAAAACTATCAGAGTAGAATTCCCACAACAACTCGAGATGACATAATATACAGACAGCAAAATAAGATGCCTGACTAAACACAATAAGGGGGTAAGTCTGTGGATGGGGTGTGCATAAGAGTTTTAGGGATAAGTCAAGCTGTACTTTGAGATCTAATAGCACATTCTAACTGCTGCGAACACTTCACAGTGAAAGTATACATACTTGTGCAAACCGTTGTTTCAAACTGCTAGCTTGAGCAGAACAAAGTGGGCAATAGTCAAATAATTTTTGTCACTTGTGGTTCACTGTTTTGGTGTTCCTCTCAAGAATCGAACACAGAGATGAACTTGAGTCTTATGAAAAATAGACATTAAGTACATTATCAATGCACACACAAAGAAAGAAAAAAAAGGAAATCTAACAACAACTCTTTCTGTTGCTTAAGATAACAAACATAAATTTGTGGTAATACGTCGCAGCTCATGAAAACCGGAAGAAATTAATGATGCTCTTAATAAGTGAAGGGTATTACATTACTGTGTGCAGCAGAGACTGATCTGTCAATATAATCCATGTATGTACACACTCAACCAAGACACTGAAGCGTACTGGAATTATTGGATGAAAGAATTAGGCAGGAGAAAAGACGGGCAAATTATGTAAAGTAATGATATATCACGGACAAAGCAACCAGATGTTGGTACCAATGAAATCAAAGCTACAAAACATTTGCCTGGTGTATTTACTTTTGTACACACTTGTCATCACAGAGAACTTCAAAGGCCACCATTACATTTGAGCCAAAACATTTCTTTCTTGTCTTGAGTTGGTATGGAGATGACTGATACAGCATCAGCATCATGCGATTTATGTCCCAAGCACTGAAGTGAAATTACTTGTAACAGGTTCGCAGGATATGTTCCATGATTTCAAGATCCTGCATGTGTCCCCAAAACATTGCAACCTCACAGAAAACAAAACAATACCTTTGAATACAAATATGAACTTGATCATTACCGGCTGCTACTCTGTTGCCTATTTCACAGATACTGCAAGTAGATATGCCACAAGAGTTAACATTCAACACTGGCATCTGCATGGCTCTCAGTCCATAGGCTTACACTGAATTCACTGACTACCCTAATGCTCGGTGTTGGTCATATGTCACAGAACTCTGAAATCTGGTATGATCTTCTGAGTAAATACACTGTAAAATCATTCAATTGGTTCTGCCCTACTGCAAGTTTTCATACACAAATTCCATAATCCAAAATGTTACCCTGAAGCACTGAACTTGTATGAGTTCTTGTTTTCTCCTTCTCTCATACTGTAAAAGCGGAAATTTTTGCGGTGTTGAAATTTTCGTGCAACCAGAAACTAGTGCGAAAATAAAAGCACACAAATATTCTTGCATGCCATATGTGACCCGCTACAACAAAAGGATCCTAAAGTCGCTGACGGCTGAGCCGAGAAAATCGAGTTTGAAGTCACATCATCGAAATTCGTCAAAACAATCGGATTTCTGTTTTCGGCATAATTTGGTAATCTAATGTTTTGGCTATCATCTGCTGAAATTTCGAAGCTAAATGATCAAAGGTAAGGCAAGAAATCAGCGTTTTTCGTGGCCATGATTTTCTGACTTTCAACGTAACAGAAACGTGTCCGAAGATTTGGAGTTAGCGCCGCAGCTAGACTCCGCCCCTAACAACGAGGGAGTGATCTTATTGGCCACTGCGTGGCATCCTGATTACTGATTGGTTGTGCGTACACCGCTGGTGCTAAGCTTGAATGAACATTGCGGAGGTCGCTAGGAGCATACCTTCTATTGTCAAGCGGTGAAAACTATCTCGCCTCCCTTTGATCGTGATTGCGTCCGAAGCAAAACTTTGAAGGCGTGTTTCTCGAAACTTTGATTTCCACAACCACTTTACATGCGTTAATAAAATCATCGATATCTCCGCAACCGAGTGCTTTTATGAGTTGTGCTATATATGAAATTAAAGTAGATGAGTAAGGGAATAATATCATGCCGTTTTCAAAAAATTGTCCTCCCCGACTTGCGGATCCTTTTGTTGTAGCGGGTCACATGTTCCAGTAGTTGATGTCTTTATTCCGTGGAATTAAAAACATGTGAAACTCTTCTTACCCAGATGAACGCAAAAAATTAGTCACGCGAAAATATCCACTTCTTGTGGCAGTCAGCGCTTATAGTTTTAGTTTATGTCATCATGCATTTAGGAAAATGTTCCAAGAGAGAACAACAAACCGTGACTAAAATACATCTACCCTTGAAATCATTTTTATTTCTGTGTTCTAGCTCTTTTTCTTGAATAATGAGACCAGCAGAACTGAGACCAGCACTAACATTATCCTTGGCATCATCTACCCATTCAGTTGGTAGAGTGACAGAGACCAGTACCCACATCAGTACTGCTAGTATGGTGTTGTAACCCCTGGTGAACAGCTGATCATTGATGAGAACAGATGCAAAATGACAATAATGTGTGAAGAGCAATCTGCTCCGCACCACTGCCAGCTACAGATGACATTTTGCTCAAAGGGATTGACTTGTATGGTTTTGGTTGAAACCTAACTTAGGGTTTCTAACAGTTCTAGGTGAGATAATGAGAAACCTCTTTCGAAATATGAAAGAGCATGTAATTCAAAGAGGAATTCAACATTTATTTGATTTAAAAAATGGTTTTGATATGGCGGAGATATCCAAAACAGAGCGATCCTTCTAAAAGGTGGGACCCACCTTTTATTATGATTGTGTTGTTTTACTTTGTTTTTAGATGCCTCAGCCATTCTAAAACCAATTTTCATCAAATAAACTTTGAATTTCCCTAAGAATGGTATGCTCTGTACTATTTTGTAAGCGGTTTCTTGGTATCTCGCAAAAAGTTAAAAGCCCAATCTCATCTCCACCAATACTATACCATCCCTTTACCATCACAGAAGATGTACATAGCTTATAAGATTCCCCAAAATGCCCACTGATTGTATGACTTCATCAGCTCCTCCGCTCCCAGCCATGTCTCCCATTCTGACAGTTATATCACATACCATTTTCTGTGCAAAACACACAAGATAATTCTGATTCCTTTTGAGCTGATATGAAGCCCTCTCTGATGTTCTAGACAGATTGTGACCAATGTCATAAATGCCCTCCGCAAATAGCATGATATATCTGTGTTATTTTTTAAACAAAAAACAAACAACCAAACAAACAAACTCTGCTTAGAGGTAGAGGAAATAACATTTGAAAAACACCTGAATGTTTATGAAAAGTAACCCAATGAATGACAAGACAAAGTCTTATAGAAAACTCCTCAATTTCTACCTATTTTCAAAAAATGCCCAGAGAAATATACTCATTTTCCTAAACATTTCGGCAGCACCTGAAATGTCCCATGTGACTGACGTAGAAATTTCTCATGTGAATGTCACTACAGACTTGAACCGTGCGCTAACATTTGCTCAATCCAAAAATTAGCAGCAGATTCGTTTCTGCTGGACAATCTATTTCAACGATTTACCGATTGGAAATTCTACCTCTCTTTCAAAGAGTTAAGTGACATGTTAATGCCTTTAAAAAGCATCAATACTATCAAACTCATATTATTTAAAACTGTATGAGCAATGCAAATGGCCTGCACATTGATCACATTGTGTGGCGAAGAATGATACTCGAGAACATCTCTACATGCAAAAATGATGAAATTACTGAACTTATTGTTATAGCCAGATGTCACATCAGGCTATAAGAGGTCTGAAAACTGCTTGACCTTGAAGAAAGCCAGAATAATATATCTAGCCAAATAGTGTGAGTATACAATATACACACACTACAGATTATAATTGTTTCCTCTTTTTGTGGAAGGGATTTGCTGGAATTACAGATTGAAGTTAAATCATCTGAATGACAAAATGCCAAAAATTTCAGTTTTTCCTTTGTGTTTGTCTTGGTACAAAAGAAAAATAAACAAAAAGCATAAGAGATATGATTCAGAATCCTGCTGTGTACTTTGAACATAATCTATCTTTCTTGTAGAAATATCTGTGTATCAAAAGCTGTTGGGCAAACTGATAATTAATACAGCCACTGCCTGGCACAGGCCCTGCAACTCAAATTGAATATCAGTGATGCTAACTAATTTCTATGGAAGAAACTCACCACATAACTTTGTGATTACATAAACTAATGTGACAATGTGCTACACCATTAACCACCATGGCAGCTCTCTCCTGCAAACAGCCTTTGTACAGAATGTGATACGTCTCAAAAAACACCTTTGTACAAATCAAGCACAATCACTGATGAATGAGAGTTCAGTGACCCCATCTACAGCAACAAACCATCCTGGTATGCTACTACCCTGTCTACACAGACTGCTAAAATGTTACATCACAAAATGTACATCAAAGCTTGAAGCCTTTCCTTATCGTCTGTCCATTTGTCCTGCTAGTGACTGAATAAAAGATTCCGCCTTGATCAGAGTCACGCTGCATCACGTGCACATCTTGGTTTGCTAGACTTGTGCGTTGTAAGTCTCTGCACATCTCTTCTCAGCTGAGCAAAAGTGGAATGAGTGTAGTCTGTTCTCTCGGCTGGCTGCACAACTTCATTCCCCACCGATAGCTGAAGCCTTGAATATCGGTCTTCTCCAACCTCATGACTTTTCTCTGCTGCAAATGATAGAAGAAAGATTATGATCCAAGCGGTAATAAGACTTATGTCACAATGATCTAATGCAGGCTCTAACAGCTTTGATTGAATAGTTTGGAATAACGCTCATACGAACTCTTAACTGTCGGCTTTATCTTAAATATATATATCTTAAACGGAAATACACGAGAAAACTATTAAGAAATGCATACGAAAAGAAAATAAGATCAAATAATTTATTAACAATGTACATCCAAATCATAACTGAAAAAAAAAGATTGTTATCATATCAAAGCCATTCTGTTCTGTAAAATAACAAACTCATAATATTTGCTTTTTTGCACGAACTGTAAGGTAAAAGGAAAATACTGCATATTACAAAATAAATCAATTCATAGTAAATTACAAAATCTGATATCAAAAAAGCACAGGAAAGCGCATTTATTTCTCACATATATATCCATACATGTGCCATATGTCATCCAAGTAGCACCAACCGCTCTGAATCTCAACTAAACACTGCAGGCAACAAAATGCATCTGCCGCAAATAGAAGTACTTTGCTATGAGACACAGGTAAAGGATATTTAAAGGGGAATAAAAAAGAAAATATACATGTGGATTGTGTGAGTGCAGTAATATTGCAAGGGCACATTAGTGACGTTTGAGGGAGGTGAGACAATCCATTTGAAATTTATGAATTTTTAAAGTTTCAGTGCAGCCCTGCTGGATTAGAAGACAACTACAGTTTGTGATGTCACACATGTACAAGGATATACAGAAAATATAGGGAAAAATCCACAAAATATAATTTTTTATGAAAAGTACACATTCCCTCAACTTGTTACCGATATAAATATGTCGGGTGACGTTATTCTCCTTGCTTTCTGAATGAGGGAAGTCAAGTGCCCCAGCAATGGCCACACCAAAGTTCATGAGGTTTTAAATGAATCGTCTGATTTTCCTCACATTTGCCTGATGTGCTGTACTACTATTGTTGCATTCCCTCCATTCACATATATTTGGATTTCATTCCCCTTTAAGGAATACAGTGTCAGAAGACTGACTGGAGATGTTGGAAGTGAGGGGAAATTATTGAGCCTTACCTTCTGACAGTGTAGGGGTTAAGGGCAGCTGAGCTGGCACTGGCTGCTGCTGCAGCGGCTGCTTGCTGACTGGCGATGACTACAGGAGAGGCACAGAAAGAAAACTTTGAGTGAAAACTTCTTGCAACGCTGAAATTTGAACTCGTTACTCTTCTCATTCTAAATGGAAACTGAACTTTAAAGAAAACATTGTATTCTTGATAATATTTTGGATTTTCCCCCCTGAAATGATGATTTGTTTATTATTATCATCATACTGAAATTACTAAATAAATAATGACCCTAAAACGCAAATCATATTAATCTGACTAACAAGGTTTAAAACATGAAAGTACGGTAAACTTCAGTTCAGATCATTTGAAACTCAAGTTTCTGTAACTAAACTAAACTTATTATAGTGGTTAATTAGGCAGACCCCTCCCACATTTGACTTTTATATGCATGCAAAACTATACAAAAAGCACCTCAGGTACACTATGCAGCTACTAGTGGATATGTAAGATCAAGCATTGCAAGTGATTTTGCTTTGACACCATCACAATCATTTATTGTTTTGTCATGAAAACTAATTTTGTCACAAAATTATCTATGACAGAGAGTTTAGACAAGCAGTTCAAATTTGAGAGATTTCAATGTAAAGATGAAAATTGCACACTTTGAATGAAGTCTTTTTGAAACAATCACTATCGTCTCACCATAAGGATCATAAGTTTGCAGTACTGGATAGCCCATTCCAACATGGGTGTGTTGGTGTGTGTGCATGTGCTGGTGGACAGTGGGCCGACGCCCTTCCTCCCTGCCTGATGAAATGGTGGCTGAGGACGACGACGATGACGATGACGATGAAGATGACATTTCAGGCGTCTTTCTGGCTGCAGGTGAAGAGGAGCGGGAGCCGTGGCCTGGCGTCGTGTGCCCCTTCTCAGGAGTCCTGGGCCTTGAGGTCGACCCATGCTTCTGCTGCGGTGGTGGGGGGCTGAAATACTGGCTGGCATGGCGCTGGAGGACATCTAGAGCCCTTGGTGGGGGATCGTGGGCTTCGGGTGACTTGCCACCCTTGGAAGAAAGACTGTGGGGAGAGGAGCCCTGCTCGCGGTCCGAGTCAAATCGCCCCTTTTCACTGGGCGACTTCCACGACATGGTTGAACTCGTGGGTGGGTAGTGGAGGTCTGGATGAAGGAATGCAGGGTAGACTAAAGGTTGCAAGGTAGAATGTGAAGGCTCATAGGGGATTGACCCATATGGGTAAGGGGTCTGGAGATACGGATAGCTCTCTAGAAGCTTTCGTTGTTCAGGGGTTTTACCATCAGATTTCTGACCCTTAGGCAATGGTGATATACTGTCTCTCTTATCAGCATCTGAACTTATTCTTCCAGACTCTTTTGTAGGGGTTGCCAGTGTTCTGGACACTGGGGTAGGAGTTCTTTTTTCAACATGTTCAGATGCCTTTGACTCATTTTTTGACAAATCCCCATCTTTTTTCCGGCTCTCCTGCTCAGCATTTCTCCTGTGCTCCTCGGCGTGCCGTTGCTGCTCAAGAAGCTTCTGTTGATACAGCTGAAACTGCTTCATTTCTTCTCGCTGCCTCTCTGCCAACAACACACTGCTACTGTGCTTCTCACTTTCTTGGGTTGGGACAGCACTATGTAGGCCTCCATCCTTTTTTTGGAAGTCCAGGTGCCTGGATTTGGTAATTTGATCCTTGTCTCTGGATCTCTCCTTTCCATCTGCATGCCTGGGAATTTGAGGAGGTGTGATTGGCTCAGTTTGAAGACTGACTATAGGTCTGCGCTTCTCAGGACCCTCATTTCTACTCTCGCTGGACTTGTCCATGCCTTCTTGCTCCCTGTACTTTCCCATTCTCCTCCTTTGCTCATCCAGATGCCTTTCCTGCTGCTGCCTGTACTGTGGGTCACTGGCCATCAGGTGCATGTGGTATGCTGGATCAATGTTCACATAGCCATGGAGGTAGGGATAATGACCACCTGAGAACACATGAGGCATGGAAGAAGGTTGCGATTGGGTGGTGGATGACGGCGTCCTCTGCAAGCCGGGGTCTTTTGAACCATCACTCTTTTGTCCTTCATCTCGCTCATGGGGATTTTTTGATGAGATACCAGTGCCACCTGCATGTACCTCTGGAGTCCCTCTCCTCTCAGCACTGCTGTGGAATACTGGCATTCTTTCACTGCCAGATCCGCTCTCACCTTCTCTCCGAGCTGAATCACCCTGGGATTTTACGTGAACAGCACCGTCAAAGGAGAAAGCTTCATTTGATTTGGTCTGCTTGCCATGTTCATCGACACCATCCTCTGAGATATCAGAATATGCCGGGCTTATGTTACCTGTCCGGCCTCCATTTGGAGGAAACAAGAGTTGAGAATTCTTTGGTCCTTCCTTGTTGATTGAGGAGTGAACAGGCAAGTTCAAGGAAGCCCTTTCCTGGCCTACAGCATCAGACTTAGTAGCACTGGGTTTCATTCCTGCTGTCAGTGCCAGAGGTTGTTGCTGAGACTGTTGGAGGTGCACGGGTGGCTGTTGTAATGAATGTTGGGGGTGTTGTAGAGGCAGCACAGGTTGCTTTGGAGGTCTGCTGCTTGGTCCTGTTACACTGCTAGTGGGAATTAACTTTGGGATTTGTGGCATAGCTGCATTGCTCACAGGGGCAGTACTGGCTGGTTTGTTGGGTGAAGATAACATAGATTCTGCAACTTTTTCTGTTGGTGCATCAAGTTTATTGCTGTCCCTTTTCCAAGGCTCTGGCCCAACTGGTTTGCTCTTGTCACTGTTCTCAGGTTCAACAATACCAGAAGCTGTCAGAGCTTGCTTAAGAATGTTTGTCTCAGGCACAGCTGGAAGCAAAGGATTCTTTGGCCTCTGCTCACCAAGTTGTTCTTTACTCGACTTCGAGCTGTCAGAGGGAACACTTGGCAATCTATCCTTTTCCCGTTCCTTTTCCTTGTCACTCTTCACTTTTTTCTTTGGTTTCAACTTCTTATCTTTGTCCTTCAATGATGATGGGCTGCCACCAACATCACACACAGGAGAGCTGGTGGTGACAGGTTTAGGCTGTATAGGTTTCAAGGAAGGGTTTACAGAAGATACTTGAGGCTTTGAAGTGATGGTGTTGATACTGGGAACGGTCAATGCACAATTTCCTGGGACAGGGTTTTGAACCAAGGTGGTTGGTATGGCAACGAGTTGTGGAGGTGGAGCAGAGGATGATGGTGCAGGAGCTGGCGCAATGGGGCGTATTGTTTTCCCAGTCTTCATCAGCACCTTCTCATGCTTAGCTTTCTTATGTTTGTCCGACTTTGACCGGTCCTTATCCATCCTCTTCCCATCTGCACCAAGATCACAGCCAGCGCTACCACTGTTACTACTACTATGTTGTTTTGGTCCTTTGGCATGATCCGACACTTTGGCAAATTGTGTTGGGCTAATTGGTTCAGACTTTACATGTGTTGTTTCGGGGGTTGGTCGTATTACACTGACATTGACATGCTTTTCATTTGTAGCGCTCGAAGCAGTTTCCATTGTTCCTTGTTCATCAAGTTCACTGGTTGAGTTGAAGTCAAATATTGACATGTCCTTGTCTGAGCTGGATGACGAAGGCTTCTTCAAGGTTTTCACTGACTTATCACAACTGGCATCACCTTTTGGTGCCTTGGAGGGGCTGGCTTTACCCTCCTTAGGCTTGGGGATGCCCAGACACTTCATACCAGCTGTAAACTTGTCCACATGGGTCTTCAGAACCTTGGGGCTCTTGACCACTTCCCTCGTCTTGGGGCAATCAGCTTTCTTCTGACTTGGACTATCGGTGGCACTTTCCATACTCGTCTCTGCTCCAGCACTTGGCACAACATGGGAGGTGGTACTGTCTCCAACAGACTCAGCTGGCTTGTCAACATCCATACCCTCCTCCTCCTTTGAAGAATCCTTCTTCTCCTTGGAGTCTTTCTTTTTGTCTTTGGGCACAACCGTTGCAGAAGCACTATCATCAGATGCATTGGACTTGGTGTCATCCTCTGCCTCATCACTCCTCTCCCTCCAATTCCCGTCCTTGTCCAGGTTGTTGTGATGTGCATGCGAGAGATGGTAATGTAACCCATTTTTGTGTTTGTACTTCTTGTTACAGTTCGGCTGTGGGCATTCAATGAGTACTGGAGTGTTCCTTCCTTCGCTTGCCGATGAACTCGGCCTTGTCCCAGTTTTCTGGCGCTTGTTTGTTTGCACCATCTCCTCAACCTCGCTTTCCTTTGTCTTTCGCTTCCCAGCATTCTTACTTTCCAGCGAGCATGGGGGTGTACGTGTTCCATTTGATGCATTGCTGCCACGTCGGCCCTTTGTTGAGTTTCGCAGCTTGCTGTGAAAGGAAGATCTGGTCTCTGTGTAGTTGCTCAGGTCACTATTTGAGTTGCTGTTTCTGCCACGTTTTGGACGTCCGCCTCCCTTTCCTCTGCTCTCCATGTCACTGGTTGGAGAATCACAAAACCTGCACAGCATATAAAATATTAAAAACCACTCAATTACCAGTTCATTAATAAATCACCTCCTGCAACACATTATTGTCATTTGAGACCCCACATTACATCAGCATTTGATGCATTTGATGAAGGCACTAAAGCATGTACACCTATCCTTGAAACAGTTGAGGAACAGCATTAAAGCTATCCTTTATTTATGCTTTGTTTGAAACAGATGTGTTACTCTTGCCATATAACTTGTTCTTACAGTCAACTTTGAAGTGATGAAAGGAGATTTGTGCATCAGACCTTTCATCATCCTGCTTTCTGAATGCCATAGATTTAACACAGAAACAAGTCAATATGAATTTGGTACCTTTAAGTTGTAAAGATATGTGACCCGCTACAACAAAATGATCCTAAAGTCGGGCGAGGTCGATTATTTGAAAATTACATGATGTAATCCCCTAATCTTTCTGCTTTAAATTGATATATAACACATTTTATAAAAATAATCGGCTGCGGAGATATCGATGTTTAAAAGAGAGCATGTCGAGACGTCTGGAAAAGCACTGTTTCGAGAAAAGCGCCCTAAAAGTCTTCCTTTCGACGTAATCACGATCAAGAGACACGCAAGTCAGTCTTCACCTCTGGACAATAGAAGGTAAGCCCTAGCAACCCCCGACGAGTTCATTCAAGCACATCAGCGTCAGCGGTCTCCTCACCAACCAATCAGTGACCAGGATGTGAGAAGCGGCTGAGCATAGCGCACCCACCCCGCACGTGCACCAGTCTACTGGGCAGTGTGCGAGCTTCACGCTTCGGTTAGCAGCAAGCAGCAAACTGACCAATGAGATCACTCTGGTCGTTGGTAGGGGCGGAACCTATCTGTGGCGCTTAATCCAAATTTTCGAACCAGTTTCTGCTTCGTTGAAACGCCAAAAAACATTGCTCAGAAAAACGCTATTTTTTAATCTTTCCTTTGTTCATTTTGCTTCAAAATTTCGACAGATGATAGAAGACATGTTAGACTCCAATAATATATCAAAATAAGAAAATCGTAAGTTTTGACCAATTTTAATTCTCTGACTTCAAACTCGATTTTCATGGCTTCGACAGTGCGCGACTTTAGGACCTTTTTGTTGTAGCGGGTCACATATTATTATTTTTCTTTTCTTTTTTGTACTTGCATGTTTAAGCTACCACCATGGTTTATCGGGTAAATTCATTTCTGCATTGACTACTAAAAAAAATACAGCATTCTGACTATGGCACATCATTTATTCCTCCTTTACTTGGTAGAGGTGGGCACTTTATTTCACTTCATTTCATTTCACTCTGAGATATGTGTGATCATTACAGGGCAAAGCTGCTGGGAAACCACACAAAAACCATCATCATTTGTAAGACAGCTTTTCTCTGAAGTAAGAACATTAATAAAAAAATAGAATGAATTATTGTGACAGTAGCACTCATTTAAACCCCTCCTGAAATTGCTAACAAAGTGTAAGCTGTCAACAAAACTCTCTTCATCAGCTCTCAAATGCAGTATGTTGCCTTCATTGTGTCATTCTTTGCTAAAAAACAAACAAACACACAGAGCCTTGATCAAGACCACCTGCAATGTAACAAAGGATGTGAAATGTGCCTTTGACATCCACAAAGTACTGTGAATACTACTGTACCTTGGAGCCGCCCAGTCATGGCGTGTACAATCCATCAGTGTGCCCACATAGGTCTTGTTCCGCCAGGTCACATTTACAACAAGGACACCTGTCAAAAGCAGCGCAAAGAAATTAAAGGGAAAAAATGGATAGATTCATTAAAACATCAACCACCATTTATGGGATAATGTGATCACTCTGATCTTCCAACTGCCCCCTCCCCATCCCCCCAAACAAAAACAAAAAAATTGATTTGTGATGAAGTTCACTAAAATACTGGTGTTGCCACATTTCCTAGACTGTGAACGTGATAATAGATCACAGGTGTGGTGTAGTATTATTCCAGCTTTCAGTCCTCCAGAGGAAATTAATTACCTCCTTTCATCGTTTGCCTGAGCAACTGCTGTTTATCACTTAGCATTGGCATGGCACAAACTACCATTTGCTTATGTATATAACAAATGATATATATTTTTCTTTATGTCCACTTGGCATATGCAGCAGAGTACATCCATCCATGTATAAGGCTGCCAACTTTTGCAGACAAAATGAAGCAACAAACCAAGAACAAAAACACATTGCTGCACATGATGAAAAATGTTCCAAAGGCTAAACTGGCATTTCCAAACCATGGGAAAACAATATTCATTAAAAAAAATGAAATTTTACAAAACCATAATAAAGAAAAACAAACAAACAGAAATACACTTCAAAATTACTAATTAGCAGTTCTGCATATAAGCATCGTATTGCTCTGCATATCATATGTATAAAATATACCCTGAAATGTGACATTCACACCTAAACTCCCAAAGACTCATAAATGCCTAGATCAAATAACATATATCTATTTCCTATATGTCAAACATTTGGCATCTTATGCATTAGTAGTTTAGATTGATTTTGTGTTACAAGATCCAGCCCTTCAGTGATTTCTGTAATTATGGTTGCAGCATGTTTATTACCAAGCCATCACACATCTATACTGTAACAATTGGGCACATCGATACTCCTAATACCAGCTTCAATCTTGCCAAATATACTGACATAATGAGAATGAACAATGCACCAGACACATCAGTACACCAGGCCCTACCTTGGTCTGTTTCATGCCAAACGATGCCCTCAAGGTTGACTGACGTGCCAGGCTCACATGGTCCGATGCACTCAGGTTCCGTGGCAACCCCAATGTCCATGGTGTCCACGCCAACCGACTGACGGAGGGGCTGTTGAATGATTAGACCAAAGCAAAAGAAGAGTTTTTGTTACAACCATTACTGAACTTGCCCCATAGGAAAACAACAACAAAAACTTTCTCATGTTACAGAGGTATTTCAAAAATTGTGTCTTATTCATAAAGAGGTACTTCAAAAAATATCTCTAGTTAAAGAGTTATTTGAGCTTTAAAAAAAAAAACATTTTGGTTTCTTCTTTTATGTGGTGTAAGGAAATTGTCTCATACATGACTGCCTAGAAGGCATCATGGCTAAAAGTGATCACTTTAATATCTTTTGTCTTTTTGCTGGAAAAACCCTACATCAGTAAAAAAAAAAATTGAGTACCAATGTAGGGTCATCATTTTGTGAAGTAATCTCAACTATTCCTGCAGGATTTGAATTGCCTTAAGTTGACAGCCCTTATCTTTGCACATAAACATGACAGAAGTGATGAGGCTTGATGGCCATAATACCAAAAGCTCACAAACTTGCTCACAAATATTGGCAGTAGCGCCCTCATGTGGCAGCAAACAAGCCCAAAATACGCAGACAAAGAAATGGACCCACTGTCAAAGCCAATAGGCACAATGAATGGGAAGGGTGAGGAAAATAACAGAGTATGGTTATAGATGAAATCACACAAATCATCTGGGTATTGGTGGCATGTACCAATTGGTAATCAGAGAAAATGATCATGAAGCACTGATGAAGTGAATGACTTCATAAGATAACGGTTTTGAAAATGAAGACATGATTACATCCATATAATTATGCTCATAACCAAAATGATATAACTTCATTCTGCAGTGTGCCAAGGTTTGAAGAGTACTATGCAAAGCAGTGGAGTATTAAAGATGTGCTTAACTTAACCCGTTGAGGATGAGTCCAGCGCACATACTCGGGCAAGTGTCTACAAGAAATGTGTGTTGTAGCAAAATCGAAAATCAGCCCATCCTCAATGAGATAGAAAGGTGTTTGGGGGTAGGGGGGGAGGAGTAGAAAAACAGTCACTCACAATCAGTGTGATCTTGTGTTTTGATATCACATACAATCCCTCAAAGAAAAGAACAAAATTACTAATTTGGGCTCATCTTATTTGTATGTATTTGTAACACATTAGTAAAAAAAAATGACAAACAAAAACTCAAACATAACAATAACAACCTTATACAAAAACAGCACTGAATGTCATGCTTTGCAGAAAAAACAAACAAACAAACAAACAAACAAACAAACTTCTCTAGTCTCCGTACCTGAACATAGGCACATAATTATCATTCCACTTTCCAGGGACAATGTAACAACAAATGAGATGCATTATATAAAAACTCTTTATCTAGAACTTTTCACGTTTGAATTTGATCAACCTGTTAGCTCAGAACTGGGCAATAAAGGAAAAGAAAAAGAAAAGAGGACTGGTGATCAGATTTGTCCCCTCAATCTCCTCTCTCTCTCTCTCTCTTCCCTCTTTTACTCTCACACACACACACACACACACACACACACACATAAACACTCACATAAACAGAGTCTTTTTTTCTATCTGTATCTTTCTCCCTCTCCCCCCCCCCCCCCCCCCCCCCCCAGTGTCCCTGAGTTTCAGGCTGTTTATTTACTCAAGGGCTCCGCAAAGGTCAGGATGGAAGTCAACTCTGGAATGTCAAGCAGGGCGCTAATACATGGTTGCATCTACACGAGATGAAATGTGTGTCCCATCAACTGCTCGGCAACGTGTTTATCACAGGCAATGGGTGTGGGAAGAGGAAATGGATACAGCAGAATATATTCTGCTACAGACAAATGAATATGAAATGAGAATTTCAAGTCAGATAAGAGACGTGTTGACACACTTTCCCCAGCTGTTTGAAATCTAATGAGCTGTATAAAATGCCGATTGTACATGTCTAGGTCATTGTAAACAGGAAATAAGTGAGAAGTGTCAATAACCACAGTGAATTTGAGAAAAAAAAAATCAGTCTTTTATCTGTTAATCCAAAGAAACAGATATCTCCAGCTATTGTTTCCTCTCCTTAGAAATCTATGTTTCATAAAAGTTTAGTGTGTACAACCTCCATCCATCTCGTTGTTCCAGATAATGAAGACTGTGCTTGAACTCAGCATGCTCATCATTCTCTTTTGCAGGCTTTTATCAGTGGCATTCATGAGGCCACAAAAGTGACTATTCAGAATATGACTTTTCCCAAAAACTGGGCGTCTTTTTTTTTAATGATAATTAAAAAAGAATTTGAGCATAACACTATCTCTGAGCACAAATGAGCCTCCCTTTATACACTTGCTCTGCTGTAAATGACCATGATAGTATTAATACCATTTTAACCCTTTTACCCCGGTAACTGCCCTTCTATAACCCCCTTTAACAAGGCTTTCAGCTGCCTTTGTGTATAATTATTTGTTCCCATTTAATGCTGGATGCCCACTCAACTGACAAGAATTTTACACAGAGAATTCTGCTGGATCAAATAACACATTTTAAAATGCCAAAACAGCTCAGGGTCACAACATTCTGGGAAAAGAAAATATGTGTAATACATTAAGAGTTGTAAAATATGTATTTCAAATGCAAATTTCACACGTAAAACCTTACTGTTATTTGGTAGCCTTCCTTTGATATGATTGTGGAAAAAAAGGGGCCAGTAACATTTTCTTACTATGCATGCTTTCAGATGTGGGTTTTGAAAATGTTCACCACAGCCTTACTTGGACTTCTGAGTACAGCTTACACAGACAATATATCACAAGTATGAGTTAATCTCAAGCATTCAATATACTAATCCACACCATGTAAAATCGTATAACGCAAAACATGCCTGATTAGAAGATAAAAACATAGACTGAGAAAATTCTTCCTAGTGTGGAGTCTCCAGCGCATTTTTTTTCCCTCTCCACATAATCTCAAGGCTAGCCAATCTCCTGAAAATGGCTCTGAAGAAAATAGAAGGCCTACTGTCTTCAAACAGGAAAGGAAACATTACAGCCATGCAGCTGCAGGTTTTATTGCAGGCAGATTGTCCTTCGAATGTGTGTGTGAAATGGGTCCACTGCTGTCAGCCGACCCAGGCTTTACACACGTAATGAATGATAGATGAGTGGATAGCAAAGCGTTTTTAAGAGCAGCAAGTCACACTTTGTGTAAAATGCACCAATACACTGAGAGATGAGTCCATTTAATGGTTGTATCCTATAAATAAACAAACAATAGCAAGCAAATCAACAATTATTCCAGTCCCTAAAAAGCTGCTACAGCTTAATACCTTCACATGACCTAACAAAATTCTCCATGTCCTGCACCCTGCATATAAACCAATAATGAAGTAACATGTAGGCCTAGACATTGTAACTACTTTCTACAACAAAGTAAAAGAGAAAGAACCAACATAACTTGAACTCTTTTAACCATGCCTGAGGGATTCAGCAACAAAAATTCAACAACAGCAATTCAGACACATTTCGAGGAAAAATTTCAAAGTTGAATTTTCATAAGGGGGGGGGGGATAAATCCACTGACTGTCTGTTTGTGTGTGTATGTGTATATGCATTTGTGTGTGTGTTTCAGAGATAGGAAGAGAAAGAGAGAGACTACATTGTATGAACAACATGTGAAGAATACAGTAGGTGGGCAGGGTTTACACTTGAAATGGAGATAGCAGTTCAATGTCAAATTTTTCTCTAATGGCAGGCATCCCATCCAAAGCCGACAAGTGTTGTGGAAGGGCTTCACAAGCTCTGAAATATGTCTTTGATAATTCCCTCTCACACGCTCTCCCTCTCTCGCCCATCTCCTTCCCCAGTTCTCTCTCCTGCAGTGTACGTGTCTGTCCACCGGAATGCCTCTAACAGCTCACTCCTCGAATGGTGGTGTTGCAGTGTACGTGTCTGTCCACCGGAATGCCTCTAACAGCTCACTCCTCAATGGTGGTGTCTGTCTCCAGCAACTGCTGCTGTGTCTCCTCCTCACTCTTGGCTTGCCCCAAGAGATGAGAGATGCAGGAGCTGGCAGAGAATTCACCCAGTGAACTTCTGACACGCCAGGAATAGGTGGGGGAAAACTGGGAGTCAAATACCGAAATACCTTTTGCTCTCATTTTGCCTGGCATTATTTCCCTCTCGTGCTTGTGGTGCGATATGATTCATCATTTTGCTGTGATTTTCATGCACATATCCAGCCTGCTGTGGCCATCATTACATGTCTTTATTCTAGTCTAAAGTAGCAAAATTTCATCCTGTGATATAGAAGAGACAAAATTATAATGAATTGATGGAAAGCAACAAAAACTTTCATGTTTATACCTATGCATAAATGCTTGTTAGCAATTTTGCCCACTCTCAACAAGCTTTAATACTCTGACCCTGTCTATCTGTCCCCCCCCCTTCTACTTTTAAAGGAATAGGCCTTATTTACCATTTGCAGATAAAACAAAAACCTGTCATTAGTGTTTTCAAAATAGTCCTAAAATGTGAGTTAGGGATAGAAACAACCAATATGAAAATTTGAACCAGTATAATCGATGTTAAGTATTGTTAAATATATAAAATGTGAACAATACTGTATATGCCATATATTTTCGCTAGTCTAAATTTTCATGAATCGGGAATTCCCAACAATTTTGCGAGTGTTTAAATTCGCGATCGTGGAGTCCTGTACTGAACGGAAAAATGTGTACGTGTGTGTCACATTCATATCGGGATCAGAGTCAATATTTTCGCGTGTCTTTAATTTCGCGAATAGCACCCGGCTCGTGAAATTCGCAAAAATAAAAACCTCATGAAATATTTGGCGCATACAGTAATTATAATAAAAATGTTTCCAAACTAAACCATCTACAGTTATGGTCTAATGAGAGAAATAATGATATCTCCTTATATTTTAGGCTTTATTGCAAAAAATTCTATATGGTAGTATGTTTTGTGATACAACTGACTTGCACATATGCATTAAAAGTGATATCTTGAACACTTTTTAAATCCCTGCTCCCAAAGGTAAACAGGGCCTTTAAACTTTTCTTCAGCATCATCATCTACAGAAAAAAACACTCTATTGATGTTGGAGGGTGCCATATTGCCTGAAGCAGCTCACACTCTCTATTGGGAGAGTAAAATGAATGAGCTCAAATAGCCATTGGCCAAAATGCATAAGCAGGAGAGGAAAAAAAATCTCTGTGTACCCTCATCCCAGATTTACTGCTGTACAAGTTGCATCATGAGATAGAGAGAAAAAAAAAATCAAGATATGTGCTAGTTCGCACACATTTTGCAAGGCAAAATACTGTGAGAGCCAGCTGGTGAGGGGTTAAAAAAAGAATCAAGATTGACCAAGTCTAATGTCACTGTGTGGATTGTGAAAGTTAGTGATTTCTGTGTGTCCATACAGAGAATGAACAATTTTTTGCATGACATTGCAAAAAATTGATTTTTAAAAATCTGTAGGCCTATATTTTGGATGGTGTAAATGAGCATTTGAAACTGCCTTTTTTTTGTCCAGCTTTTTTAGGAGGCTTTGTTTTTATATAACAGAATGAATGATCACCTTTTGCTCTGTTATATTATGACATAAGCATCCAGGGCTAGTTTCAGGGAGGTTTCCTTGAGCCATTAGGGAAATATTTGTGTCTCAAACTCATCTCAAGAGGCAAGATCAGTTTGGAAAACTAGGAATGGTTTATATTTGCTCATCAGAACATAAGAAGAGATTACAGTTTTGAGGCAGCCTCTTGCAGGATCACCACGACTCGGTAGCTCTGTGAGCACCATAAAATTATCAGTAAGTTGCATCAACGCTTCATGTTTTTGATCTGTACTATTGTGTTATGGTAACAATAGAATGTTTTCAGTGAAGTCACTGGATCTTTTGGAAAAGAAATGCAATCAATCTGGGAAGGGCATCACTGTGATTCTAATAACTAGGAGAACATAACAAAATGCAAGACAAGAAAGAAGTAAGTACCTCTGCAAAATAACATGACATTATGTGCAGAGAGTCGAGTCTCGATGGCATAAGTCCAATTTACTATGACCTGGAATGTTCAATGATTTGTCTAATAGGCTTATCTATTTTTTTCAAAACACGGTGAGAAAGAGATCCACTCATGGAGAGAGAGAGAGAGGCAAATGAAACCCCTCGGGACTGTTGATTTGCTCTATGAGAGAAATCTAATGCAAAGCATGACAATCTTTGCTGCATATTACGACATAAATGCAGAGAAGTTTCTTTGCAGCTTAATCATATTTGACAGCATTCATCTTTTCATCTGATAGGAATTTAATCTGTTCCCACCTCTACTAGAGTGACTTACACTAATTTGCATGAAACAATAATAACATGAAAATACCTGATACACAATTATCATTCTCCGCATATATTGCCAACAAATAATACACATTCCCTAGAATTCATTCACTCAAACCAGCCCACAAGATTAGGGCCAAATTTCCCTGAACTTTCCAGAGAAGCTAGACGACAGGAAAGCACAGAAACAAGTTTTCAAATGCCACAAGGTTATTTAAAGCAGAGAAAATAATTAAAGACCACAGCACTGCTGCTTTGATTACATGATAAAATGCTTGCATGTATCACACATGTACACACATATACATAAATTCAAAAACACACATGAATATCCCGCAGGCTGAAGTCAAACAACAATGCAAGATCTCCTCGGATGAATTCTACAAGTTGAGAAAGCTCACAAACTGAGAGGCATACCGCCAATGATCACCGTAAGCTACACCTAAACACATTGCCCTTTCTTTCTTTTCCTTTTCAAACGCTCACTTTGCTGAGTTTGATTACACTGGGAACTGAATTGCACTGAACTCGCTTATCAACAAGCGGTTAGGCAACACAATGTGTTTCTCTTCTTCCCCCCCCCCCCCCCCCCCCGAGGCAAAGACACTCATTTCTTTCCACTCTTATTTGTGTTTCCAGACCCGACGCCTCCCCTGCTATGAATGATGTTATTCCCCATGTAAACAGCATATTTCCTCTTCTCAGTGCTGCTTGGAGTCACAAAAAGCCCTCATTTCCCTCAAATGATGACAAAGGAGCAAACTGTTTATGACAATGGCAGCAGGAGACAACAGAGAGATTGGGGATGAGAGAGATTGAGAGAAAGAGAGAGAGCGAGAGAAATATAAATACAAGGGGAGGAAAACGCAAGCTTGTCTGCCTGTGTGATTAGAGATTCTGTTTCAATTCCCACTCTCCCGTCCATCGCCTTCCCTCCTGTGAACAATGCTTCAGTAGAAGAAGACGTTTTTTCTCTTCTTTTTTTTTTTTTTTTGGGGGGGGGGAGTAGGTGGGAGTTATTAGTTGTATCATTTTTGCACAGATTGTTTGGTTGAATTGCCTTTCAGTCATGACTAGCTCCTCATTTGGGCCACTATTCATACGGGTTGATTGGTCACTGTCAATCACAACGGATGATGAAATAATCCCAAACAAACACAAAAAAATAATCAAAAAAAATCACACGATTTGTAAAAATTGAGATATTAGGAAAAGCCATTAAGGCAACACCTCCACATGTCAAATATAATCCCACATATGAATGACTCTTTCCACGAAGCACAGGATTGCAATGCAAAAAACAAATGAACAAACAAATAATTTAAAAAGAAACCCTCTGGTAAGTGCCAATAGTTTCAGGAAAGACCAAAGTGCCTTGAATAGATACAGGAGTCTGTACACACAGAAGATCTGTCACTGTACTTTTTTTTTGACTCCAGATCAATTCCTACAAAAATCATCACATGTAATACTTGAGCATTGAAGGATACATTACAAATTAACTACCTCCTTGCAGATATCATTAAAATTCAAAAGGAAAGATACACATGAATTCTTATTGCAGACAGCTCTTGATCACCCAAAGATTAACAAAGATCGAGGACACGTGATCACTTCAAGCACCAGGTGGAGTACCTCTCTGCAAAGATTAATAAATAAATCAAAAGTAACTGAGGTGCACTCACTTGGTTTGATAGGACTACAGCCATGCAGGTTCCTTCTCTTTACCATCTGCATCTTTCATTAATTCATTGAGCTATATTTACTAATGTACGTCATGAAATAGAAATGGCATAAACTCAGCTCTGAGAAAGAGCTTCCTTGTTTTAAAATAGAGTGGGGAATATAGTGGGGAATATAATGACAAATTTGTAAGAATATTCATGGAACCAGGCAAGAAAGAGGTTAACATTTCTGTCTCAGTGGAAGTCAATTATGGAAATGGGTTTTCAGCATCCTGTGGGTTTTTCAGCATTTAATGCAAGTTGAAGTTACTATCTCCTTTCCATAGCGCTCATAATATTGTTCTCTCTCTAGACATTTTGACAAAATCTCTACCAACTTTTATCAAAGATTATACTTCCCCAAGTCTTGAATAATGTGCATTTATTTGGTGTTTTTTTATATGTCTTGCACAAAATGATGCAGATGCTCCTGACTTTTGATTGCAGCTGTGAAATTTGTGCCACTTTAGTATGACGGCTCACAAAGCGTTCAGACAGAATATCTTATGCAATTTTACAGCCCTAAAGTCCCAATAGAATATCATGTTCAATTCTAACAGCAAAAATGGTATTGAAATTTGTTTAACATTGCTCACGCTATCGTCACTGACCTACTGCTCTCCTTTAAACAACTTTCAAACAATGTAATAGTAGTTGCTTTTTAGTCAGAAATGGTCCAACGAAATATATTTATATTTACCAAAAAAATGTTATTGTCACAAATGCAAACATTTGTAATAAGGCTTGATGAATAAGTACAAAAAAGCAAGAATAGGAACAGACAGATTAGATCAAAATATGAATGAGAATTGTTGATTCTGACAACAACAACAACAAAAATAGAAAGGTGAGATCTTTCTGCCATGGAACAGCTCTCCACCAAGGAACAATTGTCATTACAGCTGAACACTGATGGTGAATGCAGCTATAACTGCCATATCTGCATTATTGACATCTTCCTTGCAGACCCAAGTTTTCTTTTCTTTTTTCAACACACTACACTGTGTCTCTCCCTCACTGTATTTAAATACAAGACCAACTGAAGGCAAAAATATTGCTCTTTTATAGTCTTTGACTGGCAACGCTAGCTGCCTCTAGGGAGAACCTGTCTACATGCCAGAGATATTTGGGTCAGAGGGGCCAGTAATGGCAATTTTCTTCACTTTCACTGTCTGTGTGGACAAATTCAGGTAATGTGAAACCACGCTAACAACAGTCAAATATATTTCCTGAAAATTACTCATGATTACAAGCAATTTCAAAATGGGATTGTTGGTTTTATGGTATGCATAAATGATCAAGTGTAGTGTATGTATGCAGGCTGTATGTGTGGGTGGTGTGTAAGTACATATGTATCAATTTATCTTTCCATTTTCAAGACATATGGGCCTACAGAGTATGCATGGATATCTATACAAAATGTATGCCTACATGTGAATCACTATCCTAAACTCTTTGTTGTTGTTCTTTCATAGATCTGAATAGTATTAAAGGCAAGATGGACAATAGACAGGTTTACACGCACATCCACATCCGTGCATACATTTTCATCACAAGTGGATCCTGATATAAACACGAAGGCTTGCCTGTGTTTTGTCAACCAAAGCAACGACTCCTGCATGCAAACTAGCTTCTGGGCACTGAAATACACTGGGTATCTTTTACAGATGGATTGAGCAGCTTTCTAGGAGTTCCTCAGAGGGGGTGACCCCCATAGATTTGAATATAGTACGCAGTCAATGAGCCTACTGTTGGCAAATTCTGAAACAGCTTGAATTACAGTCCTTGACTCTCATATTTCCTCCCAATGACTTGCCCATAGATATGAATCCAATTTTTGAAAGGATAAAAATGATTAAAATGCTTCTAAGCTGTTACAGCCTAGCTTTCCGTGCATTCAGATGGAGATACAAAAAACACAAAAATTCAAAACCTGCGGCATTTTACGCACTCTGAAGACATAATTGCAGCAAAATTTGTGGTCTAGACCCCCAGCGAATTTCCTCAGGACCTTATTCCATGCACAGTATGTGAATGCACTTTCATCCCACAAAGATAAGAGACTGGAAAATGAAAAAGGAGGGGGAAATGTACTGGTTGGGTAATTGCATTCTAGCTTGAAAGCTGCATTAATCATGTCAGTATGAATTTGAATTGATGTTTGACTCCAAGTAGGGCATCAGTGGGGAGTACATATGGCTCAGTGACAAAGAAGCAAACACACATGCAGCCATCTCATCTGTGATTCAATGGAGGTTGTATCCTCAATGTACAGCTACTGGGTATTTGGAAATGAATGTGAATGAAATCACAACAACAGCTCAGAGAGAATTGAAGCAAGATGAAAGTTGGTATCGTTGCACAAATGACATTTCCCTTGATAATGACTGAAATTGTTTTTAAAAAAAAGACAGTAATTTCGCCTCTAAAATGGCTACCACGGTCTCAGAAGTGCTCTTCTGGCTCAATTATCATGCAGTGAATGTCACACACTTTGTCCATCAATTGGAATTTGGTGATTTGCTAAGTCAATGATGTTTCCCTCCCAGAGTAATGACCCTATTTCCAAGGGATACACTGCTCTGAGATGTCTTAGCAAGGAGGTACTAGGCCTAGTACCTCCTTGGTCTTAGGAAGAATGGGGAGTAATACCTTTACATCGAGGCCATTGACGCACCAAGCTGATTTTCCGAGTGGTATTAGTGCAGATGAAACATTTAAAAAAAAAAATCTTGGACCTGAATGACTCTACAGTAAAACCTGCACAGACTCTTCAGCTACTATAATCGGATTTTCTGATGATCGTAAGAGCACTAGGTCACATCACTGGTGGGGGTGGGGAGACTTATGGGCTTTAAGTGATTAATCAGGTACTTTCGAGTATGGCCAGTGGGTTCCCAGATATTCAATTACTGGGGCATCATGGTAGTGGGGTTTCATAAATGGCCAAACAGCAAACAAGTCAGCCAGATGTCCTCGTTGCCATTGGCATACTCCTGACTCTCAGCCATGAGGCAGGGTGATGTAAAACCAGGAATGTTTGTGTGCACTTAATTTTGCAAATTTTGCAAAGAACCAAGATTCGCAAAAGCAAAATGCACTCAAAAGTTCTTGTCTACACTATGTGCATTTAAATGCCAGTAAAAAGTGCAAATATTTCATGCCACCAAAAAGGCCATTTGCTCCAATTCAAAAAAATTATATGCTGCAAATATATCTTGCTTTACTGTACCTACCTGGTCCCGCTTTGGGGTGGGGTGGGGTGGGACAGGGGGACATGAAAATGCATTCATCAATCATACCAATACCCACACAGACTTTTGTTCCATGATCCATGCATGAGATCAATATTAAAAGTTCTATTCCTGATTTTAGTAACAGGAGCTAAACTTTTCAGTCAGTTAAAAATCTGGAAACACTTTGTATGCCATTACAAAATGGTCAAAGGTATCCATGAAACCCAACTTACTGCTAGCTATTATCCTTACATCTGTTCAGAAATAACATGAATAAGGAACAATTACAACAAAGCCACTGAATGTCAATCATATTTTTCTACCACAAATAGGAAGTCATCACGCCTTTGTGTCAAACTAGATTCATTTTTTTTTTTTTTACAATTTAGGAAAACAAATTCTCATACTCATCGCAAGAAAAGAGAGTGTCCAAACAGTGTGCAGGTCATTGTTTTTAACATTTCTAAAATTTATTTTTTTGCCATGTTTTGACAACAATGCTGCATCTGCAGTGTACACCACAGATGTTAAAGGAGAGAAAAAAGCACATGAAAACAGTAATTTTCACACTAAAATGAACTAAAAGACAAAAACCTGTGAAATTGCCTTCTGCTGTGTTAGTGTCACAAAAGATTGCTCCGAGTGCAGCTGCATATTTGATCAAGATTCTACGGACATTGGTAAAGTGGGGGGACAGAAACGCTGTGGAGAAGGACAATCAATAATTTCTGCCCATATTTTCATGGCCATGAAATATACATGGCACCAACTGACCGAGAAAATGAGGGAAGATGGCCGATCAAAAACAACCTGTGCTCTCATCATTTTTATCTGAGAGCTTGCTTTCTTTGACCAAGCCTTCGCAACCTCTGCCTGAGATTCCTGAGTGCTAAAAGTTGGATTTTATGGGTCAACTCTGGCCATTACCAATTTCTAGGCTAATGGACAAAACAGCTTCCCAGGGCATTATTAGCATATGAAATCAACTTCTTTTGGGCATAGCACGCTTTCTAAAATGATGGGTTGCCTGACTCTACCCTTACAAAATTCCAATAGTTGTTATAGATTCACAAGTAACACAACTGGATATCTCTGCATTTGGGGGATTTTGGAGGCTTCATGGCATTGAACTTGAAGAACGGTGCATTTTGGTAATACAAAGCTGATTTTTTCAGGATTCCAACATGGCAGCTACGGTAAAATATCAACGTGGTAAAAGTTTGGTTTATTTCAATGCTGTTGAGTATTCAACATGGAACTATTACTTTCCATCAAATAAGATGTCCTAACATCAGCCTATGTACTAATTCCCATCCCGCCACAAACACACACTCTCTCTGTATTATGCATGGACAAATGTATAGCAGAGAAGCTATATGATAATGTCTCGGCATTTAATGACAAGCACCCTGGGATAACTGAACAAATTCTGAGGGGAGACATAATTTATATGCGAGAGAGAAAAATGCCACGTGCAATCATCTCACCCTCCTCTTCTCTTCTCTTCTCTTCTCTTCACTTTCACTCTCCCTCTCTGCTCTCCATTTCACCGAAAATCTCTCCTTCGTGTGCTCTTAATGGAGAATACCAAGAACAGTTATGCAAACGTAAATGCCAAAAACGACTGAGCTGAGATGGACATCTATTTCTCCAGAACGTCAGACTTGGGGGAGCAGTAAGGAGATTGCCAAGGGTAGAGGAGGAGGGGGGGGGGGGGGGGGAGAGAGATGTGTGTTGTAGGAACAAGAACGTGAGAGAGTCAAGGGGTATATCACAGCCTCACAGTTCCCCGTCCATGATCAGAGTGTGACGCATCAATAAGGGACAATTTTTAGCGCACTGCTGCCAAGCCCCCTCCGTTCATGAATCATTAACCCCAAATCCTGATAGCATGAATTCCGCGTCTTTACTTAAAGCACTTAAAGGCCCCAACCTCCGTCTCACTGTTTCTTTCTCACTCTTTCTCTCTCTTAACCTCTCTGGGTTTTTTTCATCTTTAGCAGCCATGATGCTGCTTCCTTCAATCCCTGGCTAAAATGTCGCCTTTCCTTCTGATCAGCTTGATAGCTCATAGCAGCTGGGAAGGCTTCGACTTTGAGGTGATGGCTCAATGCAATTTGACAGGAATAAACGTACTGAACCAACAAATCTATACACCGAGACCCAAATTCCTTTATCAGCGCTCTCCTTTTAAATGTGACATGCTAATGCCCGTCAATCTTTCAGTCATTTTTTGTAACAGCATGGAAAGAGAATCTTATTCTACTTGGATTTCATTGTTATCATCAATATTGGGTAAGAGGGAGAAGATGCCCACATTCACTTCCACTTCAAACCACAATTAATGTAAAGCTTTCACTGATTCTTTGACTCTGTCCATTTTACTGCTGTCTCTTATGGGGAAAAAATCAAATCTGATGTATACAAAGCATGCTCTAACTGTTCTTTGTGAGGTTTTTTTTTTTTTTCTGAACAGCTGGGGCTGGTACTGCAGTAACAAAGGAAGCAGCACAGAAACTTTCTATTCTCCAATCTTGTCTAAATATCATATCTTAAGTATATCTAAATATCAAATGTCCTCTGTAGTTTCCTTGAGAAAATATGGACTTCGCTATGGAGCTGGAAGAATATATCTGCCTGTTATCATTCCCAGTTTCACTTTTATCAAAACTTCCCACTCACCCATATCTAGGGCACTACACTTGAGGTTTGCAAAATATACATTCTTGATATTACACAGCTGCATGCAAGTAATTTTTTATTATCTATTCCTTGTTTTACAAGAAAATCATGATGAAGTTTTTTGCCTGAATAGATTTTCTCTCTATTTTTTTGTTGTTGCAAAGCCATCACTGCAATTAGATGAGTCTCGACAAATGATAGTTGCATTATATGACACTACAACACTCGTGAGACTATCCCAGCTTTCACATATACCGAGAGTGCTTAATTTGAGACACTATTGCAACGACACATCACTAGAATCATGTTTCAAATCAAGCATTCTTGCCATGTGAATTCAAAATGGAATTGCGGAGGGTGATTTGAATCGTAATTCCAATCTTGTTTCAAATGACAGTCTAGAGGTGTTTTCCAATCACATTTCATCAGAATTATGCAGCGAAATGACCATGTAAAAGTAATTGACCTGTCTTGGGGACAGAGTTTATGATGACCTTGCAACCACTTTCGCAGAAAGACCGTGCTCCTAAAGTGCTCGCACTGCAGTCAAAACGTGCGCTACTTACAGCTCAAGAGTTTGGTGGGAACTCGCAAAAAAAACAAATCTCCCCTCCTCGCTCTGAAATAAAAAAAAATGGCAGAATCCACGAAGCCTTTCTTGGTTGTGTGAACAAACAATGATTCAAATTGTAATTGCAATCGTGTTTGTAATTCAGCATTCAAATTACGCACTCTCGGTACGTGTGAAAGCAAGGTACACGTATGACATCACCACCTCACCTAATTTGCAGTTGTGGCTTGGCTGCTTCCTTTGTTGGGCTTCGAGAAAACATGACATCCAAATATTCCACTAATTCTGCATTTTTTACAGTGATTTTGATGGAACCTTCACCATTCTGTTTGTCTATTTTTACCTTGTTACAAGCATGGTTAAGGTATTGCAAAATGGACTCTTAATTTTCCCTGAACACTTACAGTATCTCCCCTGCTTTCTTTCAAAATAAGTGAACACTAGGAGGTACTTCCCCTTTGAGTCTAAACTGATCAGTTGTCTCTGCCCCCCCCCCCCCCTTTGTTTGCAGTTGATAGCATAGGCCTGCAGTATATAACAGCAATTTCAAGAATGGGGTTAGCCTGAATTTCAATAGGCTACGACCACCACATATCACAGTGTTCTTTTAACTGCGGACTCTTGTAAAGACATTCACTGAATGCTCATGGTACTTAGGCTCCTGATCAGCCCTTCAGCCATTGTAGAATTCAATGTCCAACTGAATTCAAGATGGAAGACACACATCATCATGGATGTATAGACCTGGATTATTACTGTGTCAGCTAGTGAGTACATCGTGTGATGTATCAGGCGAGATCGATGGAATGCATCATCAGTCAAACTCATTTTGATGAAGGCAAAACTGACAGGCGAATGCTACCATGTTAAAAATGACATTCACACAGCATTACATGTGGTATATAAACACAGCACACTTCCATCATGACATTGGGTCTTGAATTGCTACCTACTGTATATGAATTTTCTACACATTAACCATGGCATTCACAAAAACAGACTTTTTTTACAACTTTTAATACAAGAGATTACAAGAGATTCAGTGCTATTAATCATATAAACCAATTAGGGCCTATACACATCAACAGTGACACAAGAGCATCCAAGGTGCTGACTTCAGAAATTTGACATACTGTAAAATGAGGAATGTTTACGTGCATTTTAATTTCGCGAGAGCCAAGTTTTGTGAAATTAAAATGCACACTAAAGATCTTGTCTACACTATATGCATTGAATGGTAGAGGTAACTCGCGAAAATTTCATGCTGCCAACAGGGCCTTCAGCTCTCATTCGTGAAAATTTTATGCCGCGAAAATATCGCATTTTACAGTAGCCATAATACCACTTTTCATTGCAGACTTGCAACAAAAACATTTATTATTCTCTAAATAACTTTCAAATAATCCACTACTGTGTTCTGCACAGGAAAGTGTTTTTCTGCATGCATTTCAGTGTTATTGGCTGGCTTCCCTGGACTGTATAACTAAGAAGGTACATCATGTAATCATTAATTTCTTAGTTTGCTCAGCTGGCCTAATTAATATGTCAGTATACCTAGTTTCTTTCAATGAAAGCACAATTCAAGAGACAAATTCTGCAGATACACAGCGATAACATAGGCCTACGTGTTTATGTGCATTTAAATTTCGAGAATTTAGCAAGAGTCAACATTCACAAAATTTAAATGCACACAGAAGATCTTGTCTACATTATATGCATTGAATGCCAGTGACAATTTGCGAAAATTTCATGTTGCGAAAAAGGCCATCGGCTCCAATATGTAAAAATTTCATGCTGCGAAAAAATTGTGCTTTATAGTATTGTTGACTACAACCTTTCACTACCGAAATAAAATCAAGGCAAGGCTTTTCTATTTCTTACCTCTTCTCTGTCTGCCATCTCCCCCAGTAAGATTCTATTAGCTTTCTAATATTTTGACCCATCTAACGTCATAAAGGCATATTTCCTGAAAAACAGATCCAAAAATAGGGAGGAAAGTATAGCAGAAACGACCCGAACCGGTTCAGCACTTTTTCAAGTATCCAACAGTCATGCAGGGGATAAAGCAAACTGTGTAGTCAAGCTGAATGACGTGAAGTTAAAGTGACGAGTGTGTAGCTTGAGTACAAAGCTCGGGTTCACTAGCAAATTTACAGGACTTCCTCGAAACATTTGCCAAACAAAGGACACGGAGGAAGGCGATGAAATCAGTCGAGTCAGTGTCAAATGTTCATCCCCCGATTTTTCAATTTTTTTCCTTTTCTCGCAAAAACAAGCGGACAGCCAACATTTCCTTCCTCATTTTCCCAGTTTCCTTGACTCTGACTGACCTGCCACATGCTAATGCGATCTCCCACGCCACACGAGGGGGGGCTTGCAGCTAAACCATTACAAATGGAATGCGAGGAAGACGTTTCCAATCTCACAGTGATCATTCCGTCAGTAAGGACAGGGGGATTTTGAATGAGAATTCGCCCACATGAGGAGTTGTAATTGATTCCTCAAAAGCAAGGCTTATATGTCATTTCCAGAGTTACACGGTGGGGGGCCGGCACTGCGCTGAATTTGACAATTTGCCAGGAGTACTTTTCCTAAACAAAGTGTCTTATATCCTATTAATGAAATATAAGCAATGAATATCAGAACTCTTTACTTTCATATGCTGAAAATCAGGACACTCTTTAATACATCTCACAGGAGACCTTTGTTATGTTTTTAATCTGCTACTAAATATAGAAAATAGCAGCAACAGAATGGGAGATATTTCATATAAATGCATAGTTCCATGACATTTGAAGCTTAACCTCGAGGTTTCGTAACCTCGAGGTTAAGATTCGTCGTGTGGACACGCGTCATAGTTAGGGGGCAAGAGCTAAACCTCGAGGTTTCCTAACCTCGAAGTTAGGGCCTGCCGTCTGAACGTAACTTTTAATTTCTAAAGCATTAAAACCTGAAAGTTACCTTGCAGCAAGCCCCATGTGATCTAAATGATGGTTGATGACGGTACTACACCAACTATATCCCTCAACCTATATATTACCAGAAGGATTGAGGGATGGGGGTTTTGTTGGGGAGAAATGGAAGAGGTAGTGGACAGTGACAGTTTCCAATCAATTAACCCCATGGCATCCACAGGATGCAGAGGTACATAATTTGTCTGCCGCATCAGCCCCGGGGCGCGGTGGCGGGGCCTCTGAAGAGTGTATTGGATGCAGGCAGGCAGGCAGGCAGGCAGGCAGAGAGAGAGAGTTTATACACGGAGCTTGTCTCACCACGGGATAAAATGATTGGGTCATTGTATACCAAGAAGCAGCACATTTTATATGTCAGCAAGAAAGTCTGAAATGCTATGCATAGTCTCATCTTCATTAAACTGCCTAAATCTCCCTCTTTATGGTTAAATGTTTATACTTGTCTTCCTTTAATTGGAATGGGCATGGACATCTTCCATCTCTTGGCTGACATGACTGATCAAACTCTGCTCACTCTGCCAATATAAATCCTGGCTAAATCTGCCCAAAAATGTCCAGTTTATTTTTAGTGCATGCAATCCAGATCCACACCCAGAAACCTCACTCGCATCAAATTGCGGTTTGCGTCGCTGTGGGGATTTGTTGACAAGTCCATCTTGATGAACAAAGTGTATAGAAGGCGAAACCGCGATCAAAAGCACTTGGCTTTCCGACAAAGGATCAAGAAAACATGCAAGTCAACTGAACGCTGAGGTAAATATGGGATTCTTTGACTGTTGGTGAAATCACAGAACATAGAATACAGCAGGTACTGTAATTGTAAAACACAATATTTTTGCGGCGTGAAATTTTTGCAAATTGGAGCCAACGGCCTTTTTCACGGCATGAAATTTTTGCGAGTTACCTCCAACATTTAATGGGTATAGTGTAGACAAGTACTTTCACATGCATTTTAATTTCGCGAATCTTGGCTCTAGCGAAATTCGCGAAATTGAAATGCATGCGAACATCCTCGTTTTACAGTAACTTGACATGCAAAGAGAAATCATGGTCATGTGACTGCCATGTCACTAACCTGACATTCTCTTCATGTCTTCATTAAAAATAGATGATAATTACACAGTTGCCACCAGTGAGTCGTGACGACCTTGTGGTAGGAAATACAGGAGATAACATTTGCTGCAGACAAAGCAAGCATGAAAACAACAATCACCCTCCATAAATCCAGTCTGCATACACGCGGTCAAAATGCGTCATTTGAATCATGATTTGAGTGATGCATCATTAGACTCATCAATTCACATTTAATATGCACTCTTGGTACATGTACGTGTAAAAACAGCCATCACTTGGTCTAAATCTTATTTGCATACACACAGACAATGAAGGCTTTTGTAAGTTGCATAATCAAGAGAGAGCAAATATTTTTTTTTCTGGTGGGTTTAAATAATTACTTTGACCTTTTACTCCATCGGCTATGACATACTACATACCATTTTAACAGCCTCTCATTATACAAATGATGTTAGCATTTGCCAAGCAAATGCCACGGTCATGTCAGGGTCCCTTTGTCCAATTGTTGGAAACCACAACAACCGCAGCCGAAGAACACAAAACATGTTATCACTTTGATAGTAGTGTACATGTCAACCAAAGCTGTGCATACTTCATGGGTCGGCTGATGATTTTGTTGGCATTTACCACATCCTCCTTACATGTATCCCGCCCCCCCCCCCAAAAAAAAAGAAAACAAAACCAAACAAACAAACACACACACACACACACACACACACACACACACACACACAAAACAAAAACAAAAACAGAAACTAAAAACAGTATCACAACAGCTATACTGAAATATCATATTCCTCAAAGCGGTAAAATGCATGGCCTTGTCAGCAGCTTGAGCATTCAGCCGTACGTGGTGGCTGTGACTACACATCCCAGTTGATTAATCAGTCTTCGTTAAACAGCCTCCCTTCCCTCTACCACCTCCCCCCCCCCCCCTTCCAACCACGGCTGTCTTGCCAGCGCTAAACTGGGAGAGAGAGCAAGAGACCGAGAGAGGGAGAAAGAGAAAACGAGCATGATTTGGCAAGCTTGCAAACTTGCAGTCCGGGCAGACAGTACCCCGATACTGCGTGTTAGGATCACGATCCCCAAAACACGCCGCCTAATTTGATACTTCCACTTACACTCCAGCACATTCTGACGGAAGAGTCAAAGGCCATGTCCAGACTTGCACAAAATACTACACATGTTAATGGATACTACCAAACTCTCAATCAACATTCATTTTCTTGGTTTACCCTTGAAATTACGCGTAACTTTAAAGGTAAACACATCGATCTAAGGTAGATGTAGAGACTTACTCCCTTGCCATAAAGCGGTAGTTTCAGTAGGCCCTATACTTTGGACGTCCCACTATCAGAACAACATGCAAAGTACTCAGGCTTTCTTTAATAGATGGCCTACATACAAAGAAACATGATTCATGAAGTCTGCAAGATACACAAGCTGCATGGTAACCACACCTATCAATTTCATCAGCTGTAATTACCACATCATACACCTCGTTCTCACTATTTTGATCTGAAATTAGATACTTCCACAAAGCTATGGAAAGTCAACACTACCAGGAAGCAAAGTCCGCTCTTTGATAAGGCAGTCTGAACGCAGCTATGTTTGACAACGTTTGGATTATCTCTTCTCAATTATCTTGGCACACAAGCATTCCCTAAATCCTCAAGGAAGTCGCCATGGATACATCTCACATTACATATGGGGTCCTTTTAATCCCTGGCAGATTTGCTTTTTTTGTTTTTGTTTGTTTGGTGTTGTTTTTTTTAAATCAATTTCCATACATTACTCTCTCCATTGTATATCTATGTAATGCTGAATATTTGGAAGGAGGATACATGCTTTGAAACTAGGATGTAACATACAATGCATTTTTTTTTTTCAAAACGAGCAAGTTCTGCAAATGCAATACAACAAAAGAATAAACATTTGAAGTTCTTGTTCAAACAAAGCTGATTACATACTTGTCTACAAAGAAATAAATGAAGTTAGCCTAAATATATATGTTTTGTGTTTCAAACTCTTTTGCATTTCAAACTCTTTTGCATCTAAAGACATTCACACTGGCAGCTGAATTGTGACACCATACACACACACACACACACACACACACACACACACACACACACACACACACACACACACACACACACACACACAAATATCATGACATATCATATTCATTTATTAGTATTTTAAGGGCACACTTGCCACAAGTTCTTAAAGATGTGCCCCCAGCTATCTTTACGTATGTATATTAATATTCGCTGGAAATAAATGTCATTGAACTGAACTTGAGCTGCTAGGCAACTAACTAATGATTGAAAGTGAATTGCTCACGACTCTCATGGCATGATTTGTACTCCAAATTTAGAGTGGCTATGTGCAGCTGGCTGGACAGGTTATTATTTCATCAGTTGCATGCAGTGACAGGTGTCAAACCAATTATTAAATGCTCAATATATTGACAGAACTGGTTTTGGTGCATTTTTGTGTGTGTGTGCAACATCACAATCTTCAATCAATGTTGTGCCATATCCCAATTATGAATACCAGTCTTCTGTGTTCTCAACAAGTGGCTAATGATTACTATACAAAAATGGAGCAACTTTTCAAAGAGGATTTTGATTTCAAATTATGTATCACCAGATAAGAATAAAATATGAACAAAGAATGTACAAAGTCTATCAAGTCCACTCTTACACATGAATTGACAACCGCAACAACACGAGGTGCAAGTCCCTCCTGCGACATGAAATGTTCACGAATTGGAACTGACAGCCTTTCTTGGTGGCATTAAATACTCGCAACTTGTCACTGGCATTCAATGCATGTAGTGTAGACGAGAACTTTCTTGTGCATTTTAATTTTGCGAATCCTGGCTCTCTCGCGAAATTAAAATGCGTGTGAACATTTCTGGTTTTAAACTATACAAAGGTGCATTCACATTTACGGTGAAATACTGAGTCATTTCGAGCAGTCTGTAAATATGAAACCAAAATACGCCATGAAATACATTGTGAAAGACCATGTTACATGAAGTGGTAATTCAAACTTTGTGCAAATACATTTGTGAGGTATGAATGTGAATCGTGTACCAGCGATTGTGCCGCTCTGTTTCTCTCACACAAACCGACAAACTTCCTGTCTTCTCCCCATAAGAGATACGCACAAGCACAGTGCTTACCTCAAAGAGGTGTACTTTCGAGCCAGAAATACTATGCTATTTTATGAATGAGAACAGTTCCAGGTAATTTAAATTACTGAAGTATTTCACTAATGAGAAAGGTGCCAAGAAGTTACTACGGTATTCAATAACACGCGATACAAACTACCAATGCACCCATAGAAGTAAGTCAGGGTGTCAGTGCACACAATTTCCGCTAGCTTGACCCTCTAATAAACTAAAGAATATGATGTAAATGAGGAGCGCAAATATCAAACTGATGAGGAAGAAGGACCGACAAGAAGCCAGCTTCATGAAACCTTACACCAATCACTACTTATCAATTTATAGTTTACAATGCCCCATCCCATTTGCAATTTGTTAAAGGACAATTTCATTCAACAAAGGAAACATGGTTTATGTAGTGTGAACCGGGGTGAGGGCTGTTATCCAAACAATGTGCATAACGGAGCAAAAATAATTTGCTCTTTGAAAATGTCTCTGAATTGTTCGCCATGAATGGGATGGGCTTTTCACACTTGGTTGACATTCATATTGGCTAATATGACTCAGAGACTACAGAAAAATGAAAGAGAGAAAGAGAAAGATCGGAGAGAAGGGGAGGGGGAGGCGATAGGGTGTAATTTTGGCCAGTTGTCATGGGGATAGGTGCATGGCGAAAAAGTGGCTTACTACTTGCATATCAGAGCGTGAACTCCCTCTGCCTTGCCCATGTAGTAAAGGCCATTGGATATCAAGGGTTCTCATCACAGAGTAGATCGAAATTGATTCCCCAGGGGACTCCGCCATACATATCATCATGGCACCGAAATAAAGGAGGAGGGGGAAGAAAAAAAACCCAGCAGCTGAGAGAAAAAGAGGAGAATGAGGCATGATGCAGGTGACAAGCAAGCAATATAGGTCATGCAAACATCTCAAAACCATCCCTGAACATATTCCACAACAACAGGATGGTGTATTTTCACTCAGAGAAAGGTAAAGATGACTTGATACGCTCCGTGAACTTCCAGCTAGAATTGTTCATCCATAACAAACACGGCAAGTCGCATCAGTTTGATCAATTCTCCTTTCACCCAATGAAAAAAAAAAAGAGAACACCTTTATGTCATTTCAAATTAATTCTGTTAACTTTTGCATAGTCCATTGTTGGCTTCTCATGGGCAACAAACAAATTTCTATTCATATCCTAAGTCAATGGCTTGAAATTATAATATTTCCCCAGAGATAACAGCAAGTTTGAAAGGAAAGACAATGCAAAAAGATGAAATGATCATCACCTCTCATCATTTTACCATTGTAATTTTCATTTCAACTGAGTAGTAATGCATAATAAAGATACACCTATATAATATCAATTAGAAATGAAGCACAAGCAATGCATTTTATGACACCCTCAAACCTGATTAAGGTGATATGGCCTGGGAAATACAAATGATGCAGCCATACACTGGCCAAGAAGAACTTGTGAATCACTCACTCTTGATGGAGGAGGCGCATTCAACCCATCTATCACCAATCATCTCAGGTATTCAGGAGCATTCATTTAGGAGTTGTCTCCTCGGTATCTCTCGGTCCTATATGTGAAGGGCCTATGTCATTCACTATACACAAGATATGGCAACAGTAATTATCTCCTCCACTTGCCCAAGTGGGTATCAGGACAAAGGACCCACACTTCCAACAGGCAAGTGCCTACGGTAATCGTTTCACTTGCCCAACAGAGAGTTTTAGCTGCCCTGGGCAAACAGGCAAGTGAGTTTACAATTTTGTGCATGGCGCCCTCAAGCTTAAGTTATACTTAGTTTCTCTTTCATTGTTGGCATAGCCTCTTTTGATGGCCTGTAACATGCACTGTCATCAATGTATTGGAGTGCATTTCTATGCAGGAAATGTGTGGCAATGCCGGGTTAAACACACTGTATGTTTGACATTGCGGTGACTTCACCTTGAAATCTGTTGTAACTTTGTCTATTGACTGAGCTGTGTACAATGATGTTCAAATGCACTGAGTGACGAAGCACTCGAGCATACAAAAGATTCACAAAATAGGCTATGACTATCAAGATATCTTTGGTTTAAATATCCATGCTCACAGATATTTTCGAAAATGGTTCATTCTAACAGTAACACTGCTGTGGAAGGGGAAAATTAAGTATGCATCATCCTCTCACAGTTTCATTTGATTAATAAGTCATTTTCAGGTGCTATTTAAAAAAAAATAATCCACATCTTTACAAAATTTGAGTCATTAGGAGCTCATAGAACTAATGAGTTCAGATCTACTTGAAATTGTTGGAAATGTTGGTGCACAATGCCTTTAAGCCGTGTGCGTGACAATGTCTGACACTTTATAAGCGTCATCATGATATGTCAGTTGAAGACAAGAGCACAAAGCGGGTAGTGGTGGGGGGGGGGTGGGGCAGGTATAGATGATCACACCCGCCATGGTAATCTATCAGCCCTTGTAAAGAGATTGTGAGAAGGAAGAGCCGTTACTCACATTTCCTCGCCCGTACCGCCGCTGCGACTAGGGGGAAAATTGATTTCACGTTCACACAGGCAATTCATATCAGCGTACTGTAACTTCTGCATAGTGACTTGGCTGAAGGGGTTCACTATTTTAACAATCAAATTCTCTGTCTTTTAATACTTGACCCAATTCAAAGTTGTTTGTTTCACTCTATTTTTCTCAGAAAAAGAGGTATAGGGCAGGGGGAAGTACTTAAGAAATGACCAATGAATTTGTAACATACATACACTTCATGTACATGTACATAAAACATATAAAAAATTTGGCTGCATTCACTGCCTGAAACATATTTCAAGAAAATATAAAACATGTACTCTAGCAATAATTGAGACTTCATTAGCATCATTTTTTTTTTTTTTTTGCTATAGGCCTATTGTCATTGACATAGGTAGCTACGCTTTCATTAAAAAAAAATGATAGGGTTATAATGTGGATTTTGGGTCACATGCCTATCTGAAACTCTTTTATCTACAGAGATTAGAGTTGGTTTACATATCAGTCAGAAAAACAGATGTATGTTTACATGGTGAGGACAGTGCCAGATAAAGCAGCCTGCCTTTTACTAATAGCACTTGCCTGAATAAATATACATGTGAACAGCATATATGATGTATATAAAAAAAAAAACTACAAAGATTTACAAAATTTACAAATCACTTGATGACATGGAGTGCTGCAGCATCAGTATGTTCTATCATGATACAATGAATCTCTGGGTCTTTTGTGTAGGCTATTGTTGTCTCTTGCTTCATAATTTCTATTGAATTAAAGGAAAAAAAACCCTGACTTTGCATTCAAAGGCATAATTTTTTTCAACATGGAGCAAGGATGCTTAAAATACACACAGAATCTGTGACAGACATCATTGTCACATAAAAATACAAGAATCATAAGATAAATAATGAGGATTAAATCACTGATTCTGTGTGCCTCCCCCCTCCCCCCCCCCAAAAAAAAAAAATAAAGTCACGTCGAGGCAGGAAGGTGGTATTTAGCACATGTGGTTCTTTATCTGGAAAATCCCACATTAATTGCTCCGAATGCCTCCAACATCCCGCATGATGAAGTATGGGGGAACATTGATCGATCATGTTTTCTCATTTCCTCGCCAGGCATGCTATTCTCAGTTTGACACAACGGCAGAATGTCGCATATCCTACTTGCTGGATCTGTGGCTAGAGTAAAAGGAAAGCTCGCCCAGTCAAACTATTATGTGGAAAAAAATGTAACAAAACCAAATGATGTTTAAAAAAGAATCCCAAGCAACCACAAGAACATCAACCAAAAGAAGAAAAAAAAAGAAGAACCGGAAGCTTTGGGGAGTAACCAAAAGGAAATGTTTCCAAAGATGTAGGCCAGGCAGTTTCCATCTCTTAAATACAGGAAACAAAACAAAAAATACACTCATAAAAAAAACCACACACACACACACACACAGAAATACACATACATACACACAAACAGAACACAAACATACAGGAGACACATACGCACACAAGAGACAAATACACAAACAGGACACACACACACACACACACACACATATATAAACCTTGAAGAAAGCACATACACTTGCAGTCCTAAAAGGTATGTTTAAATACCATGAAACATGGCCTACAACAGACAAGGTGACTTCTCTGTCTGTGGCAAAAAAACAAAACAAAAACAAAACAAAAACAAAACAAAAATAAAATAAACTTTAGCTGTACAAAGAGTAAGGAAAGAGAGGAAGAGATAGAGAGGAAGAGATAGATAGAGAGAGACAACGAGTGAGATAGACCTCAGGTGTCTCTTAATGCTCCGGCTAACAGATAGTTTCCATGTTTGATGAGGCATGCCAGAGGACATTGAGGCGTGTCGAGTCACCTCTGCCACACTAAGTCAGGCAGTCTTTGTTTGATATCTACTTACATTGTCAATATCTGGAGCATTGTTGAGGCCCATCAATTCACGGAAGGAGACCATTTCGCCTCTGAATGGCTCCCGACCCCCCCACTGCTGAGGCGGTGTGAAATCTGTGACCATTGTGTGTAAATGTTTCTCGTCCAGGTGGGTACTCTTTAGAAATGGCTCATTTCATCAGAATCAATTGTGCATATCAAATGTATCCCAGGCAAAAACAACCCACCACCACCCCCCCCCCCCAAAAAAAAAGGAAAAAAAGATTGGCTTATAATGATCCTAGGAGAACCTGGTGCTTCCCATACAAACTCTTAAGCGTGTCAGGCTCTTGAAAAAAAAAAGGGGGTGTGGTATTGATACATAACTATTGATTCTTCTTCTTTTTTAGCTGACAGCATGGTACACTTGCTACCCATTCAGACTGCTTTCTTGAGGTTATGACTCAAGAGATAGACACTATCAGTTTCAACAGGAGGGCCATTCTCATTACAAAAATATTGTGAAATGAAAACTTGCAATATTTTACACTGTGTGTCCTCATTACTCCAAAAACTCACCAACTTAGCTTTGACAAAAAACAAAAAAATTGCAAAGAAACCCAGTGTACTAAATCAACATACACTTACAGAAAAATGGATGCAGAAGTCACGCAAGTACATCTGTGAGTCCCATTACAGAACACTTTGTGCAGTTTTGCACCAAGTTAGAAACCTCACACACTCTGACTTGCCACTTTTTGTGCAAACTTTCCAGTGGAATTTGGAAATAGCGACCAGGCAACTTTCACCCTCAATTCTCAAGTTTTTTAACTTCACTATATTCAAGCCCAATAACAATGGCCCTAGGGTGATATTCAATTCAATGACTAACATACCATATAATAAGAGAGGCACATACCACTGACCATGAACAAACTATGTGTAGGTCATTCTAACCACAGAGTGATGCTATGGATCTCCACAATCGATGATTCTCCACAATCGATGATTCTCCATGATTTTCCTGTTTCCAAGAAGGAGAGTTTGCCAAGTCATTCATTTCTTACACCCCCCCCCCCCCCAACTCATGATCACAAAATTGAACAAAATAATCCTGATTTCTGCTCATATTCTTACTGGGAAGTATTATGATGATAGGGTCCTATGACACTCCAGAAATAGCTATCAGCCTTTGCCATGTGCTATTCATGTGCCATTCATATGTGCTGCTAGCTAGGCAGTATGCAGCATGCATCTAACGACAGCTTGGATGAAACAATGATAGCCTGGGTGGCTCGCTGCACATTTTGTATGCAAACAGCTGCTGTAAGGAATCCAAACAGTGAGTGGAAGTCACATGACAAATAATTATGATTTTTCTGCAGTAAGTGTACATGTATGTGTTCTCATTGCAAAATGCCATGGCAAACTTTAAAGGTACTGTTTACCATTGGGAGCAGTGATTTTAAAAATGTTTGAGATGTCACATCTGATGGATATGTGTAGGTCAGTTGTTGCACAACACATCCTACCATATAAAAATTTCCCAGTAAAGCCTGGAATATAGCGAGATATCACAATTATTCTCAATAAACCATAACTGTAGATGGTTTAGTCCAAAAACATTTTCATCAAAACTATTGTTCACATTTTGTATATTTAACAATACTTAACATTGATTAAAATGATTCAAATTTTTACATTGGTTGTTTCTTTCCCTAACTCACATTTTGGAACTATTTTGAAGCACTAAGGCTGGGTTTTGGTTTCATCTGCAAATGGTAAATAATGCCTTTAAGCAAAGTCAGAAAAAAATCATACACCTGTCTGTGAGTTGTTGCTGTTGTTTTTTGCCATATTATCAAGTAGCTTTAGGCACAGTTGCCTAGCGATTCTCACCAAAATGTCATGATTTTTTTACTCACACAATGCACCCGTCGGCTGTGTGAATGGTCCTCCTAATAGCACACCTCTGCACCTGTCCTTGCTGCCGAGTATTTACTTTAAAGCTCTGAGCTTCTCTTAATTTACATTAGCCAGCCACCTAAATATCTATGGTCACCTAAATCCTATTTACCAAACTGCTTTTATGCCAATCATCACCTATTGATTTTGAGAGCTCTGGAGGTAAATGCAGCTCTAGCATTCTTCCCTTTGTGATTCACAATTGATAAACAGTTCTGCCCCCTGGCTTACAAACATCCCAGTTCATCCCAAACCAAAGATAATAGACAGCACTGCTATTCCCGCTACATTTACAAACAAATATCTAACATAATTCAGTGAATGAATGAATTGAATAATAGTTTCTTTTAATCTGATTTCACATACAGTGATTGTAAGAAGCACAACAACATTTGATGAAATAAGTCCATCAGCTTCTTTAGAATGTATTTTTATCATCTAGATGACAGAGTAAGACAGACAGTACTTTCTTAACATCTGTAAATGGTTGGGGACTTGCTGAGTACCATAATGTAACAGTACCACAAACATTGTATCAACCCATTGAATAACATTGAAGGTGTTTATACAAGCCTTATGAAGTCTACATTGCTAGAAGAGTTTGAGTTTGGCTCTACCCCCCCCCCCCCCCCCCCCTATGTCTGACATGTCTGAAGGAACAATTCTGGCAAAACTTGTTAAACATGGACAATCTTCAACTTTTCTCATGGATTTTTAAGAACAATTTGCTTGTTTAAATCTGTAAATACTATAAATGATGTTTTTTTTCAAGCAATTATTATTATCTATTTTTTTTCTTTGCTGAGCAGCTCAAAAACACATTTGCAGGTTCTTGAATTCATGCTGTGCAATTGTCAACCCATTCAAAATGCGAAGAGAAGATTGTGAAAATATTTTTGTGGGTTTTAGAAATTCACGCTAGTCAAAAGCAGCACAAAATATACGAAAATTAATGTACCGTGAATATTTCTGCATTTACAGTGCTCTGTTTGTCAAACTCAAATTGAAAATGCAATCAGTTCAAAAGCCAGAATTCTTCTCAATAAGCTCTCCCACAATGTCCAAGAATATGACTAGAAAATACCACTTGGTATCTCAAGAATAACATGTCAAATATAGACCAAATTACATCCTTCATTCTTTGAATTTCTGAATAAGCTTTGAGTGAATGATCGTAACTGTAGCATTCATGGATTCTGGGAAAGTTTTTAGGCTGGAGAAGGGGAAGGAAAAATCATTCCTAAACAACTCTACACTATGCTGAAACATGTGATGGGCGATCATGACATGATTATGTGCTAATAAACAACAAATATTCTAACAGGAATAAAACTTTCTGGCCACCATGTTGATGATGATGCAAAATAACCACACTTGTCCCACATAACCACAAAAGTGCTGTTTTTCTTTGTAATGAAGATTATCTGACAGTAGTTATCCATCATTTCCCCCATATCTCTAGTTCATATCATCAGGAAAGACAACAAAAATGACAAAAATTGTCAAAGGATTTTGAAGGAAATTTCAAAATGATCCAATGTTGTTCGTCATCCCCCCCCCCCTTTAAAGAAAAACAAAATCTCTCTTTTTTGCTGCTTATCTGCCGGTATCTTTAACACTCAGGCTGGGGCAGCTAGACTGAAATTGCATACATTTTGAAATTAAAGATCCTGTATTAGTGGTTAGCCGGTAAAAATGAAACTGAATCTCTACTTTCAGAAATGCAACAATGTAACTCTGTCATCTGTCTGGTTACATACCTGTACCTTATCATCTTATGGAATTCTAGCCAAAGAAAGCATAGAATATGCCGTAAAGAACATGGTATTCAACAAGATGAGTATGCAAAATAAAACCAACAACATTTTCACTTTCACTTGTAGTTTGCTCAGTACTTCAAAATAGAATCACTTTCAGGAACTGTTGAGGAGAGCTATGTCTGAATGATCGGCCCCACTTTCCCATCATGAAACATTCAGAAGTGAATGCTCAGAGACTGCAAATTCTGGCTTCCTGCAACTCCCATAGTATCTTTCCTTCCTCAGCTACAATATCTCACAATCAATCCATAATGTCAGGCAAAAACATACATATCTCTATGCATTTTCTTGAATAGTTGTCCTTGTTCGTTTTTGGTCCTGAGTTGGTGAAGCCCTTTCACCTGGGATTTAGATGGGGAAGCGCTGGAAGATCTGGCACTCAAAAAAAAAAGAAGAAGAAGAAGAAGAAGAAAAAAAGGAGCGCTGTTGCCAGAACTCATGAATTAATTTCACTCACATCTCTAACTGCGCCATAATCTCTGCCGCGCAAAGGAGCGAGCATAATTGAGGGTGTCAACGAATATTCATTTACGGGAAGTGCACATTATTAGCTTGTTCCAACTGCACCTCGCACGGATTGCAAGGGGGCTAATGAAACTCAGGGCTGTGTAAAAAAAAAGAAAAAAAGAAAGGCATCCCTGAATGAAAAAAAAAGATTATACAATGATTAATAATTTCAGCAATTACCTGCAGGGAGGGGGGAGAGAGAGAGAGAGAAAAAAAAAACACACACACATGCCAACGTAATCACTCCCTCATGCTTTTTAATGGGGGACAGTGCTATCTGGGAGATGTTGACAGAAGAAGGAATCGAGACATTCATTATCTGACGGATGCTGTGACGGTGAGTTTCAGGGGTGGAAGCGGCACAGCATGTCGCTGGAAGCTATAATATGATAATTCCTCTCAACTTCAGGAGGACTACAGAAAGGGAACGAGAGAGAAAGAGGGAAAGACGGAGTGGGAGAGAGAGGGAAGAAAAAATGCCTCATTGGAATGCATATTAGTAGTACAGTCCGTGTCTAAATACTCATACATTGAATGCCGTATTTCAAAAGCTTTTATTCATCAGTCTCTCTATCATACACACACACACACACACACACACACACACACACACACACACACACACACACACACACACACACACACAGACATACACACACTTTCTCACTTTCATGCGCACAAACAGCTTTCAACTTGGCAAATATCTTATCAGAAGCTCAGATCTTGAGACACACTTTAGGCAAAACTAATCATATGAACTTCTACACCACTCCTTCACTGGGATTGGCATTGGCATTTTAACTACATCCTTTTCCTGGCAAAGCGATATCTCGGCATACCTAAACCTGCACCATCTTTTAATAGGGAGAGGATGCATGCAGTTGTACGACTTAATGTAAAATGTTTGACGTAGTTAATGAAATATAACATACAGCTATCACATAACCTCTACATGCATTAATCATTTATGACTTCCCTTTCACTTCACTGATTGTACTGGCAGTTGATATTCAATGTAAATTACATAATTGAGTCCAGGAGGGTCTATGTCGTCATCAATCCCTTCAGGAGTTCTTGGATTTGCGATAGGATCTGCTGATCATATATTTGGCTACAGAACTAGATGCCACCCAAAAATGTTTCAACTAGGAGAGGGTAGAATTTCAGCAGCTTTTCTCTACCACTACTGCAGTTTTGGCAAGAAAAATGTCCTGGGAACAATAATAACCACCCCAAAAAACAAACAAACAAACAAACAAACAACAAAAACAAACAAAAAACAAAAAAACCAAACAAACAAACAAACAAACAAACAAAAAACAAAAAACAAACAAAAAACAACAACAACAACAACAATCAAAAGTGGTTAATAACAGCAGATATTATTTGAGTATCATGGATCACAGGGAACAGATAAAATGTCAATAAAATGCAAGCAAATCACCAAAGATGTTTCATGTGGAAAACTGCTTTCTGCTACATGGATATCAAGTCAGTATCTATCAAATTTCATTACAAAATCTTAGTTTTAAAGGTCCTATAAACATGCTCTCCTGCCATGATTTCTTTTGTGTGATTTTGCAGCATAATATTTCTTAAGACTAACTTGCCAACTGTGGACTACAACTTTGCTGCAAGCTTTTGTGCCATCTGTCTTTCTTGGTGAGTAGATTGAATAAGTGTTATGGTCACTGAAAGATTAAAGGGTGTGTACAGTTCTGGTCGAGGTGAGGATTTAGCTATCAATGTTTTGCGAGATATTCAGAAACCACTCTATGAGATGTCAAAGAGCATGCAATTCAAAGGGGCATCAAAAAGTTTATTTGATGAAAATTGGTTTTGAAATGGCTGAGATATCCAAAAACAAGGTGAAACAAAGAGATTCTAATAAAGTTGTGGCATGTCGCCTTTTATTATTATCCCTTTTTTTGATATCTCAGCCATTTGAAAACCAATTTTCATCAAATAAACATAGAATCCTTCTTAAAATTACATGCTCTTTCATATTTCATAAGAGGTTTCTCATTATCTCACTTAAGAATGTTCAAAACATGAATCCCCACCTCAACCAGTACTGTACAGTCCCTTTAATATTTGATGTGAATGGGTCCTTCTCCAACAGGAGCACCAAACTTCCATCTCTTTATACACTGCCCTAAGCTGTTTGTAAGCTGTTTTGAGGAATGAACCCATAGGTAGTTCTTCTCTCTGACACCCAAAATGGGTGAGGGTTGTCTACCCCTCTGAATAAACGAAACCAATTACCGCTAAGAGGTCACCTCTGTAATTGACCCATTACATGGATTACCAGCAGTTTTCACTCTGTAGCAGGAACTCACATTAGCTCCTTGTATCATCCCCACTGGAGCAGGGAGGAACAATGCCTAATAGCACAATACATTATCTCATCATCTACCTGAAATATGAAATGAGGCATATACTATAATGAGAGTATATTGCTGCTGGAATACACCGTGGACACATTTATGATACATCGAAGATCTCCAAGGACAGTCACTAGACTGTGGCCAGTTATGAGGGCTTGTGGTGCAGTTCTGAGCTAGTCTATACTTTCAGACACTATTTTCCCAGTTAGTCCCCCCCCCCCCCACACTGAATAACAGTAATAGCATTTAACAGCATTTATAGAAAATCCATAAATGCAAACACCACAAAACAAAAGCGAACACTACCTGCCTTTCCAAAGTTGCAGAGATATTATAATGGACATGTAAAGACACTGTACCCATTCTTAACTTTAGCTTTGCTGCTCTGGATAAAAAAAATGAAGAAGTTGGCATTGCCATCAGCTCACACTCAAGATAATAGGAGCCCAGCATAGTGCAAAAATTATCTGGCAGTGCATTACAGATTGAGAAAACAGACTATTCGTGAGAAGAACATTTTTCTCAGAAGGTTTAAATTTCAAAAGAAGCATTGCAGGACAAACAGAAAGCTATATACCACTATTTCTTTTGTCAGAAAAAAAAAGCATGACTTCAAGATGAGGCGAGTGCTTAGCTTTAAGGCATAATCAAGGAAAAATTGTGAGAAGTTGTGCCAAAAAACGATGCATATTATCACATGTCTCGAAACGTAAATACCAAACTACTCTCTCCCTCTCTGATTCAGTCACTCTCTCCCTATCTCTCTCAGTCTCTTTCGCTTCTCTTTCTTGCTCATCTACTCTGAAATGAAGCAAAATCTTAACTGGAGGTATAGCTGATGGATTGATGAACTGGATTGAGAGAGGGCTTGGAGCAGCTGGGTATCTGTATTTCCTAAATTCCCCAAATCCTTCCATTCCATTCCCCCCTTTTTTTTCTAAACCAACTGATGATGGCACTTTGCAGCACAGATGAAAGACACCAAGACATGGGAGTATGGCTGGGCAGGATACAGAGATGTGAGGGAGTATGTAGTGTCAGGCTACATGTACCAATATTTAGCGCTAGGTCTTCACAAGCCACTGGGTATTTTGGAATGAATACAGAAAGAAAGAACTAAGCTAAAAACAAAGAATCAGGCTAATAATTGCACAGTTATTACAATCTGTATTGACAAGCAATTGCTGCAGCAGTACTAGCAGATATCATATCATATCACACAGGCTAGATAGAGGCCTGTAAATTTCTCTATCATCAAAAGCCCTGCAAATCCCTAAGGCTATAGACCTATTCAAGTAAACCAAATTTCAACAATATTACCTCTTCCCCACTATTAGCCATTCTATACCAAATGTCTCTTATTGCTTCGGAGGGCATAAATTTGACGTATGTTTTTGCACGCATCATATCTTGTTGTCAAATCCTATCTCAAAATGCAGGCTGAAGTTTATTGTTGGTCCTGACAAAAAACCTGCAGCAGCTGAGAGATTTTGAGCTCTGTGAGTAAAGTCAGTAGCACAGAATCCAAAGAATATACCCCTTCGCTTCCTGCTTGCCGAGGGCAAAAGGATATCTTGCCTGTTCAAAAGAAAAAGAATGAAAAAAAAATTGACTTTTCAGCATTACAAAAAAAAGTGTCCTTGAATTACAGAAGCAAAGGGTACAACAGGATAAGAATACAAGTGCCACAAACTTTTGGAGGGAAGTTAATTTGTTACGATGTCAAAGAATTTATTAGAATTCTAAACGTTCTCTTCTGTGAAATGTTGTGTGGTATTTTGAAATTTGTTATCACAGTGCCTTGATAATTAGATCAAAATTACACATTTCTCAATGGAAGAATTTGTGTTTAAGGAAATTATAACCAAAGAAATTGAAAGTTTCTCCCTTAACTAAAAACAAAAAACTGTCAACAAGGAAAGGTTATAGAATATATAGGCCCAATAATGTAGAAGTAATGTTGTGAGAAAATCTAATTCCTTAAACATACCATAAACAAAAATATAAGCTGATTTATGTCACGCCGCAACAACATCTACATTGTATGTTGGAAGCTGTTATAATGGGAAAAATATCTATAAGTGATTATTTGAGTTTGTTTGTGAATTCATACGTGACCTATCAACACGTCTGTAGTTATGCAAAAAGAAAAAGAAAAAAAAGAGAGATAGAAAAGAAAGAACGAAAGAAAAGAGAGAGAAAGAGAGAGAGAGAAAGATCGGGTTTGTATGTTGACAAAATATTCCATGCCCGCTTGTGTTCAACAAAGCTCGTAATTTCTTCCATTCCTGCATGAAATTCCAAATTCCACAAATTTTCAATGCCATGGCCAGGTCAAATGAAAAAAAAAAGAAGGCAAAGGACGACACCCATGCTTTTGACTAACTGAATTGTTCAAGTATCTGGTTTCATTTCCCTTTGTCTATATCTGTCTCTTTTTCTCTTTCTCATTCCCTCATCTCTACCCTCCCTAACTTTTTATCTTCTCATCCAATTTTAGATCGATCATATCATCCAATTTTCTCCAAGCTGTGGAGTACAATACTGACATATTGTTGTTTTAATCTGTGAAATTTGGCACATCAGTATTATAGCATTGAACAGTTGCCAAAGAACTACCATGACGACCATGCTAAACAACTGCACTGATGTGCTAATTGTCAATCAGGAACCTGGACACGGAACACTTTCTCAACTGTTGGATTTTTCTCTATCATTTTTGTAGAGGCTGCCAATCATCAATGATAGAGCAATTTAAAGAGGTCCTAACAAAAGGCTGGACCTACATTTTATTAGGGCCACTTTGTTTTGCTCTATTTCATTTATCTCGGCTATTTCAAACCAAGTTTTTATCAAATAAACTTTTAATTCCTCTTAGAATTGTATGCTCTTTAGTATGTCATTTCAGTGGTTTCTGATTACCTCACAAAGAGTTAAAACCTGAATTCCCTTTGCAACCAAAACTATACGACCCCTTTAAGACTCCAAATGACCCCATAGGCCATAGGTCACCAATACTGAAGGGAAATGTCAGAATACATGTCTGGCAAGCATCTAGGTCACCTGCACTAGCAGTGCATCAAAGTCTTTAACATTCACAACACCTTCACTCTACAAACTGAGCATGTAATGATGTTTGTGTGTGAAAGGAAGAAAAGAGAGAGAGGGGTGAGATAGAGAAAGTTGTACAGGGAAAGAAATAAATATACTGTCCAAGTGGAAAAGCTCTCACAGTAAATTGGCCTAGCATGAGGAGGAAGAAGGAAACTGGGAATGATTCCCTTTCACCCACTTAAAGCTGAGCATTTGAGTGGGATAAGTAGCGTCTCCAGAGGACTTGGTGGCAAGCAGCGATAAGCACAGGGGGGTGCATTGATGCCTCTGTGCACAGTATCATAACCCCTGCTTCCATTTCTCCACCATTAGGCTGAAAGATGTGGGCCACGAAATGGGAATTCTCAGAACACACACACACACACAGACACACAAACACACACACAAATGCATACAGACACACAGACACTCACACTTGACGAAGAAGAGAGTAAGAACTCCATCCACAAGACAGTGGCTGACATGCGAATGGGATTTCGATACAGTTTGGAGACCATTGCATGCGGGCTTTTCAATTTACAAAATGAACAACTATGTTGTCAACTGGCCTGTTGAGCACTATTGTTTGCAAAATGTGATGCCTCAGTAAAATATGCACCAACCATACCTTTGAAATTTGTATATTCATTCAACAAATTTTCAAACATCAACAAGACAAGTGAAAGATGCTGTGAATGGAATAAGTTACAGAGAGAAGGAGTCTAGATGTGGGAAATGTGGATAATTTTAAGAACACTCAGGCATTACATAGAAAATGAATAGAAAAATAAAGGAAAATTGATGACATGAACCATGAGATACAGTAAGGTGAGATGAGAGAGACAAGATGGTTGAAACAGAGACAGGAGAATACTGTTAGAAATGAGAAATGATGAAAATGTCTTCAGACTGGGTGTGGAGCTGGTTACATGGTTGACTTACCTTATCTGTCTTGGCCTTCTTGCCACCATGCTTCCTCCCACTGACTGGAGGTTCTACATTCCTCTTCCCAACCTCTCCTTTACCGTCTCCTTTCTCCATCTTGGCCTTCTTGGCAGCCAGCTCCTCCCCCTCCGCTTCTTCCTGTCCCTTGTTGCCTGGTTTCAGCTGCTTGCCCTCCCCAGCTGGGGTAATACTAGGCTTAGGAGGGGTGCAAGTAGGAGGGGTCGTCACTGCCACTGGCGGGATGGGGCTGATGTTCTGGGGTGCTGGTATCTGCCCTGGCTTCGTTTGCAGGACACTGGGTACAATTGGTTTTATCGATATGACATTTGGAATCTTCTCCTGCTTTATGCCAGGGTTGGCATCGCGCTTGTGACTGCCGATGCTGCAGCTCCCAGTTTGGGCACCAACCGGAGCGACAATCTTCACTGGCTTCCCACTTTTCTCTTCCAGGAGTCGACCTGACCTATCCGGAGAGGAGTAGGCACTAGATGGATCCTCTGGGGTGGACGATCCCGTGCTTGCGTTCGAGTCCTTGCGCACCGTGATGGGGGACACTCCCTCACACTTGGTCGCACTGCTGCTAACTTTCCGTTTGATCTTCATCTTGCCAACCTTCATGGGGCTGGCGTCAAGGTGCGTCGCGGCGCCATCGTGATGGCCGTCTTTCTCCAGGTCGGCGTCCAGATCGATGATGAGGTTGCCCAATCCTATCTCCCACTCGTCGCTGCTGTCGTAACTGGGTGCATTGGTGGCGTCCTCCCGAGTGTGAGCACTGTCCATCTTGTGACACTCGGGGTTGCCCTTAAACTGGGGGATTAAGCCCTCACTCTGCACTCTCGCTGCCTCTCGGAGTGCGACTCAAAGACCGCACCACAAAGTCGCGCCTCCTGCAAAGCTAGATCATCTGGACCGAAGCATGAAAGCAATCATGCAGCAGCAGCAGCGGCAGCAACATTTGTTGGCACAAAACTGCTCAGATCAGGTTCCCCCGTATCATTTGCACACATCCACTGCAGTACTGACACCGCTGACTGTCAGGGGTGATCCCAGATTTAAACATCCAGAGACCCGCTGGGGAGTACCTACAAACACAGAAGTGAACAAAGAGCAAAAATACCACATTACCTATCAACAGCCTTGCACCCACCCCGGTCAAAGGGGGGTGGAAGTATTTCGATCACACACATGTACGTGCTATTAGTTGACAGGTGAAATTTCCTGTTATGTGAGCGGTCCTGTATTTGTGTTCTCACAGGTAGACACCTAGTCTGAAGTACAGACAGTTCATTTCGCACGACGTCAACCCACAGACCAGCCAGCCGTGCTGAAGCATGTCACCTTAATAAAAAGAAACGCCCTGTCACCTTCTCCGGCTGTTTGTTAGATTGATCAAGGAATGTTTGTTTACCTCCTATTATTCACATGAACACTGCAGACTAGTAACCTCACAGCACTGTTTACAGTCCTACCTAATGCTACTCAAATAGAGTCCCTTTTTTTGTAGAGAGGTCAACCAGTCTCAACAAACCACTGTCCACAGTACTGACCTACTCCTACTGCAAATGTTGGATATGTCCAACAGTTCAAAGAGCCTACCAACCCCAGCCGACAAGCAGTTCCTGTACAGGCCTATCTCCATTGCAATGATTTCAATCTATTATGCGCACGTAAAGCACAGATAAGGAAATTCTCATTCCCTCCAATCTTCCTGATTTCCTTTTTATTATTCTGTGAGTTTGTCAATATCTTTCTACCTGTTTAAATCATCAAGAATAGCCAAAGAATATCAAGAAATCCTTAAAAGTAATTAATCATTATTACCACAATACAGGAGATCAAAGAATCAAGTTGACTTTGGTAACTCAATATAAATGTAAGTACTCATTCGACATTTGTCCTTGATAGCATAGTATAATGCAAACAGACAATTGTAACAGAATACATTGTAAGTATAAAGTATGATCTATCTATACCATGCTACATAAAGGCTAATGTATGTAATATTGCTGGCAGTATGGAGGCATAATTTAGAACTTCTCAAATTTCAAACTTTCTGTTGCATACGTTGAGGTTTTAATGACAACAAAAAACCACAAGTTGTTGAATAGACATTGCTTCATCTCTGTATCGAAAGCAAGAACGTTCAAAGATGAAAAAAGGACACACACACACACAAACAAACAAACAATCTGTCGACTGGAGTATAGCACTGCACTGACTCTAGTATCCACAAGATATCTCCCAAGTTAAATGACAAAGACAATAATAACAAAGTGTGTAGGACAGGAACATGGGTCTGCAAATACAGACTAGACCAGAATGTGTGTTTGCCCGTGACTAGTACACTCACCTCCTGTGACCTTCCGAGAGCCTCACAGTCATTGTTGGGCAATCCCAACCTGATATAAATCACACCACACATATTATTTCTCAGCACCCTGCACAAGAAGACAGCCATACAGCCAGCCAGCCCCCCTGGCCTCCCCCAATGCTTACTTCCCCTCTTTCTCCCTCTGCATAGTGACAGCTCTGTTTCCTTGATGCATTTTTCTTTTTTTTTGTAAACTAAAACAGCTTTTGTGAATTTTCATAAGAATAAACTGTTATCAGGATCATAATTCAAATCACAAAGGTATTTGAGAGAATGAACCATTTCCAGGGCTTGACAATAGCAGTGGTCCGGTACCCAGGGCCAAATAAACGTTGGTTTTGTGCCACCAAATCTACCTTTTGGTGACCCGATTTGGCAAATAAGATTCAAAATGGATTGTTACATATATCGGGCCACTACATAGGCCTATTTCTTTCTTTTAGTGGCCATCAGACAAAAAAGTCAGTGTGAAGCCCTGATTTCAGAATAGGGGGGAAAAGTCATGTTTGAGAAATATGTTCTATGCTGATCAAGTAATTCTCTTTATTTTTAGTCTGCAAAGTGGACATTTATCAAATTTCTTCCAGACAGGTTTCAAATAACTTTTTGCAAATTTTTGTATCTGATGGAGGCATTTTTTTTTCCTTCTCTGATTGACTTTTTTTCAATTCTAGGTAATTGTTCACAGCCTGCATTGTGTTTGGCCTTCAACACACAATGAAGGAGGTTAAATGTAGCTATACCAATAACATCTATTCATTTCCATCATGATGCATTTATAGGTGTATGAACTCTAGCATTTACCCATATTTGATTTAAATGAGAACATCTGTCTCCAGTTTGTGTGGCATTTGACACACACTGTATGGTTGGGCAGTTTAATTGTGCAGACCTAATTACTACTGGCCACAAATCAGCTATGATGCTTACACTGCATGCATGTATAGATAGCTAGCACCCTGATGTTCTTAGCACATCAAACATGGCTGGTGTGTGATTCTCAAACAGAAACTGAGGAGCATTAGCTGATGACAAACATATGAGGTTACCAAACAACATGAATGGAGTAACGCCCTGATTGTATTTCAAACAAGTTTGTCATTGGTGGTGATAAATATGTAATGATCATGAAATTCAAAGCTTGCAAATGTCACTGCACTAGACACGCAATAAAAAGGGTATGAAAGCAGTAGATCATTCATGTTTACTAAGAAAGTGTCAAAGGTCAAACAAACTGGAGGCATTTGTCATCATTCGTTAAATCAAATATGGGTATTGTGCGTATGTGTGGGTATGTATGTGTGTGTGTGTGTGGGGGGGGGGGGGAGGATAGGGGGAGAGAAGGTGTAGTTGACTCTTTAGAGTGCTGGTACTGGTACTCAGTATCCCTAGTATGGCCTTGTTATGCACTATTGCTTGGGGTCTCAGCTCAATATGTGCATGAAATACTCCTGTGTACACCAAATATTTCGCAAAGTTTTCATTTTCGCGAATTTCGCGAGTCGGGTGCTATTCGCGAAATTAAAGACACGCAAAAAATATTGACTCTGATCCCGATGTGAATGTGACGTATGAGTGAACACTCCACGATCGCGAATTTAACCACTAGAGAAATCATCAGGAATTCCCAATTCATGAAAATTTAGACTTGCAAAATATATGGCGTAGACCTACAGTACTGTAAGTGCTTGGGCTTATGAGTGACGTGACAATGTGTAGGCACTTTCCAGTTTGATTTAGCTCACTCCATGTATCTGTAAAAGACTACTCTTCAGACACACAAACACACACAAGCACACACATACACACAAAAACACACACACATAAATATACAATTGTAAGATACCAGTCAATATATTGCACATTCAACTGATGTTTCATTTACGACTGAATTGATGACCTGCCTCTGTGTTATCTGACTGACCTTGGTGCAATCAACACACTGGAAAAAAAATTCTGCAGTAATGTGGGCAATGAAGGCAGCTGTTGAAACATTTAGCTTACCATCAGGCATTCACACTGAAATATCCATTATTTGGGGATCTCTTTTATATGAATCAGTCTAATGCTTTTAATGGGCATAATTGTATTGGCATTAGGCCAGTTTAATTTTTGCAGTTACCCTTTTGATAATGCATTAATTCAATGACTCTGAAAGGTTTTTTTTCAAGCCTTTATTTCATCATGACCAGTTAAGTTCAGATACTAATATGCTTTATTTGTACAGCCAAAGAAGGTTACTGTTACTATTACTTGTCTACTTGAAAGAAGTATTTAGGCTATAAGATAATTTTACTTTGAAAGACCTGTACTGAAATCAATCTTAAATGATGCTTCTGCATCCAAGCAAAACATAAGATGATCGTGATCACTGCAATTCTCTACATTATTTTTGGTAATTCCAGTGAGCCAATGGAGGAATCATTACTGAAATGGAAAGACAAAGACTCACAATTTTAAACTGAGCTACTCATATATTAAGTTCAACCAAGTTTACAATTATAATATTGTTCTATTAGGCAAGTCCAGAAAAAAAAAAACTTTCATGAATTTTAAGGATGTCAGGGATATATTAGATAAGGCAGAATAAAAAAGAAACATTTAAATTCACTGTTTACATACATTTTGGCTCTCTGAGAAGGGACAGGCATTCATAAAAGGCATGTGACAATGGAAAGCAACCCCTCCCCCAACATTTAAAGCTGAGTTGCAAAGGGAATTCATGCTTATGCACGAGAAGACGCAAACCTAGGTTTCAAGTTTACAAATGAACTCATCTGTAATCCTGTCTCCAAAACATGATTCTGAGCACATTTAGAGTTACAGAGATTTTAGACACTATAGGCAGCATACCTTGCAGACCACTTACTGCAAATGTCAGTCCATATCAAGGACAATTATGTTTACAAACACCATGATCTATCAACTGAAGATGCACTCAAACATATACTATGGTGAGAGTGAATATCATGGTCAAGGTCAGCTCTACAGTTTCATTTGTATTTTTAGATGTCACACTGTTCAGATTGCAAAACTGAGCAAGACTAGATCAGTAGATATGAAGTAAAAATGCCTTCAGACCACAGGTGGCCATATGCAGTAGGAGATATCTGTGTGTAAGTGTAAATTTGATTCAACACTGCATTCTGACTTAGCATAAACTGAACATGAAACATGTCTGGAAACATGTTTACAAACAAGTCCTTTGAAAATCTAAAACTGCTCTTATTCCACAGGAATAAGATCATGAGAGATTGGGGGGGGGGGGGGGGGTACATGTTACACCCCTCTACCAGTGCACCTGTTTGCATGAAAGAGGGAGAGAAGAATATGACATGAGAATCACCTGTTAGAGTTATACATTTCCGGCAGCCAGTTTATCGCAGACTTATAATTTATAACTTATATGGTATCTAAAAAGGACTTGGCATGCTGGGAAACCATACCATGTCTTTCTTTGTAACAGTCACCAGATCTTTTGGCATCTCACATGAAACCAAGTCTGTCCTTGAGGTAAGATACATTTAAACCCATCCATATACATCACAATACAAAAAAAAAAAACTTGCTCAAATTCATTTAAAATCCTGCAAACATGATATAATAAGCATTTCTACAGTGGGATCTTTTGTGACTTTTGCAGGTCTGAACACAAATCAGTTTTGGACAGTCACTTCAGCATGCTAAGCAGTCAGTGGATATGTGTTCTGTGAGTGTCAATTCAAGAAGGGGAGCTGGCGGTTGGCATGAATGTCAAATTGTATTCTGGCAGGAGTGAAAGAAGAAGTCAGATGCATGCCGGAGTTGAGCAAGAGGTGAAACTAAAAAGGCAAGAGAAGAGGGCAAAATTGTGCCTGTACAGGATAGTGAGGCTAGGGCCTGACTAATACCAGAAGTGACTAAACTGAATGGCTGCCCCAGAGCCATCGCAGGGCGTCGAACACAGTGCATGCGTAATATGCCGCTTCCTCGCAAAGCACTTATACTATCACACATTCTGCAGCCTGAGGCTGCATTTCTCTCTCCTTTCCCCCTTAATCCACGAATATTAAAAGTCTAACGTACAATATTTGTAACAACATTCTCTATTTTGATAAAGGGCTGACTTCAATTTCATCTCCTTGTCTGTATTCTACCCGTTCTATTTCTCGACTGGGGCAAATAATATTAGTCACTGGATATACTGAAACCCTGATGACCTTGCATGCAGAAAAATACATAAAACAAAACTGATACCTGGGGCAAGTATGACTATCCCAAAAATATGCTTGGGGTTAAGTTACAGACTGACAATGTGTTCTCCTTGCCTGAGAAAAACTCTTTACCACGAAAAATATATATGCCACATTATGTCTTTTGTCACATGATCAGGAAAGGTCAGCAAGGGCCTGTATGCATGCAATTTGTACCCCTTTCATTGAATGAATTATGTCGATAATATTTGCAATATTTGGTCATAGCAGGACAAGAGTAATCTCCACTCTTCTGAAGGTCTGCAATTAACCATACAATAGCATTTTCATCTCAGCTGAAAAGGAAAGGCAATGCATGAATGAAAGAGTGATAATCTTGTCTCAACTGTTTCCAGGGATCCTCCCACCTAATCCTACGACCCAGGGAATTTCGCGACGTGACAAGACGTAGTCAAGTTTCCATCCACCTGCTTCCACTTCTGTCGAGAGGAGATTTGTTTCAGATATCATCAGTAAAATCGACACAGGGCCTTGAAGGTGAAAAAGGTTGGGCAATATGAGAGAATACCGAGACAGTCATGATGGCACAACTGCCGGCTCGTCAACAGAAATGACATTCTACACCATCAACAAAAAAAGACATCCTTATCACATGATTATTCAAGTCTCATTTTTGGCATTTGTTCAAATGTATTATTATTAATTTTTCTTAAAATCATCATGTAGGAATTGATTCCCTTTTGTAAACAAGAATAAGTAGTAGGTAAAAGGATACCCTTGATGTTTCCCGAAGAGTAACAAATAAAATTTTAATGGAGAAAATGAATATGCTGCATTTTGTACATAAAAACAAAGTTCTGTATACACAAAAGGATGGTAAAGGTAGAAGGTTCAGACAACTTCTCATGAAACCAATTTATTGATTCATTTACTATCAGAAAAGTAATTAAAACTTTGACAAAAAGAAAAGTATGAAATTCCCATACAATTTTCCATGAGCTCTAATTTTGCTATCAACAATTACAACATATCAATATTGTTTTATGCGTTAATGTTCCTTTCAATGATGAATTGATAATAAGATTAACGCCAAATATATAGCTCAATTACAGTTCCAAATGCTTGTTCCTTTTCTCTCATGACAGTGCTATAGACAATGTTAGTAGTGGTTTATACCAGGCATAAAACAAATTTAGAGCCCATTCACATGACTCTCACTCTCTGTAGTCAGCCATTATTCTAGCTGAACAAAGCCTGAGCTACGAGACGCACGATGAAGTAATTCCGTCCCTGGGATCACACACATCAAGCTGAGGTCACGTGATCAGAGTGTGACTTCTGTGACTCAGAAAGAATGAAAGAAAGAGAGGGGGAAGGGAGAGCTGGAAGGAGGGGTGGGGGGGAGGGAGAGGGAGGAGGGGAGGGAGGGGTGGGGGTGGGGAGTAGATCCCTTGTCCCCTGCAGGTTCCTGAATTCTGAGCACTTCACTCTGTGTAGTGACATACCAGTCACTGCTGTGGGCATTTTACCTCAGCCAAAACCACAACCACAGGGTCTTTTTAAAGGGAAACTGTTCCCAAAGAGTACAAAACATTGAATAAATGCATAAATGTGGAGAGATGGAATCAACAAATCAGCACAAGCTTAGAGCAAATATGACAATATGGCACTCACAAGTAAAATAACACAGCTATTACAATTCCACTGTGGCTAAGTAACTGGATAAGGTAGCAACCTGGATGCCTCTGAATGTCACTGGAGTCACATAGCTGAAAGTTATATTAAGGCCTACAGATAGGACATGAAATATCAATGATATCAAGTTTTCTTCATAGAAATCATTCATTCATGACACTGTATAAAATACAGTACCTCCAGAATTGGGAAATTTTTTCCTCCGCACAAATTCCACGAACACAAAGACTATTTGGTTAGTGGACAAAAGAAACCATTCCTTCACCGTTCTGTTTGATAAAGATTAATTACACTCAACTTACAGTAAGGTCCTCACAACACTATATCTATTCCTCTGAAGAAGGAAAAAAAAAGAAGAAGAAATGACATTGCAGTCTTTTCTACATGCACAAAAAACAAAACACATTCCTTTCATATCTTTTTTTTTTCTTTTGAGGACACAACATACCATATTGCCTTGCAATAACACAGATGTCTTTTCCCTCAGAAGAATTTGATAGAAGTGGAAAGAACAAGTGTTCATGCCATAGCTGTAGGCCTACATCTCTTTGACTGAGCTGCAATATTTGATGTGGTCATGAATGCATAACAGCCTGGGAAGCAAGCCTAGGCTATGCACATCATGCTTTGGGGGAAGCTATTAGCCAAGGCAGTTGTGGGAAAGCAGGCACGTTGTCACAGCTCTCTCCAGTTCTCTTGCAAATGTATGTCATCTGATAATCAACCGAAGCTCCTTGGTATCATGGACTTGGAGATTAAAAATGAAAGTCTTTTCCTTGCTCACAAATAAATCTTTCATTCCTCATCAAGTACATTTATTTGTGTGATCATAAAAACAGATAATCTCTGAAAACATAATACTGATCTGATGATACAGTTCCAAATAAATTGAGTGTGAGTTTGTCTCTGAATTCCCACTGCATAAAACATGAAGAAATCAATACAAACACCCTAACTATGCAAGAGTCGTATTCACTGGAGTATTGACATCTAGATTTGAGGTTATCACAAAGACACACAAAATCAATCATCCTTTAGTTTCACCAGCATTTAGAATCGTGTCAGACCTTTTTGTATACATAGCCAGGATAAGAAGGACACAGCTAACACACAAAGGCACTGCAAATCACGTACAACAAACACGTCGCTGTAACCAATATCCCATTGTCTGTGCACTCAGGGTTGAAGGGTATTATTGGTCGAGAAACATTAGATTCTTGGATTGCGGAATTCGCCAAAGTATGCCAGTGCCGACAAAGGCCGTCGTACCCGACTTGACTCGAGATAGAGGGGAAAGATGTTTTTGTAGTCTGTCATGATTCATGTAAAAACAGACGTGCAACACAAAAAGGCTCACCCTACAGTTTAATACAGACTACTCTATTGTTGTTGTTTTTCTTTTCTTCTTTTTCTTGTGCCCCAAACTAGCATAGCTGTGGGCCTCCTTAATCATCGCAGTTATCCTCCCTGTAATTATCATGGCTAATGTCTCTCCATTAGACACATTTCTTACTTATCTCCAGATGTTAAGATAATCAACAGTTTCACAGGTTAGTGTGATTCAAATCATGCCTGAAGCCTTCATGTGTACATGCGGATTGAGAGACTGCAGCAATATTAACCCGTTGAGGACGAGTCCCGAGTATACTCGTGCAGGTGTCTATAGGAAATGTGTGTTGTAGCAAAATCAGTCCATCCTCAGAACACATTGGTGAAAGTTTGAGGAAAATCAGATAATTCATTCAAAAGTAATGAATTTTTAAATTTTGTGCACAGTCCTTGCTGGATGAGAAGACTACTACAGTATGATGTCACATGCGTCCTCATCCAGTGGATCCAACACCAAAACTTTAAAAATTCATAACTATTGCATTGATTGTCTGATTTTCCTAAAAATTTCACTGTTGCGTTCTACTAAGGTTGCTGCTTTCATTCAATCCACAGCTCTCTTTGGGTTTTGGTTTCCTTTAAAGGAGAATTTGCCTATGTTTCTTTGTTCATTTTCCATCTGAGAAGATGGCTGGATAGCCCATATTCAGGTCTTGTGAGTAAACTGTATGCATAAGAGGGGAAAAGCGAGAGCGGGAGACCTCCAGGAGTTGGAGCTGCATTGGACATGCATTTAGAAAACTGCCTGTTGGAGCTCTCATGTTAGCCAGCTTGGTCATTCAACTCAGATAGTAATCTCGTGGAGTACTGTATTAGCTGGCTGCCTATGCTAATGGGAATATCTTTCTTTTAATAACATTTGTAAGATGGAATTATTGACTTCCTCAGCCACATCTGAATAATAATTTGCAACATGACATCTTTGACGTATCTACAGCATCATCAAAAATGTGTGCATAGTATGTGGCTGATTTCAAATCAACACACACACACACACACACAAAGGACAGCATGATAATGACTTTCCATTGCCCATACCATTACGGCCCCTGGATGAAATAAATGGAAGAAAGCTCATTGCAGAGAAATGTGCATGGCACGGAAGAGGGCGTGATTAGGATTATAATAATAACCAGAATGTGAGCTAGTTGCCATGGCGATAATTTGCATCACTATTACTGTATAAAATCTCAGGGGCAGAGCATGAGGAGAGATGAGAAGAGAGGCTGAGGGAGAAGGAGAGAGAAATGGAGATGGAGGAAACCGATGGCCGAAGCTCGGATAGCCTCAGACTGGGTAGTCATCATAATCAAGCTCCTGTGAGATGACGCAGGTTGAACAATGGGAAATGCCCTGCATAATTGACGGTAATTTCTTCTTGCGGTCACGTTCTCACTGCTGGCGACGACCTCTTTCTCCTAGCTGCACAAGGCAATATACGGCTTCTCTCATTTTTTCACTCATCATCTACTGTAAAACGAGGAATTTTCGTGTGCATTTTAATTTCGCGAATTTCGCGAGCGCCAAGATTCGCGAAATTAAAATGCATGGGAAAGTTCTTGTCTACACTATATGCATTGAATGCCAGTGGCAGTTGCGAAAATTTCATGCCGCAAAAAAGGCCATTGGCTCCAATTCGCGAAAAATTCATGCCGCGAATGTATCATGTTTTACAGTATTCAGTAACAGATTTGACCATCTTCTTTATGTGCCTTATCCTGTCACCAGAAATACTGATAGAATGGATTTACACATAATGAAAAGAAAGACACAAGATTGAAATATCACTCTCAGTTTTGCTATGTTCACCTTCTGGTAAAGTTTGGATGCTACATCCATGAGATTTGAAAGTGGGTTCAGGATATTTCCTTAGTAGATATGTAACACTCTATAATGTCCATGACCACTAAACCCTCCATATATGATTGATAGTTGTAATAAGAATGATTAGCCACCAAGTGTTCTTAGTTTTCACCATTTTTTGCCCATGTGTTATTAAAAGCATATTCAATCCAAGAGATTTGATTTGATTTGATTTTTATTTATTTCAATACGGTAAAGGGTATCAGCTTATAGGCTACTTTTCAGCGAGGCCGTGCATAAGAATTAACAAAACTGAATAATGGATAAACAATAAAACAGGTTCAAAAATAAAAACATAACTGATTGAATACAACATAAATGACAAACAAATAAGCAAAATCAAATATTAGAACAATATAGAAGAAACTAGCCAATGGGGAAATAATAGGCCCATTCTCATAGTCATGATTATTTGCATCAAGATTTCAATGAAAACAAGATTTTTTAATTGTGGACATAATAGGCACGACTATTAATAAGATTAATGAGACTTGTGATTTGCACACCACTAAAAGTATAACATTTCGAAAATAGTCAAAACTATTTGCGATGTGAAGTGTGTATGAAGTGTGTGTGAATCTATGAATTTTACTATTCCCTGCAATATCCTGCACTGGAAATTTTCTGTCTTAGAGATGGCTTCAGACATAACAGAGCACAATATCTCTCATACTGCATCAGAAGAGATTTTTAAAGTATTCTCTGGCAGTAATCCAAGTGCAATAATGGAGCTTTAAAGCAGACAAAAAACTAATAAAACTGACACACAATTGTGCAGTACACATGCATATAAACAAATTAATGTGGCAGGTTCAGATTTGTTGAAAAAAGCATGAATCACGTCTCTCGTAAACGTCAAAGTGCCATTACATAGCACACCATGTCTAGTGTCAGGGTGAGATTCTTACTTCAGAAACCACAATACCAGAGTTTGTGTACATTTCGACCACAGAAAGGGTGAAGCATGATAACGACCCCGCGGAGCAACTGCAATCAGTTCAACTCAAAGGTGGAAGCAATGATAAAAACTGAGCAATAAAAGGAAGATGAATGAAGCTAACAGTATACATGTTTCTCCCTGAACTGGTGGAAGTGCCGACTAACGTGACACAGAATGAAAACTGGACAGAATATATCCAAGCTCATTGTACTTCATATCATCTTTTTGGAGATAGTAAAAAGGTATCAAGATGTGTCAATAATGTAAGACACGGACAGGGTGGAGCATAGAAGAAAATGATTTCCCTCCCTAAAAATTGGGTAACTTTGTCAAATTTGGTAAGAGGCAACGTGGTCATCTCTCTTTTCACTAATCAGTTAAGAGCTCTGACAATTGAATATGTCCTCATCTTTTATCAGAATGACATTACACCACTTTAAGCATATATTTGTACGTATCATCTAAAAAATATGCCATCTCTTTCAAAGTTCCATCGTCAGGAACTTCAAACAATCTTTCTAGAGGGTGAAAGGGGAACAGATATCCAAATATCACACATACTAAGACTAAACGCGGAAAATTAATATGCAAATCGCAAAGACAGTTATTACAGCATGGAAGAGTGAAGGGGGTGTAGCGAATCCTTCAAAACATGACTGACAGAAAGCTGCAAATCTATATCTTGTTCCCTCTCCCGTTATCAGACAAAATAAAGTATAAATGACTGCATCAATGACCGACCCCCATGATTAGCCCTAGTAGTCCACCACCAAAATATCACACTTCCAAAGTCCAGGCACTGTCCATGTTAGCATTGGCATCCCGCATCTGATCTGTCGAACGAGAGGCAGCGATTGTCCTAATTATCAGCCGCATCTGCCCGTCTCACCGAATTGAAACCTGGCAGATCTGAGGATGTATGATCAATTTGGTTAGAGAGGGAGAGGACGGGACATGTTTGTAGCTCTTGGTGCTCTGTCACTGTCATGCAGAGAGAGAGGGAGAGATAGTGAGAGATAGTGAGAGATAGTGAGAGATAGTGAGAGATGAAGAGAAGAGAGAGAGGGAGAGATAGTGAGAGGTGAGAGATGTAGATGGAGATAGATAGATAGATAGATGGATGGCAAAGGGAGATATGGAGGCTGGAGCAAAAATGGAAACAAAGAAGATAGGGAGTGATAGATATATAGCTTGATTAGTTAGAGATATATGGGAGATAGTGAGAGAGAGAAAGAAGGATTAAGGGGGAAAGGGAGAGATGGAGGGGGAGAGAAGAAATTGGGGGGGGAGGAAAATAGAGAGAGAGAGGGAGCGACAGAGAAGATGGGGGGGGGGGGGGAGGGAGGGGGAGACAGAGACTTCAGGAGAGTGAGAAAGAGGAAACCAAGGATTGAAGAGTGCCAGCACATTCCACACTGGCCAAGTGACTCTACTGCCAGCCGTTGCAATTGATGGCCTGCTTTCTCTCTAATGAAACAAATGCCAAGCACACAGCTCCCGACTGGCTGGAAATCCAAACCACCCCTTGGCACTAGTCTACCCATACCAGACTCTCTTCACTGCTTTCAACACACTGCAAGATTGTATACCAAGGAGCTACAACATAGCTCCATGATTATATTCTTCATTACTTTTAATTCACAGAGTTCAGACAGTCTTTGTCATAAGGACAAACTTATGTGAAATGTGAAGGGTGTCATCCATTGAACTGAGACAACTAAAAAAAAAAAGGAAGTAAATATAGACAATGTCTGAAATTTATCATCTCAGACCGCAATTTTAAAATTGCCCCACCCTATTGCACAATGTTATTCTCAAGTCTCCCTAGTCAACTTACATCAACCACCCCCACTAATCCAGACGTTGGCGATGTATTTTCTGGCCTGAAATAATAATACGGCTACATTAGGAAAAATGGTTAGGATGTCATCATAACCCCATACATGCACTTTGTACTCTTGTCTGGAGGAAATGAGAATGGGTAGGCCCTACATCATACATGACTCAGGCATCATGAGTGTATGCAACCCGAGTTCACATGTAGGCCCTACACTTGGCACTACATCTCATAATTCCAAAAAAAAAAAAAAAATCAGCTCAACAAAGTTAAATGGGCTGGTCAACAAATCCACAGGATTGAACAAAAATATTTACAACTAAGTTTACAAAAGACAAAAGTTATCAATTGTGTGCAATAAAATGTGCCTTGATAGTCGTATGCCCCTTTCCAGGTACCATATGCAAACACATCGCAATCATGAAGTTTACACTTTGTTCATAAGCTATTAGTTTAGGCTTCCAAAATAAGTCAATGAACTCCCATCAACTGTGGGGATAGCTATCATAGCAGGTGCAATAATATGATGTTGTAAATATGCATCATGCACAGTCACAGGCCAGCACAGATAAGATATCTCTCTCCTGGCATTGTCCCATCCTATATTCATCTTATCAAAATGTATTCATGCAATCCCATGATCGATACTCTTTAAACTCTGAACAGAAATACCTCCCCCCCCCCTTTTAATAAAAAACCCTTATATAATATGCCTATAGGTCTATATGCAATTACTACGATCACTATGTCTTCTTGTGTGTGTGTGTGTGTGCTGTTTTTTTTTTTTTACCTAAAGGATATTAAGAAGTGTTTATTGATTACTCTTACGACTGACATCCAGTGAACATTGTCTTCAAGCAATGTACATATTACTGTTAAGCATTTTCTAGGCAGTGGGAATGCCTCTACAAATGGACTGGTTTGTCACAGACATTCTCTTCATATCTGCTTGCTGGTGCACTAAAGATCTGAGAGACAGGTCCTTTTCAAACATCTGAAATTCAAGAACATGTCCCTACAGACTGATGCAGATCAGTGCCAGCGAACACAGGGTCTCTTGTCTTACCATTCTTTTTTTTTGGGGGGGGGGGGGGGCGGGTGTTCAGCAGTCATACCCCTTTCACGCTCGTCACATCGCCTAGGAGATTCAACGAAAGATTCAAACCTAGAATGCCTGCGAGAATCTTTTTTTTTTCATACTAGTGAATAAGCTCCTGGTTGAATAATTCTTGTTGGCTCTTCTGCAGTGCAAGTACACATTATGTTATGGCGCATGCACAAAATGGCCCACAAGACATTGTTAGAATGCGGACTTTTGCTTTTCACCCTGAAGTTTATCCATAATGCCTTTTATGCTACAGCATCACCGGGGAGTTTGCAGGGACACCCATGAGTTTACCACGCATGGTTCAAAAGGGTAAGATTTCCAAAAAGTCACCTGGCATTTTACATGTGAGTTTACCCATGATGCCTTTCATGCTACAACATCAGCCATGAGTTCCTACAAGATCTCAGGTTGAAATTTGCTAAGCATGAAAGGGGTGTCATGAAGAATACTTGGTATGCGGGAACACTCAACAAAGTGCCTTGGGGTCCACAGAGATGAGCTGTTCCCCCCCACTGGCGTAGCCAGGGGGGGGCGATGGGGGCGGTCGCCCCCCCTAAGATTTGGACCGGGGATTTGGGAGGCGGAAAAAAAAATGCGTGTATACTGTATGCATGCACATGAAGCGGGTCTCCTTTGCAACCTTTCATCAAATAAGATATTTTTTTTTTTGAATATTTCACTCAAAGTGTGCACCAGATCGTTGAATTTCAATTCAAAATATGCAAAATCTCTCGTGCTTGGGACCCCCTCCCAAACCCTCCCCCTCTGTGCCTCTTTCCCTAGCTAAGTACACTTTTTAGATTTACAAAAAATTATGAATAATTCTGAGTGCACAAGACTTATCACTTATATTCCGAAAACTCAAGGTTCCTTCATGTATAAGGGGAATTTCCCCTTTTAATCGACCCTTTCCTCCCTCAGCCCCCCCCCCCCATTTTTTTTTTTTTTTTGGGTGATTTCCCAAATGTTGATTCCATCAAATATGCGTATACGAGATATCTCAATTTCAACCTTAAAAAGGCAAAAGCTCCATCGGAAGGGAAGGGTGGAGATAACACTCGCCAACGCCTTCTCCCTGCTCGCCCCCCCCCCCCCCGCCATGCATAGAAGTAGACTGTGGCTATACCCAGATCGCTTTATTTCAATTCTAAAAACGCAAAAGCTCCGCGAGCGGGAGGGGGAATCCCCCTACCCCTAAGCTCTACCTCACTAGACTTTATACATACACACAGATGGTGCACATTCGGAATAAGAGCTAAATTCCGTGATTTTAACACTTCGATGAAAAAGTATTGCACCAAAACTTTGCACCAGATCGCTGAATTTCAGGTCTGAAAACGCAAAATCACCTTCGTGTGGCAGGGGATATGCCCCTATCTACACCCTCGTGTGCATGCTTTTTCTGCTTGATTGCTGAACAGACAGCGTTCATGATATTCAGTGTAAGAATTAATACAAGAAGACTAGTGTATTTAAATTATACTATTTTATAGGCAAATTGTTCAATAATAATCTACACTAAAATATACTGCAACCTTAAACAAGTGGGACTGTTTCAACTCGTTAAAACACGCAAAAACATGCATCAAATTGCACCATTTGCAACGTCAAAATGCAAAAAGTTCTCACCGTGGAAGAGGGGACACCCCCCTCCCACACCCTCCCCTCCCCTCTCGCTCGCTCCACTCGCTCGGGTTCAGTCGCGTTCATGATATTCAGTGAAAAGAATTAATACAAGAAGTGCATTTAGATTACACCATTTTAAAGGCAAATTGTTTCATAATAATCTACACTAAAATATACTGCTACCTTAAACCAGTGGGACTGTTTCACGTCGATAAAACGCGCAAAAACATGCATCAAATTGCACCATTTGCAACAACAAAATGCAAAAAGTTCTTACCGTGGGAGGGGGGGCATCCCCCCTCCCACACCCTCCCCTACCCCACCGCTCGCTCCGCTCGCTCGGGTTCAGTCGCGTTCATGATATTCAGTGAAAAGAATTAATACAAGAAGTGTATCTAAATTATACCATTTTATAGGCAAATTGTTCAATAATAATCTACATCAAAATAAACTGCTACCATAAACATGTGGGACTGTTTCACGTCGATAAAACGCGCAAAAACATGCATCGAATTGCACCATTTACAACATCAAAATGCAAAAAGTTCTTACCGTGGGAGGGGGGACACCCCCCTCCCACACCCTCCCCTTCCCCATCGCTCGCTCCGCTCGCCCGGGTTCAGTCGCGTTCATGATATTCAGTGAAAAGAATTAATACAAGAAGTGTGTTTAAATTACACCATCTTATAGGCAAATTGTTTCATAATAATCTACACTAAAATATACTGCTACCTTAAACCAGTGGGACTGTTTCACGTCGATAAAACGCGCAAAAACATTCATCAAATTGCACCATCGCAACATCAAAATGCAAAAAGTTCTTACCGTGGGAGGGGGGACACCCCCCTCCCACACCCTCCCCTCCCCCCTCGCTCGCTCCGCTCGCTAGGGTTCAGTCGCGTTCATGATATTCAGTGAAAAGAATTAATACAAGAAGTGTTTCTAAATTATACCATTTTATAGGCAAATTGTTCAATAATAATCTACATCAAAATAAACTGCTACCATAAACAAGTGGGACTGTTTCACGTCGATAAAACGCGCAAAAACATGCATCAAATTGCACCATTTACAACATCAAAATGCAAAAAGTTCTTACCGTGGGAGGGGGGACACCCCCCTCCCACACGCTCCCCTACCCCCTCGCTCGCTCCGCTCGCTCGGGTTCAGTCGCGTTCATGATATTCAGTGAAAAGAATTAATACAAGAAGTGTATCTAAATTATACCATTTTATAGGCAAATTGTTCAATAATAATCTACATCAAAATAAACTGCTACCATAAACAAGTGGGACTGTTTCACGTCGATAAAACGCGCAAAAACATGCATCAAATTGCACCATTTACAACATCAAAATGCAAAAAGTTCTTACCGTGGGAGGGGGGACACCCCCCTCCCACACCCTCCCCCCCTCGCTCGCTCCGCTCGCTCGGGCTCGGTCGCTTCGCTCCCTCGCAGACTAACCGCCCCCCCTAAGATGAAATCCTGGCTACGCCGTTGTTCCCCCCCCCCTCCCCCGACCCCCCACCACCATGAAAAGTTTTAATTGGCCTCATCATCTGTAACTTGCATGGAGGCTAGCACTTGAAACCTGTTCCAGCCACGACGATGAAAACAACCGCAATGCATTGCAGCTCACAGCAAGACTGCTGGCTACATCCGTAAACAGCACAATCTCCTTCCCCTCTTGAAAGTAATGCCATCCATCCACACAGAGGAAAGGGAAAACTGGTCAGATACAAAGATGGCTTTCACACTTCCAAACAAATACATCAGTAAATGTGCGGAAGAGAAACATTTCATGGTAATTTAGGGTTTCTTTGTTTGTTTTTTTCTCAGTTTGAAATTCAGACTTGAAATTATAATAATATCCCAGACACATTTCTCACATCCTATTTGGCAATGGGATCTAGAGGTGTTTTCCCATCAATACTGGGTGCAGTGTTCACAATCTGAATGGTTTTCACATAAAAAATAAGTGTATTGGTGGAGGTGTATGATCTATTTCCTTCTACCATGGTATGTAGGCCTACATACATGTATGTGCATCTTAACCCATTGAGGACGGACTGATTTTGTCACAACTCGCATTTCCCATAGATCCCTGCCCGAGTATATGTATACTCGGGACTCGTCCTTAAAGGGGATGGCTAGTAACTGATCAGTGGCAATCAGTGGGAATGCTGGAGGATGATTGTTCCAATCCTTGGGGGATTCATTTAAGAGTACACTATATATCTATTCTTGTGTGAAAATTATTTGCTTCAGAATGGTCTCATATTCAAGTAATGTGCAGTTTAATGTTTCCAGGTAAGCGTCCCTGGTCAGTGACGGGGCATTAATCTGCACATTACTTGAATATGAGACCGTTCTGAAGCAAATAATTTTCACACAACAGTAGAAATATAATGTACTCTTAAATAAATCCCACAAGGATTGGAACAATCATCCCTCAGCATTCGTACTGATTCCCACTGATCGGTTACTAGCCATCCCCTTTAAACGGGTTTTATATACTCTAGCATGTAAAGTGTTGTGTTTTAGATGCAGAGGCCGCGGACCTTTTGACACATTGGTTGTGATGAATGTTGTTTGCAATTAGCTGTCAGCACGAGACTCATTAGAGTATCTGATTACTCTTCAGACTCTAAACTGATTCAGGGACATGTTCCTGAAACGTGACTACAAACAAGTTCACTGATAGGTATGAAACCACTTCAGTCCTTTGAGAGGTCCTTCAACAGCCTGAAGAAACTCTGCATTCTGGCCACTCTGTTTATACTCCCCTTCCCCACCCCCACCACATTTCCAACCATCAGAGACACTTCTTGTCTACATATCTAGATGGTCATTTCTTGTGTAGATTTGCCTCATGGACGATCAAGTTTCTCGTAATTCTCGATTTTGCTTTCTTCTCCTCCCTGTACTCAATATAAGAATGAAATAAGAGCAACAATTAAATACTGCTACTATGCCTACCACTAAACAAAAAGTGGCCTAGAAACCTAGACTATCATTCCACAGAAGCGATTGAGGTCACTTCCACATTGCCCTGAAAATTCACATGGCAGTGGGTAGCCAACCTATGCGTGTAAACAAGAAGGGAGGGAATTTAAAGGAGGACACTCTCCCACGGAACAATTTTAATATTTTATTTTTTTTTCACAAACAAAGTGAACAACAGCAATGTGTCAGTAAAAAATCATAAACTTGCACATAATGAATTCTTTCATTTTGTTTAGTCTGTTTGATGCAGACTGAAGATTCAAGTGTAGATGGGTATAAGAGTACTTTTACATACAGGTAGCCACTTGTATTGATACTGATAGTAGGCCTAGATATAGTGAACAACTGCAATACGTCAGTGAAAATCACAACATAAACAATGCATATGAATTCTTTTATGACCATTCAATTTCAGTTAGTCGAACAACATGACATGAAATGAGCATGGTATATGCAGTACGTATATGCAAAAATATATATATATTTTGATTTTCTAATTTTCCTTTCATTAAGCATGACAATTTCAAGTTATGGTTATTCTTTTACTTTTTCAAGAAAGACCTATCTTGCTCATTCTGATTAAACTAACTCTCTTGTTGATATACATCCTCCCCTGATTATATGAACACATGCATGAAATTCATCCACCACACTGGACTAAAAAATACATGATACCAATCATTACATTCACACAATGTTAACAAAACTCATAATATATACATATTATATATATATATATATATATATATATATATAATTTTTTTTTTTTTTTTTTATATATATATATATATATATATAATTTTTTTTTTTTTTTTTTTTTTTTTGCCACCATTGGATCAAGTGAAGCTAGAGGTACTGGAAAAAAACCCTGATTTTGTCACAACCAACATGTTTGGGCAACTGAACTCTCTGGCATTTTGGAGCATATTCTAACATGCAACTTGCGACAAGAAGAAGAAAAAAAAACTCCCTCTGTTTTCATCATCATTTTCCCATACAAAATGAGAAAAAATTTATTGCGAGTGTATCTTCTGAAAGCGTACTACATCCAGACAGTGACTGGTGATTATACACTGTAAGCATTTTTTCCCCCCAAGCTTGAGTGTTTATTTCTTTCATGACAGTAGTTCAAATAAAGGATGATATTACTCAAATCCTAAAATAGACAGCTGGCATTTCTGGAGAAGATCATGAAGATAATGTTCATTCATTCTCTGGCCTCTTTCTTTGATTAAAAAAAAAAAGTCATGGCAAAGTAAAAAGGAAGTACTTATAGTAACAGCGAGCAGGTTGGCATTGCATCATCATACAGCAAGCACTACAAACATCTTCTTTTACAGTACATCTTTTTTTTTTTTTTTGTCTGTGTGTGTTTGCATGCATGTGTGTGTGTGTGTGCGGGGGGGGGGGGGTAGCTATCATGAGCTGCAATGTACTCACGCAATCATAAAAAACCACAATGAATACTTCATTCTCTTCTCAATCTTCTTTTTGTCTGCCTCAGGCCTCACTACACACTTGAAGCTGATAATCATCACGTCAGTAGTAGTTCATGTTTTCAAAATCTTTTACCTCTGCATTTTCCCCATTATACCTCTTTCTTTCTCTCTCTATCTCTCTACTATATATCTTTCTTGCTCTCTCTCTCTCTCTCTATCTATCTATCTATCTATCTATCTCTCTCTCTCTCTCTCTCTCTCTCTCTCTCTATCTATCTCTGCCTTGATCGGTTTATCTGTCTCCATTTGCACTCTCAGACAATCACCTTAAAAACTCTGCTCTACGCCCAGTAGGTATGATTAATTCATGAAGGTTACAGAGAATGAAAACATGTTGACATTTCCAGTGCTGCCGAACAGTCACTTGAGCGACTAAAACATGGCTCAGTCAGACAAAAGGCTGATTTGATAGCACATCAGGATCACCCACTCAAAGATAATGTATTCATCAATTCACAGCTTTTCATACATAAAAGTAAACACCTACGTTATGATTTACTGCAAATAGTAGGATAAAGGATAAAACCTCAAATCTGGACGGTGAGCAGGTGATAAACAGACAAGGATTGTAATTCCCAGTCACATTTACATATGATACGAATGATAATTATGATCAAATTCTTTTGTCCCCATACCAGGGATTTATATTAACTAAATGTCTGACGACCAATGACATACAAAAATCTTGTTTGACCAAGTAATTATACCTCAGGATCTCTCGGCCAAAGATCTGGTGAATTTATCTCCCACAACGATGTCCTCCATTGGCATGTAGTTGGAACATGTAGGCCTGCAATGACACAGAATGCATAGAAATGTGCATGAAGACTAGGGAAATAATTCATTCATTCATTCATTTCTTTATCGGTCGATGTCAGACATAGAAATTTGGCTTCCACTGGCATTACATTGCAACAAAATGATCATAACAATACAAACACATTTTACATCACAATTACATAATTACGTCTATGATAAGCACAATGAATACAAACAACACCAACACTAATATGACAAGTTTTATGCAATAGCCTGGACAGCAATACTGTGGAATGATTGAAAGAAAGTAATTCAATACAGAATCGTCTGTTGATCACATTATTTCAAATTCACTTGTCTTCCAGATCGTTCATTTTGATTTAACAAATTCAGAAAAATCAACAAAATAGTGCCAATGCCCATGTCTACAACAAATATAAGAACAAGAAGACTTTCTGTAAGTTTACCATGTATTTGATAAAAAGGGGTACTGTAAAAGTGGAAATGTTCACAGTGTTGAAATTTCACACATTTCGCGCAATGAGAAACTAGCACGAAAATAAAAGCATGCAAATATTTTTGCTTGCCATGTGTTTCAGTAGTTGATGTCTTGATTACGCGCAACTAAAAACACGCGAAACTCTTCTAACCAGGCCAAGCTCGAAAAACTAGTTGCATGAAAATATCCACTTTTACAGTACCATCAGTCAACAGTCATTAATTCATACAAAGCAAATTAACAAACCAAGAATTTTAGCATTGAAGGAGAAAGGGGATACCAGGGAAAGAGTTAACAGTTCTTATTTTCGATGATAAGATATTGATCATTGTAGTTTGCACCAGACATGTAAATATCCTAAACATAGGATGGGCTACATGTAAACCATACACTGCTCTGCCCATTCTATCTACATGCTTGTTACTGCAGCATGCATGGCTATTCTATAAATACCACTTGCACTGCAGCGCGTACTTCTCCTACCCCCGTAACACAATTATCGAAGGCATCACATCATTTCTCAGACAAATTTGTCCCCTATTCATTAAAACTTAAAAATTAAATTTCAGCCGGGTGCCTCTTGATTCGTGGGTGCGAGTGGCTGTATGTATGCACATCGTACCTCGTCCCTCCCAGTGGCAGCAATTTATGGCCACTAATGACACACATTGGCACATAAACAAATCATGGCACACATTAAAGAGACTATCAATGTTTGCCCGTTTCCCATCACTGACCACCAGTCAGTGTTCGCCAGTAGAGTCCCTTCTCATTATAGGCTTACTACTTCCTGATAAATTATGAAGTATTAATAATCAATGTCACTTGATAAAACGAAAACATGCGCACTCACATGTGCGCGTGCACACACACACAAAATGAGCAAAGCAGCTATGCAGCTTTATACAGCAATGTGAAGGCAATTGCTGCATACGTGCATAACACACCCCATTGCGTAAAAAAAAATATATGTATATGTGTGATTTTCAAAGGGGCATGTATGTGTGGAAAAAGCTGTCATCTGTAAACAGCCTACTTGTATATCATCATTTCTTTGGAGGCAGAGTACATGTACCCTGGGTTAACCGAAAAGGCAAGAAATCCTATGACAAAGGAGAAAAACACTCACTACATATATACTGTAAAACGAGGAATTTTCGCGAGCATTTTAATTTCGCGAATTTCGCGAGTGCCGAAATTTGCGAAATCAAAATGCATGCGAAAGTTTTTGTCTACACTACATGCATTGAACGCCAGTGGCAATTCGCGAAAATTTCATGCCACGAAAAAGGCTGTCATGCGAAAATTTCATGCCGCGAATATATCATGTTTTACAGTAACTATATTTGTTGATTTTATTACATAATTGGTTTCCATGGGAATCATATCCAAATGAACACAGAGACAAACATATTGACACCAAAATATGCCAGGTGAAAGAAGTAGGCCCTACATTGTAGCGCCCGATTGTCCTACATAATTTCATCTATGCCAGTATGGTGTTATCAAGGTTGAAATGGAAGGTACATGTAAACAGACACTGGTAAGCAATTGCATAATCAATAGTCTCAAATAACAACCTTGAGTAAAGATATTAATACCAGCCAATCAGTTTTAAAAGTATCTTTGTGAAATTGGACAAAAATAAAAATATCATTCTTAAGAAATGTCCATCTATGTGTGTTTACAAGTATTACAGAAGTACACAGAAGTCTCAATAACAAAAAAAAGTCTCAAAATATATACTTTTTATCCTGAAAATAGAATAAAAACATAAGTCTCCCCAGACTCATTGGCTACAAGCATTCATGCAACAGCATTTATAGCACTTGTGGTCTGTAGCGTGGTTGCAGGTTTAGTCTGTAATTATCAATGCACTCACATGTTCTGGACACAGCACATGCAAATATTCTTTCCCACTGACGTAAGTGAGTCATGTATCACTTTTCACTATGTCCTAAAAAAAAAAATGAACACTTTGCTAATTCTATGTATATATTCTTCCCTTGGACGTTTGGTGACAATGATACACTAGTTTATAGGTTTACTCATAATGCATCAAATCAAGGCACCGCTGCCATTGCAATGAACATTTATCCAATGGTCAGCCCCTTTGCTCTGTGAAAAAATGGGTAAGACACAGCACATAAATAATATTGTTTGTTAGTTGCTGTTTTATTGTACTTAGCATTATAAAAAGAACTCTCTTGATATCATGACAAAAGCTGTCTAGAGAGAGAAATCAAGGCAGCAGTTGAGTAAAAATGAGTAAAAATTTGTGCATGATCAGTATTACAATTTTAAGTTGAACACTATCATTACAATATGTCTGTACATCAACTAAAGTGGCTTTATGAAATGCATTACCAGATAGCCGTTTTCAGCACAATACCCTTGAAATACTCAAGCATTTTATCGCTTGCACCGACAAAAAAAATAATCGTCATGCCTTCAAATTGATCAGATCATGTTCTATTTAAGTGTATGACAATTTTGCAGTTCACTGTTTCAGAATATGGGAAATGACACATCTCTGGGAAATCTGGGGAGAAAAATGTTAAGATGAACCTGTTTTAAATTTCCTTTTCCTTCGAGTATTCTGACAATCCATACATCAAATGAATTCAATGATGATTATTACTGCATGTGATCTGTCAAAGTCACCATGAGGAAATGACTTACCATTTGAGACTTAATAACCTAATATCATGTTGGATAATTTCCATCATATAATTAGTCATAACTTCCTAAATGCTTGTCTTGCTGCACCACAATTACATCATATTTTATATCAATATTTCCTTTGTTTCACATGTATTCAGGATATATGACTTTCTCTCTTAAGTTTTTATGTGCCCAAGCACTTAGGTGTTAACTTGCCATACTTCTTCATTAGTATTCAGATACTGTATACGCTATATATTTCACCAGCCTAAATTTTCGCGAATCGGGAATTCCTGACGATTTCGCAAGTGGTTAAATTCGCGATCATGGAGTCCTGTACTAAATGGTGAAATGTACACGCATATGTCACATTCACATTGGGATCAGAGTCAGTATTTTCGTGTGTCTTTAATTTCACAAATAGCACCTGACTCACGAAATTCGTGAAAATAAAAACCATACGAAATATTCGACGTATACAGTAACTCTTCCAAACTTGACCTAAATGTAGATAGCCAGCCCACTCATATGTAACAATGCCCTTCAGACCAGTGGGAAGCCATGTGACACGACAGGAATTAAGGGGATTATAGGGAGTCTCTATTCACTGGCAATTAGTCTCCAGACTTCTCTCCCTACCTGTGAAAACACTCAGGCGGACATGCCAATTGGCAAACAAAACGCTTATAGTAAAGGTTAAAGGCACTATTTACCATTTGCAGATGAAAAAAAAATAACAACAGCTTTAGTGCTTCAAAATAGTTCTAAAATGTGAGTTAGGGATATAAACAAACAATATTAAAAATGTTAATCAGCACAATCAATGTTAAGTATTGCTAAATATACAAAATGTGAACAACAGTTTTATTAAAATCATTTCGGGGGGGGGGGGGGGGGGGGGGGGGGGGACCAAAACAAATAACGTCTTCATCATGGCTGCCCAAATATATTACTACATATCAGACAAGATAGTCCTTTTTTTCTATCAAATGCAAACTCTAATAAATCAGTTCATATTCTTTGTATATTTATAACACAGTATGTAGAACTTTCACTGATGACCCCCAAAATTAAGTTAAACAATACTGCTGATTTTTTCTTGAACCCAACATATATCTAGATTTCATATGCAAATGAAGTGATTGGTGTTTATCTCTTTGTAATAACACAATTTCTAACTAATAATCACATATCACACCTGCAATCACCAGTCATTTAGGAAAGACAGATAGAACTTAATCCCCCCCCCCAAAAAAAAACAAACTGCATAAATCCTTTTCCATCTTCCTGCCAGATACTTTCAGATTCATCGGATCCTGCCATATCTTACAGAAATTGAAGCATACACGTACATATTTTCTGCATGGATTTATCAACACTCATAGATAAGTGAATAGCCATTCAGCAGAGCCATAATCATAAATTTTAACTCGTTGCAAAATTCAACCAACCATTTTCTGGGTGACTATAAAAACACCTCTTTGATCAGCATCTTTTTTTGCTTTATTTTCTTTGTGCCTTGCTTTGTGATTCAGTAAGCCTTAATTTCCTGTGCAACTGCAGGGAAATCAGAGAATCCACATGCACGTTTTCCCAACCTACCTCGTCCGCATCATCTGAAGCAAAGATTGACTCTCCATGACGATTTGATGTATTCACATCATTAATGCCAGCCAATCATTCCTGTCTTAACAAAGCAGTGTGTTCCGGTTCACTCCACTGGAAAATCAATTTAGTGCCCGACTATTAAATTATAAATATAACTCCAGCATGAGGGGGCAACACACACACACACAAACCCACATACATCCACATCACACTAAGACGAGGCAACTTATACTGCATGCACACACACACACACACACACACACACAAACACACACTCTCTCTTTAACTCATAATGGCACTGCTCACCAACATCATGACTATGCGGGGCGCACACACACACACACACACACACACACACACACACACACTTTACACACTGCTTACTACCAGGTAATCCAAGCCTGTGTGAGCTGTCCCCCATCCAATGCACCCATGCAGGAGCACACTGCCCATCCATACACAATGCACATGAAATCCTATCCGCGCATAAAGATCTCCTAGGGAGGATGCCAGCCTACCGGTTCAAAGAGGTGCGGGCTACTGCAGGCAGGCGTGAGCGTGTGTCGCAGAGATTGAGAACAAAGAATTGATACAGACGGGCTGCTTTCGGGGTTGGCCAGCCAGCCGCGACTGCCAGTGGATCTCCCCTCGCTGATTATCGCACGCATCGTTGTGTGCACCCTGAATATCTTTTTGCACGATGGATGCGAGTCTGTAATGACTCTTCCTCGTCCGTCGGCGGTAATTAATTGTCGACAAGTCGAGCTCTCCGCAAGCTGCTCCAGATAAGCGCACATAGATGAGCTGATTTGATAAATACATTCCCAGCTGGAGATGTACCCCGAAAATATGCTAATGCGTCTAACTTCAATTTTGCTTACTGCAGACTGTAGAGAGTACTTTCCCAGAAATTCATTTCTATGTACAGGTACATTTTTGCCAACCCAGGCTTCCATGAATTCTCTGCAGTCTTTCCAAGATCCCCCAATGTGATAAGTTTCAAATGGAGACATAATTCAATTTCATGAACAAAGACATCCTTGTAAAGAAACTACAGTGTCTGACTTCTGGATACTTTGTTTATCTTTTTTTTTTTCAAAACTAAATTGTGTTGCATTTTTTTCAAATATATCCAAAGAAGGTCATGCCACTCAAAGTTGAGAAAATAATAACAATTAATAATTCATAATCACAATAATCACAAAGGCTTTCTACAGTGAATCATAACAGGAGTTACTTAATTTCATTGTGATAAAAATATAACTAACTTATTTGCCACCGTTCACATATCCTGCTGAAGACAATCTAACGCAAGAGTTTCATAGAATAGACAATCAAGCTGGAAATTAATGGTATAAAAAAGTGTAAAAATTGTTGTAGAATTTATGTTTTTGCTTGATAGTAAAGCAACAAAAATATCTCCCCCCAAAAGTCATTTTTGTATCATCACAACAACTCAACATCGATTTGCCACAAAGATGAATTCTAGCTTCTTCTCTTTTTAAATTTCATTTCAACTAAAAAAGAATATCGTGAAAATATGTGCGCAGGTGAATGGCAGACTTGTGTGGTGTTTTCTTAAAACATGAAAAACTTGAATTTCATAGTCATAGTTCGAATCCAACAAAATCCCATATCACTTCAACTTCTCCTAATCTGTTTTGCACGAGTATGCTCTACTGACTCAGGTCAACTTAGACTTGATATGCAATTTCACTCTAACTTCAAAATGTGACCCATACTTCCGCGACCACATTAGCGCTGCGGTATTGGCACAATGTGTGAGGCCGTGGAAGGAAAGTCACGTCAGCTCACGCCAAGACTACAGGATGCACCAATCTGTGACACACAACCGAGTCTGCCAGTCAAACTTGAAAGGATAGCTGCCCTGGTTCTTGTTAGTTTCAGTATCTGTGATCATAATATAGCACAACAAACATTTACGAGCCATGCTATGAACATTTTTCTGTCTTGCAAAGGTTCTCTTAGAATGAATGTTGCATCACAAATTCCTTGTTTTCGCTAAGTCATACTGTGTTTTTGTACATTATTTTCATACATATGCTATCATTGTAGTAAAAATCAGTTTTCCTGCAGATTTCAGCTTACAGCCTAAAACTTGACTTTATCATCATATCATTTTGACAATGACAAAAATATCAAGCTCTTTTCTGCAAGAAAAAAACCCCCAAAAAACATTTGGGTAACCTGCTGGTGTAGGCCACAACATGATTGTGTTTTTCATGATCGTTCACAAGCACTGTTAACTCATGTGAAGCCTACACTGGATTTCCTTATCAATATACTTGATCAATCTCTTGGATTCAGATTTGATACCACAAATACCACCTTTGTTTCATTTTTTGTGATTTGGTGAGGTACGGGTATTCATCATGAATTGGTGAGGGTGCAGGGGATGTGTTGAAGTGTCTGAAGGTATAAATGTGATGTCACAATTGTCAGTCGACTTTAAAGGTCCACGATAATGAATAAACCCCATGAATGTCAGGGGGTAGACCACCAATAAAGAGAGACCAAGAGGGAGTACATGATAAGAGAACAGAATACAACAGAAGGTGAGAGAGAAAGAGATTATGAAAGAGAGAGAGAGGGATGGGGCAAAGAAGAGGAGGAAGACTAGAGAGGAAAAATGAAGAGAAGAAGGAAGGGGAAAAGGGAGTGTGAGTGATCAGGCTGTTCACATCAGTCAGGAAATTTGCTTCCAACCCTCGATAATGAACCGCATGCTGATGATGATTCTTGAGGCATTTTCTCACTCACAACAAGAAAAAAACAACAACAAAAACAAAGTTGATGAGTAAAAAGACAGAAGCTGACTGCACATACAACATGTTGGTTTGGGTAAGGGTAGGCTATGCATACCACGTGAGAACATAGGCCTGCAGTTTGATTAAATTGATAGAGTTTTTACCGATCCTGTTGTTATGTAAAAGTCTAAAGTATTCGGCAGCTTCATTTCCATATAGACTGTTTCCTAATTAAATCCTATAAGTGACTTTTCACTACAGGTTGTCTCTTATAACCAGAAAGCCGGTCCAAGATTTGCCTGACATAGCAATATCTCACCCATCCAAACCGTATTAGAAGTAGAGAAAGCCTACTGAGTGCCCAGGTGAATAAAATAGATCATTACTAGGTCCTTGAAGGAATTAAATGTCCATAAATTTATATACCATAGTAAACTGGTAAATCAACTACCAATCATTGTACATAATAGTCAAGTCACATATCAGGATTTTTGACAAGGTATATAAAAATAATAATGCACCAATATAACTGGATAAGTGTTCATAACAAAAACACATTGTGGCTTTAAGGGTAATTTCCCTTGTTCTCATGGGACTAATCAGGAAGTCATAATTGTACTTTCGCAGCACAATGTTTGATCTTGGCACAGTTCCACAAATTGCCTTTCTGTTGTTTTGCACTTTATGCAGTAATAATTGAATTTATGTATGTGATGTTTCTCATCAATGGTCAACATCCATTTTACATCCCCAGTTTTACTCACTCACTGATTCATCTTCCTACCTGTGGTTGCAATCCAGAACTGATGTCCTGACTTTGTAAACAATCCATCAATATCATTTCCTTCAAAACAATAACTGACTTATGGTTCCTCTGTGCTGATTCATTGATTAAAAAAAAGCCCTGATGTCAAGCACCACTGCATTAAAAGGAAATGAAATTATGCACTATCCATGGCATTAGAATTTGCCCTTAAACATGAATTGATGAAACCACAACAGCAGTAGTGGCAGCAACAATAATAACCACAAGAATAACATATACAATCAGGCAGACTAGATTTTACTCACACGCTAATTCCCTTTACGTGAATCACAGTCAGAGTTCTCACACAGATCACTGTCTGCCAGTAACTATCCCACTTACTGCCACTCATTACACCAAACTGCAAAAACCTCTGGCACTGAAAATTAAAAATACAGAGCTACAGAAAAAAAAAATGGGATAGAAAATTGGCAAGCTGTATTATTTGATGCGAGGAAGAGACCATGCTAACATGCTAGGAGGTCTCTGAATTCCCAACAGACACTGTGTCAATTTTGAACCGCCTGTGAGAAAGACACAATTATGGTAGCAATTTCATAGCTCTATGCCCTGGGGTCATGATATATTCATATTGGCAAGCATCGTGGTTGAGTTGGTTGCCATTATACATGGAGAAAAGGAGAGAGACAAAGAGAAAGAAGGGCAAAGACAGAAAGGAAGAAAAAGAAGGAGAGACAGACAGACAGACAGACAGACAGACAGACAGACAGACAGAAGAGAGACGGCCAAATACAGAAAACGGAAGATAAAGAATCAGAATAAGTGATAGAGAGAATGAGAACGAAAACCAATGTTTTCATCCACTTCACACATATCCATTTGACAGTCTATTCAGTTTGACTGTTTGCCAGCTGATAATCACAAATGTTCAAGGACAATGATTTCATTGTCGAATGAAGATCACCAATGTTCAAGGAGAGCAAAAACATGAACTACTGATGAGCGCAGTATTAAACAGCAATGACATTAGCTACTGTATTCATAGTCTCTACGTACATAACTGCTAGACTGAAAAGAATTTCACGGAAATGAGCACTTCCCTGATCTTCTAATTTCTCCCTCCACACATACTGATCTCCCTACTGTTCCCTGAAATAATTTTGGATAAAAACATTGTCATAACTATCATCAAAAGAATACGAATAATGATTGAACAATCGCTTATGAAAAAACTGAAAAGATAAATAAAAACACAATGATGGCAATCTTAGGGGATCCACTCCCCACCCCCCCCCCCCAAAAAAAAGTTGTAATGCTGCTTACACTGCTCCAGATGAAGATGACATTCCATGAGGCTCGATAGGATTCCATTATGATCTCACACTGTGCGGTCATTGACTTCCCTCGAAATGGGGCGACCACCCATAACAATCACATCAATCATTTGAGAATTAAATCTACCCCAATGAAAATCAGCAAAATTCAAGCGACAGTAAAACTTGCCACGTCTGACCTTTTCCAATCACACTGCAACAAACACTTGCTTTTGTTACCACACTCAGAGAGAAACTTGGCGAGTTTATGTCACCGCAAATGCAGGCGCGATGTTATGCCAACAATGGCCTGGCTACTAGCCAGCTAGCTACAGTTTACATGATTTCATGCGCCTGCATGCACGGAGTACTAGTAATCGGAAAGAAGTTACATGACAAATTATTTCAGTGATGTTTAGGATTACTGCTCTGCATGCAGTTGCTGTTTAGCACTTTAAATCTCACAAGCATTCGTCATCTCATTTTTTTATGCTTGCACGAATGCTAGCTCATTTGCACACATTCTGTTCTCTGTGATCATTTGGCGTTTTATTTCATTATCATTATCAATTCATTAATTAGGTGATCCGAGTATCCTCTCGGATCACCTTCTGTATCTGTACTGATTCTTTGTTCTTCATCTTTTTATTCTTCTTTATTTCTGGGCAAAATTTGTGCAGCGGTTAGCTCAGAAAGTGCATTGCCTTTCAATGTCAAACTTATACCATATATGTATCATGTCCCAAAGACGACAGATCAAGTAAAATCATAGTGATCAGTCGACCATGACGTCACTATGACGTCATTATATGAAAACACATTTTCATTCATATCTCATTAATGGAATGGAATTATTCAATGAAATTTACGTCACATATATTTCAAGTTATGCACATTTTACTCATATTCTCAAAATTCATATTTTTCTTAAAAAACGTGCGCGTTGAAATATTTGTATGCTCAAATCGAGCTCAAATTTTTTTTGCACACGTTTCAGACCATTTGGAGCATTTTTTGAAAAATTGAAAAAATTGGACGGACGCGTACGCGCGCGCACATATTCGCACACACAGCTCATATGCAATAGAAATTTCCCGTTTTTTTACACTTATCGGATGCCTAAAATGTCAAGAAATATTTCTACCAAGTTTCAAGTCAATCCGACTCAATATGACGTCATACGGGCCCGTCAAAGTTGAAATTCTGCGCGCGCGTCAATGGCGATATACAGTGCAACGATGCCAAAAAAACGCCAATTTTAAATCCGATTTTACTCGTCAGGATGGACGGTAACCCCCCATTTTCTTTACATATTCTGAAAGCTGATGAGTTGGACATGTTATTTCATGGGTTGGCAATGCTGGCAAAATGATTAAAAGATATCAAATTTCTTAATAAAGTAAAAAAAGTAAATTTTCAAAATGACGTCATCAAATTTCAAGTTCACTCGAGCGTATCTCACTAATCCTTTGCCAATTTCCACCCAGATTTCAGTATGTTGTAGCTTATGAAATGATCTTTCATTAATATAATTACAACATTTTGATTGGATGACGGCATCACCTCGTAAAAATGGATTGAAAGTAATATTGTCAAATTTCACCAGTTTACGTGTTATCTCAATGGGAGAGCAGTTTTTCTGGCAGTGAAAATTGACATGACTCTCTTTTTCGAGCACTAACTCACTTATGCTTCGGTGAATTTCTCCCAGATTTTAGTATGTTGTAGCTGAGACTTTGGGCTATCGTAAGTGTGCCCTCCATTTTTTCATACGACGTCGGCATCACGTCGAAAAACTTGGTTGAAAATGGCACGAGGCTTCGATGCAGCGTCATTTTGCTTAATACACAGGGCCTATGGAGAATGAAATAGGTCATTGCGTAGCGCATCCGACTCGTAATCCTAAGGTCCCTGGTTCGAGGCTCACCCCTGCCAATATTTTTTTTAAATTTTTTTAAACACTTTTTTTCTTCTTTTTCTTTAGTTATTCTTAATCTCCCTCTCCTTACTTTATCTTTTTCTGATTTTTTTATGCTTCTCCTTCAAATTTCTATAAAATAACATAATTTTTTCTTTATTTTTCTTTCTTTCTACTACTTTCTGTGCAATAGATGAACAACAACAATGGCTATCAATCCCATATTTTGCACATGTTTAGTACATGTCACGTACATTATCTCATAAAATAACAACTACTTGATCGGACACCATCTTGGGTATGTAAATTAGGGTCAAAGGTCATAAATGTTTCATCCTGTATCTTGGTGAATACATGTCCTATCTTTCCCATATTTTGCACACGCAAAGACCATGTTACAAGAATCATTTCATAAAATAATCACTTTTTGCTTAGACGCCATCTTGGGTGTGCAAAGTGAGGTCAAAGGTCAAATATACTTCATTCTGTATTTCCGTTAGTGCATACGGAATTCGGTACCAAAGATGGCAGGTCTCACTCCCTTTTCTAAATGAGAATCCAAACATCACACGGCGAATGTCCCGTCAACACAGATGAAACCTGTATGGTCATGAATATTTCGATCAGGACTCAAATCATTGATTTTCGAAGAGATCGGATCACCTAATTTGTCAGTGTTGACAAATTCCGGTTCTAGTTTTTTTTAGTGTGTGTGTTCCTGAAAAAAAATCTTGGTATCATTTAGTGGTTTTAATACTAAAGTCTGTAATTCTAGAAATTTACACATTAAATGTCTTTTACACAGTCACTGAGATGGACATCATGTGGCTTTGCACTTGGAATGACACCCAGGAATATGCTGCAAAGAATACTGCTTGGCCTTTCTCATGTAGGGGCCTATATATAAAATTCTTGTTTCTTATAGCATAAGGAAAACCAGACAGGTCCCCCCACAAGAAATACACTTTAGGTGTGAGGGCTGAAATAAGTGAAAAAGTGTGCAACTCTTTCGGCCAGATGCTTCCATTTATATCTGGAAAACTATGATCCAGGAGTTCAGAGCCTGCTGTCAAGTGATTAACCTAATCCCTGACTTACAATCTCATTAAAAGATTAAACTTTTACATCATGTAAAGTTACACACCACCTCTGAGCATCAGAAGACCACCACTCTTTACTTGTTACAGACACTTGTTTTAACAATGTACTGTCACAGGTAAGTGCACATACACACACACACACTTACAAACAGAAGAAAGGAGGTATGCATCCCCCAGGCCTATAGGCCTAACTGAATGATTGAGGTTGGACTATTGAACCAAGGATAATGTTGCACACTTGTGTTTTATTATTTTATTCTTTCCTCCTTTGTCCTTGCAAAGGGTGGTTACATGTATTCAGACTTTTGACCCACTCCATCACACTACACGACTTCTGAACTCTCTGCGGTGTTAACATTGTAGACCTATGTGTTACATGTATAGTCAGTATTGACATATTGTCACTGGGGTGACAAGACCTTAACTGCATCTCAAAATTTGGTGAAAATTACTTTTTTGGATTAATGGTCAGATAATCAGTTAAGTGATGTCTTGTCCAAATCTTAGCTGTCTCACCCCAAAATTGAAGCCACCACAGCATGTGAAACGAAAGGCTATCCCATTCCATGCAGTACTTTCTCGCTGCCATGTTTGTTTGGTTTTTTTTGCTCTCCTGAACATTTGACCTTTTGTATCTATACCAGGTCTTGTCACTGATCATGCACAGGTGACAAGGAAAAGGAAGGGGTAGTTTAGCCTTCTTCAAGCCTTCCAAAAGATAAATGAAATTCTATCTAGTTGGATCATCATGAGCACACACAGAATTTGAATTTGAAACCACATCACCTCAGGTGCTACTGACAAGGAAGAGAATATTCCTCACATCTCTTTTCACTACAACAACACATGGAAAATAATAAACACCAATCTCTTTCATACTACAAGTAAAACAATTACATTACTTTTTTGACAGCACAATTCATTATGCTAACAATTAGGCCTACAGTATATGGTTATGTAATGGCTAAGGAGTCACTTTAACAGTCTAATCATTCAAGTCATATTTGAATGAATAGAATTGTATGATTTTTCCAATCCTGAGTAAGTCAAAGTACTCTAAAAAATTTCTTGATTTCTTTATGTCAAACTAATGAGATATTTCTATGAATAAGCAAAGAGACAATGTTGTCCTTTCTGCAATCTTTTTTGTAATCCCCATACATTGTATCTTAATGTTGTTTTCAGCATACTTACATTATTGTTATTTTGTTTGTTTGTTTGTTTTGTTATGTTTTCATATGCACTGTGGTGTTTCTATTTTTGGCTTTATCTTCAGTTTTGTTGTTTGTTTACAGATTGTTTACAGTTTTTAACCCATATGCCGAAAAACTCTAATTGACCTTTAATCCATTACATGTCCTTGCCAGGAGAGATTACGCCTTCCTGAGAGGTTTAATGAGTAACCACTGCTGTCATTAGTACTAACACACAAGTCTGGTGTGAAGCTTGCTTGTTTACTTTCTTCCCATTCATTGATAGGCACTTCACATATCTCATTGGACTCTGGATAAACAAAGAGTTCAAGATCCAACACTGACTATTTTTTAAAGGTTACTGGTAGACTGATTTGCAAGACCCCTTACAGCCATAGATGAAATATGCAGGGAAAAAAAAAACACCACCTCAATCAAAAATTTAACCAACAAAAAAACCTACCTCTATCAAAAACATAGATAATTGTCGGAACTGACATTGTAGTCGCTGTTAATTTAACACAAACCCAAAATTCCATGATTTAAAATTCATAAAACAAAAAGACTTACTAAACATTAGAAGCATTTTACACTGTATGTCTTTTTTAATCCAGTGATGACGTACAATGGAGGTGCACCAGCAAATAAAATTAGTCAAACTGCATTACTTTTGGGATAGAAAAAATATTGTTATGTATTGTGACAATGTTCAAACAGGCAGTGCATGCCTTCCACAGTATATGATACAAGCTATCTTTCATGAGCAGTGCATGTGGCTGCCAAGCAAGGCCTATATGCACTGACAGCACAATGATGCTGACACCATACGATAATTGTATTACTACTCCCTTTAACTATGATTGCAGGGGAGGGCACGTACACAATCCATCTTTTGTCGCTGCCTGCATCGGAGGCAATGAAACACCCTGTGCTTGACCTCATCATCACACGGAGTTGATCAATGGCCATCGTTCAAAGCTATTAGAGAGCCAAGAATGTGTGTGTGTGTGTGTGTGTGCGCTAGGACAAGGATAGAGAGAAGGGGAGAATGGGGAAGGAGAGAACGACAGACATGCATGACTGGAGAGATGATTTGAAAGCTAATGTCACTTAGCGAAACAAATAGTGGGGGCCCAAAGGGTCATTGCTTAACTTGTTTTGGTTGAATGAATAGCCAGGCAGACTATTTTACAAAGAATTGACTCCCAACTATTCTGCTGCTAACATGTCAAGCCTTGTTTCCCATTGTCAGCTCCTCCCCCTATCAACAGGATATTTGATCACATACTGAATCTTGAAACTCTGCAGAGTACTGTCTGAATAATGTGGTAACTGTATGAAACTTCCATGCCAATCCCGAATACTGTACTGTACAATGACTTTACTTGCACTAATGATAATGCCCTCACGGAGACAGCGTCCATAGACACACCCCCAAAACAAACAAACAAACAAACAAGAAAACAAAATTTTATTAATTAAAAAGCATTATCATGAGCAGCAGCCCCATTGAGATTTCAGTAAAACTGAAGGGATTAAGATTAATCTATGACCACATATCTGTCACAGATATCATGGTGAATTCCATGACTATTAAAAACAACCATCTTCCTTTCTGAATACTGTAAAAGTGGACATTTTTGCAGTGTGCAAATTTTCGCGCATTTTGCGTGACCAGAAATCAACACGAAAATAAAAGCACACAAATATTTTTGGTAGCTCAGATATTCCACGAATAAATGCCTTGATTATGATAAATTCAAAACTCGCAAAATTCATCTTACCCACCCAAGCATGAAAACTTGCTCGCACAAAAATAGCCGCTTTTACAGTAGTCATCTTTCATAGGAATCTTTCACAAAGCATGTACCTCTTAAAGGACAAGTTCACCTTCATAGACATGTGGGTTGAGTGAATGCAGCAATATTACATTGTAGTAGAACACATCACTGAGAGTTTGAGCAAAATCGGACAATCCGTTCAAAAGTTATGAATTTTTACAGTTTATGCTCAGTCATGGCTGGATGAAAAGACTACTATAGCTTGTGATGTCACATGAGTACAACGATATAAAGAAAGAATAAAGAAAATTCAACATATTTCCACTTTTCTCGCATAACAAAAGAACACTTGACTTCTCTCTTTCAGAAGGCAGGGGGAATAATATTACCCTTAACATACGTCAGTAGCAAGTCGAAGAAATATGCACCTTATTCAAAAAGTAAAGTTTTGTGAAATTCTCTTTTTATTTTCCTTATATAGTTGTACGCATGTGACATCATACACTGTAGTAGTCTTCTCTTCCAGCAGTGACTGCGCAGATACTTAAAATATTCGTAACTTTTGAACGGATTGTCCAATTTTCCTCAAACTTTCACCGATGTGTTCTACTAATATTGCTGCATTCTCTCAATCCTTATGTATATGAAGGTGGATTTGTCCTTTAACTTAAAGCAACAAAGATAAAAAATAGAAAGAAAGTATTTAGAAAAAAAAGAATCATTATTTTTTGGTATAATCCCAAATGTTTTCCCTACCTGTACTCCGGTGCTAGGACCTAGGCACTTAACACGGCACCATATATAGTTGTTGATGTTTTTAGTGTACTGTATGGTTACATGTACTCAGCTTTCATATAATGTGAGATATCAACTGATGGAGCAAAATCAAAGTGCGAAATGAGTGAAAAATATTTTAATTAATCCCAGACAGATAAATCTGAGAATTTTGCAGATTGGCTACTAGTCAGTACATGTACAACCAAAATAAGTATTCTATAAGGACATGAAAAGGGCTATCTTGCTTTGGTGACTTTGATGTCATTTGCATTACTTTACTTTTAACCAACTACAGAAAATAAGGAAAAACATTATTAAGATTACATAATTTGAAAGAAAAAGCAGCATAATTGTCATGGATTGTCATGTCTATGGAAATGTCCTTGGGATTCGAGAAAAGTGTTTAAACTGAAACTTTGCTAATGGGAAGAATTCCTCAACCATGAAATCACAATTCAAACAACTTGTTAACACGATGTAGTTTAACCCTAAACCATCTAATGACAATACATATTCAAAAAGAGTGAATTACGTTTACAACGTGGGCAGAATAGTATGAGTGAGACTTCATATATAGAATGCATAATGCCTTTAGTAGTTGCATTCCGCCTCCAAACTAGCTAATGTGAATAAGAGATCTCTTCCTTTTTCCAGTCTCGAGTCAGGTAATTACACCAGCCCTTAGACTCACGTTGAGCGGCTCAGACACAATGACCTACAGAGTAGGCAAGTTACAAAAAAAAGGAGGGGATGAAGAAGACACAATAGTGTCACTTTAGTTGAGCTCCTATTGATTCATCTCTTGTGACTAAATAAGAAAATAGCTGAGAGGATTTTGGAAGGGGTTGAATCCACTAGGGACAGGAAGAAAAGAGAAAACATTACAATAGGTTGTAACCGCAATAATTGAGGCAGCAAGCAACGGTAGAAAAAAAAAAGGTATACTGTAATGAGGCATGCAGGTGTTGTTGCACTGTTGTGCTACATGTTTGCTAGCGTGTATGTGTGTGTGTGTGTGCATGAGTTTGTGTGATCGTTCAGGAAGAGCAATCACGAATAACTTCCCCCAAAGTTGGATTGGTGCTGGTAAACAATGCTGATGTGTGTGGTTTTTAAAGATTGGGAGGAATTTCGGAAATGTGGTCACAAGCGTTCATTCAGAGTTCTATGTCCAAGAATTAACCTGAATGAACCTATACTGAAATCAGCTGATTCTGAAATATCTCACCATAGAATCAGGAAAGTAATCTTTCACCACTTTCATTTTTTTATAAAGAAGTATCAATCAAGATCAAAATAAAAATCAAAATGACCCTGACTTGTTCAGTCTGTTACACTATAGGGCCTATATTTCCACTGTACATTTGTAACAGCTTATGACATGAAAGGCTGTAGGTTCCTACATCAATGCCACGACATGCAAATGGTTTCAGCAGCATTTTGATTCTGCCTGATGAGAAACAGGCAAATAAACTTGGCTACTTTCCCTTCTAAAAGTGGATAGTATACACACACCACCCAAAAGGGCTTGACCTTATGACCCCAGATTCTTTACAACCAGGATGTTTGTCCACAGCCACTGGAGGTTTTGCTATTACCAATTGAAAACTCACTATCCACAATGGCTCAGTGAAACTCCTTGGTGAAACTAAAAAGCCTACCACAAATTTCTTTCATGAACCAAGCTTTGACTCCTAAATTGCAATCCTATAGCCTTTAGCACCTAACTTTCATCCAAAGTTTCATCAAAATCAGATTACAGGAAATAAAGTTGCACATGTTTTCACAAATGAGTGTTGTTGCGGTCACCATGGCATATCCTTTCTTGACATGAAATAAAACTAATGAATATCTTTACCCTCCTTATCAAATGAATATTGTGTGGTAAAATTCTAGCAGTGAAGACCTCAAGAAGGTTGTTGAGAAAACATAGGAAACTGCATGGCATATCCCATAACTTCCTTACACTATATCCACTTGAGATGAAACTTCTGTCTATCATATACTGTTTACTCTCTAATCACTACTGTCGACATGGAAACGGAGTGGGAAAAATGCACTTGGGCATCTCATTAGGAAAAGGATTTCTGTCTCCTGCACTTCACACCCAACCAAGTGACCACTTGCTTGCTTGCATCAGGGCAGTTTGATGGATCAATTAAAAGAGGAGTCATATTTCATCTTGGCAAGTTTTTAACACGATAATAGCTTGCATGGCAGCTGAAGAGAGATGATTTTTGTGCTTTGGTATAAACCACCAGGCACATTCATGTCACTGCTGATTTATTCATTTTGTTTTAATGTCTTAGCCAAAGACCCCAAACTTGGTGGATAGAATATAAAATGTATGTGAAGCATTGGGCACACTTCATGCAATCACTTATTCCCATACAAGTAAACAGCATGTGAGTTATGCTGCAAGATTAAAACATGAATCTATTCTCTATTCCATTACTAGTTCTGTTGTCTCATTCCCTGATGTGAATGTGAATGATGCTCTCTCTGCTTGGAATGAATGATCCCATTGACTGATTCTCACCTCATTAAAAAAAGAAAGAAAACCCTATCTAAGTACAGGGCTCAACAATAATTTTTTTCCCCCTGTGATGGCCCATTCGGGCCACTAAAATCATTGAATTTGAAAATAATGTTCATGGCAAGAAAAAGAAATGTAGCGGCACTAAACAAAAGGAAACAAAGCAATCTATTTTGGATCTTAGTCGCCCGATCAGGCCACTTAAAAGAAACGCTTATTGAATGTTTGGAGGCCCTGCGCCATCGCCAATGTCAAACCCTGCTATTTATACCACTGGCCCATATAAGTGTTGGGGCAAGTGCCAATTTATTTGTCTTGTCCGGCAGAGAGTTCTACTTGGTCTGGAAACTAGAATGTGGATTTGTCTTTACAGGCAGAATGAAGCGTACAAGATGTATAAACATATCATGTCTTGTTAAATCACCTGACAGCCACTCCAAACTGCTTTATTGTTTTGCCAAGTGGCCTCGTGAGAGAGGCATCTAGGACATAATAACACCACTTGAAACTGAAACTGGCACATTAGCCGAAACGGAATCTCATTAACCTCATCACAGAAACAAAACATAAACTGAAGCAAAAAGCAAAACATTTTCTTGGACGAGGAACAAATTTAAAGAGGAGGGTAAATAATTTGCGTATAGGCCTATGCTTTGGTTGGATGCAAGAGGTACTGCAAGATGTGAGCAAAGAGCACTTTCTTTTTCACACACTTCTGTGCACTCTGGTGGAATAAATTAGGATTGACATAATGATATCCAAACTTAAGTGGATACACTTGACAGAATTTGAATGCATAAGGAGTGACTCTCTACATGTATTCCTCCATAGAGAGTTGCAGACTAGATGGAGAGAATGTAAATTCCTTCCATTAAATGTCATGCTTATCTTTTGCAACCATTCCATAACCTCTCATTGATTTTCCTCTAGATTTTATTTGATGCATCCATGTGACATCTGAAGTTTAGACTCATAACTGAACAACAGGATCAGTGGAATGAAAGTTCTGCACACATCCTCTCAATATTATGGAAATGCTTCGAATATCGTCTGGTTGCCTTCAACTTTCAGCCCAAGCTTGGAGCCTCATAAAGCTTAAGGATGATTTCACACGACAAAACAATTATGAAGTTTGGTGACCTGAGACTGCTTCCACTTTTACTGGCATTTCAAGTCAGACATGATCTCATTCCTTTGGGGAGTGTCATTATGATTGGCACAATTGACTTCGATCAACCTTTGCAAAAGTGCATCATGTAGCTGTCTGTGTATGTGTGTTTCACCGAAGTGCGAATGTGTCTCCTCATTTTTAGAGACAACAACAGTGAACAGTCAATACATATCACATGAGCTCACGTTTTGTTTGGAAATCTGATATTCTCCAGCGGTTTAGTTTTGATGGAGATAAAATATCGGAATATCACACCAACTCTCAGGAAACGAGAACATATTGGTCAGATGTGATAAACACAGATTTATACTTTCAATGATATTTCCTTCTAAATTTTGGCCAGCTGTTTGCATAAAAGTATTGATTTCAAGAGAAACAAAAACAATTTTATGAATATTAATATGCCTGGGTATTGACAGATATATACAAGTGTATATAATTTGGTACTATATTATAGTACAAAATTGACAGGATGAACTAGTTCAGAAGTAATGACTTGCAAATGAGACATCAATTTCTGTGATTGCGTATATTCATGCTATACTTAGTAACACTGAAATTTATCAGAAAATGTTGGAACTGTTGGGTAAGGAGACTACTAGAGGTTATGACGTATGAGTGGTCTACAGTATAAAGAAAATTTAAAGGGAATTCAATAAGAATTAATTTTTCATGAAAATTACACATTCCATCAACTTGATATTGAAATATGTTAGAGATAGCACTTATTCCCCCTGCTTTCTGAAAGCAGTTATTAGTCAAGTGCTCTTTCATTTTGCTAGAAAAGTGAATTTTTGTGGAATTCCTTTATATTTTTCTATATTGTTGTCCACTAATACGTAATATTAAACCTCTAGTAGTCTCCTCATCCAGCGGTTCCAACACCAAAACTTTAAAAATTCATAACTTTTGCATCGATTGTCCGATTTTCCTCAAACTTTCACGGATGTGTTCTACTGATGTTAATGCTTTTACTCAATCCACATTTCTCTTTGGGTTTGTGTTTCCTTTAAAGGTTTCCTTTTCTTTCTCATCTCCCTTTATACATGTATATATAATCCTTCAATCTATTTCCCTCCTTCAGCTTTTAAGACACCTAATTCTCCCACTTTTTTTTTCTCTCTGCCTATCTTTCGTCCTCTCTGTCTTTTCTGCTCACGTATATCTCACACCCACTCCTACAAATATTTGATCTGAACTTTCCAGCAACCTCTGTGATCAGGGAAACAATATTGACTTTTCTCATTCTAGTTGACACTGCATGCTCCTTAGCTCTTTATACATAAATCACTTGCAAGTCCATGTGAGGGGTTTGTTGAGTTTTTATCACAGGGAGACAAAAAAAAAAACATGTATATGCAGACAGACAAAGAGCAAGGGAGAGAATGAAGAAGCAAAAACCAGGATAACAAGCAGTAAATACTGAGGCTGGATCAAACATTCATATCCATCCATCCACTAATGATGGTTATAGGACTTAGGAGAAGTGACCCAGTTACAACTGTTAACAAAAGTGCTGTTAAAACAGTTAAAATAGTCCTCTCATACGTGCGTAAATTAGTATTCCTCATTCATATACTCATACAGGCATTGTATTCCCACATGTGGCACTTTACATGCATTTGCATACCATTCTATCATTCACTGTCTATTTCTCTCTAAATGTTAAGCATGCCATGACTCATATTTAGAGCCTCAGTTGCTTCATAATTCCTTCAAATCATTTCCAATGAACAACTCTGAAAAACACATATAAATTCGGATATACGAGATGAATAGTCAAGGGAATCCAAACACAAAGAAAGTTGATCGCTACCCAGGCTATAGTATTACAAAATCATTCATCATCAAGTTTTATCGTCATACATACTGTACATTTAAGAGGAAACTAATTTGTTTTTATGAAGGGAAAAACTCCATTGGATGAATACAGTGTTATGCCACCAGCAAGAATGAAAAAAAAAAGAGAAAAGAAATGACACACGAATAAAGTACACTATCAACAGAGAGCCAAGTAGGTCAATCTACCATTTGCAGATGAAACAAAAACCCAGCATTAGTGCTTTAAAATAGTTCTAGAATGTGAGTTCAGGATAGAAACAACCACTGTAAAAATGTGAATCGGTAAAATCTATGTTAAGTATTGTAAAATATACAAAATGTGAGCAATAGTTACAATAAAAATGTTTCCAGACTAAACCATCTACAGTTATGGTTTATTGAGAAAAATACACATATCTCCTTATATTTTAGGCTTTATTGGGAAAATTTTATATGGTAGGATGTGTTGTGTTTCAACAGACCTACAAATATGCATTAAATGCCATATCTTGAAAAAATTTTAAATCACTGTTCCCAATGGTAAACAAGACCTTTAAAATTTGGAAGGTTGCAAGGCTGAAGGATAGAGAATTTCCATTTACATGCAGTGTACAGAGAGAACAGGAGGACAGCAGCAAGAGAAATGGAGAGGGAGGGGTAGGGAGGGGTGGGGGAGGGATGAGAGGGAGATGATGATGGCATCCATAGATCACAACCATTTTGTGTCAAAAGGGCACGACCCCGCCATCCTTGGTAAAGATGGAATGTGTCAGGAGGGCTCACGCCTCCATCCCTGGAAAGAACTAATGAGGCGAAAACCATGACACACACAAGGACTCTTCATGACTCTTGACTGATCAAATTTAATGGCCTAGAAAAAAAAAAACATATAGCTTTTTTTTTTCCATTTCAATTACAAGGAAAATATCATAAACACAAGCGTCATTCACACAGATAACAAAGAGGTGTCATAATTTGTCGACCAAAGTGCACATGCCCTATTAAAAATCAACTAAAATGGTGACCCTTGCCCTTGTGTTTGTGTGGTGCTATGATGTGTTTTTTTGAATGATGGGATAAAGAATCTTGGAATTATTTTCTCCAGCATTCACACACTTGCAGCCATGCAAATCATCATGCTATTTGTCAAATTATTGAATGATTCCAAAATAATCACAAGATTTCTTGGGATTTAGATCGCAATGTGAATTTAAGATTTGTATTCTGCTAATTCGCGTCAGTGTGAATTCCACTACAAAACCACAAGAGATGGCACATCATGTGGCCGAATGACTGAATGAAACATAGCAAAGGCATGTATGACAGTATCTCCAGAGTGGAAAGTGACACATCAAATCTGAAACTTGCCAGCATGCCACACAAAGGCACACTGTCATGTGATCAAGTGATAAGACAGAACAATACCAAGATCTCTGCTGACCCAATAATTTGCACAATTAAAGGCGGCCATACTTATTCACATTGAATTTTACATTTTTACATCTCAATAATCATAGACAGCAGACAAGTAAGATAGACAGACATTTACAAGATTGACAGATAAATTGTGACCCGCTGCAACAAAAGGATCCGAAAGTCGGGGAGGACAATTTTCTGAAAATGGCATGACATTATTCCCTTACTCTTCCACTTTAATGTCATATATAACATGACTCATAAAAGCACTCGGTTGCGGGGATATCAATGATTTTATTAGCGCATGTCGAGTGGTTTAAGAAATTGGCGTTTTGAGAAAACCGCCTTCAAAGTTTTCCTTCTGACGTTATCATGATCAAGGGGAAGCAAAACAGTTCTCACCGCTTGACAATAGACGGTACGCTCCTAGCATCCTCCGCGATGTTCATTCATGCTTAGCGCCAGCGGTCTATGCACGACCAATCAGTAACCAGGATGCCACGCACTGACCAATGAGATCTGAGTGTTATTTTCTTGCATTTCCTTTGATCATTCAGCTTCGAAATTTCGGTAGATGATAGAAGATACATTAGACTACAAAATTACCTCAAAAACAGAAATCCAAACATTTTGACAGATTTTGATGATCTGACTTCAAACTCGATTTTCATGGCTCACCCTTCAGCGACTCAAGGATCCTTTCGTAGTAGCGGGTCACAATTGATTGATAGATGGATGGAAGGTTGGGAAAGGCAGGAAATTGAAGTGGGATTCAGAGAAACGGGTTTGATAATCAACCTTGGTCACTGATGCACCATGCATGCATGGGATTAAAGAATTGACCCCCTTTTCTGGCTGGGGGGGGGGGGGGGGGGGGGTGGATGGGATAATGGATGAATGACTAAGGGGATCAACAGCAGGTGATGTAGAACAAACAACAAAGGGACTAATCCAAACCGTAACCACATAACAAAAGAGAAGCCAGAAAAGACACATTAACAGGGATCAGCTGTGATAAACTTGGTGAATTACTTTGTCGATCAGGAAGATGCGCCCATCACTATACCTACAAACACCAGCACAAGATTGGTGTAAAATGGAATGGCAAAACAGCGATGGAGAGCAAAGGAATGAGATTCAGAAAGTGCGAAAGACGGAAAGAAAGAGTTCATTCAATGAGGACATTTGGAGAAATTTATGCACTAGAAAGCAAGCACCCCTATACACACAGGCCTACATAATCCTCATGGGGGTGGGAGGAATAGGTTTCTATTCCCATTTTGCAATTACAAAAAGAGGGCAAGTATAGTCCGTCAATGGCTGCTCGTCAGACAACACCTTTGAAGAAGGAGATCATTGCAATTCAGACATGTTCTAAAAAGGGATTGGCAGTGAAACGGGATGAACTTCAAGTGGGTGGAAATATATACATTACTTGAGTGCCTACTACATAGTAATACCACTAAGCACACCTGAATTTTCTTGCAACTCATGTATATATACCAGCAGCTAAATTTATGACAGAGCAATCTATGATACAAAGCTGAGGAATATGTAGGATTACACATCTTAAAATAATGGTATACACAAGTACCACACGCGAAGGATTGAATTTCCTATGCCATATTTCTACCCATTCGGTCCAACTCGTGGGTGGATTCTTCATGCTGTCATTCATGACAGTAGCAGAGGTTTTTCAATGAATTTATATGAACGCTCTCCTTAGAATGAATAAAATACTATACAAATACATACAGCAGATCGCCAAATATGCTAATAAATTGGGACAAAGAATCAGCGAGACCTATTTTGAAAATCAGAACATTACCTAATTCAGCTGTTTTTGCAATATGTGACTACCAGTGTTTTGTCTCTTGCATATCATTGTATCTTTTTCTTCAAAATTCACCAAATACAATTGTAACTATTCTTCTAGATTTCAATAAACATTTGAACATTTCTCCATCCACATGAATGGGTTCATCATGGCTTACTAATCACGTCTTCTGCACATACATGAAATCAAACACATTTCTTGAAACAAGAATGAAACTAGCAAAATTACTGTACAAGACTGGAACGGAAAATTTAAAATACAAGTAAAGTTGTGGCAAATATATATATATATACATTTCAGCAGTATTGTTGTTATGAAATATCATTATGATTCCAATTTAAATTTCAATGTCAATTTCAAAGTGATATCCAAAATTTTTTGGTAATTCCTGCTTGTCTGATTTGGCTCAAATCTAATATGTCAGAATCAAGTCATTATTATTTCACTACTTCTACAGTACACAGAGCAATTTTAACTTGATCAGATTCTATTGATAATGTTTTCAATTCATCCACAGTATGATCACATATAGGCTGGTACGACTCAGAATGAGAGAGCGCCAGAAAAGAACATTTTCGTAGACAGAACTCTTCTTCCATTTCACTTTGCAGATAAAGCACCGATGAAGCGATGGAAATCCATGCTGCCAGGCATGACAACTGATAGATAGGCCTATACCACTGCCAGATGAACGAGCGAGTTTTCTGTCAGCCAAGGACCAGCCAATTCGGATACATGCACCAGTGAGTGCACACTTACTCAGAAGGCTTTCTCCCCCCCCCCCCTTATCCCCCACCCCGCCCCCATGGCTCCATAGAGGCCACACATGAACTGTACACACTCACACACACATACAGACACATATAACACTCATGCACAATGCACTCATGTACCCGATAACAGAGAGAAGAACAAGAAATAAGGGCAGGAGAAATGCTCATGAATGACTCACAAGACTGGAGGAGAATCAACTGGCAGGAAAACTTGAGAAAGGGAAGAAGAAGGAAAGGAGGATGAGGACGGGGAGAGATAAATTGGAATGGAGACAAAGAAAAAATGATAAAACTTGGGTGTGCAGAGAGAGCTGTATGGCTGTACAACATAAAAGGGACACTTATACAGAGTTGTCAGGTTGTGGGCCACACACAAAATCAATATGTCTGAATAAAGGGCATGATAATTGGTATTGAGCTGGTTGAACAAGTTCTTAACAGCGCTGAAATGAGTGAGGGCGAGTTTGGGGGGGGGGGCTGTTAAAGGGACTTTCTTGGGAGGAAGAGAAAGAGAAAAACAAAGCACAAACAAAAACAACTAAACATACACACGGTCTCACCTCTTCTTTTTTTTTTTCCACTCCAGCTCGGACGAGTGGACCGAGGAGGATGTTTTTCTCACAGGAAGACTGGATCACTGGAGGAACTATCCCGGATAAGAAGAAAGTTTAGTCCGATATAAAGTCAGGTACCAGCGATACCTCACACACAACAAAATAGCTCCTGGTTTATAAATCCTTTATGTAGGGCACCTTCTCATCGCACACATGGCCGATGAGAATATAGTCCAGCAAAAAAAAAATATTGTCCAAAGAGCGGCCAGCAGAACACTGCCACTGAATATGGCTAAGTATCCATAATGGAGAGAGGAGACAAAAAAATTGGTGCCACCGCCTGATGCAGCATGATGAGAAACTACTGCGAGTACGGCGAGAAAAAAGGGGGGAGAACTGAGAAGAGTGGAGCCTAGCTTTCCACCACCACACAGTGTGTCAAGAGCAAAGCCTGCTGTCTTTCTTCCACGCTATCTCTCTCCTCTCTCTAATTCTCTCTCTCTCTCTTGGTGCTTGTCTCCCCACTGCTTTCCCCCCCCCCTTCCCTACACACACACACACACACACACACACACATGCATACTTCACTACTGGAGGGAGAGCCGCTTACAATGCATGTTTGTGGGGGACATGCAATGCACATGCTCACTGAGCGATCACAGATCAAACACGCATTATTTCTTGCCCCCCAAGTTCACTCAAGCTTGCCAGCCTAGCAGGGCCTGACTGATAGTCTTGCTCTTTAGACACTTTTCTTCACTGTACAAGACGAAACAAATCTTGACTATACAGTTTCATGAAAAAAATGCACCCTTTGAATCGTCTAGTCCATGACAAATAATAAATGCAGAAGAGAACAACAGTGTTTGATATTTATGGAGTATTGTTTTAATTTTTTGAGCAGCACAGGCTCCCAAAAGATTGTGGATGACACACTAAATCTGTATAGACATCATCATGCACACACACATACCAAGGAGCTTCAAACACGTACACACAGCGCTTAGACTAGGAAGAGGTAAAAATCGAAGCCTTATGCCTTTATAGCTGGCTAAAGGCAGGCCGTATAGTAGTGAAGGGCTGAGTGCTACCCTCTTTGTGATGTGGAAGTCTGCACATGTGGAATGGTGTGGGCAGAGGTGGGGTGTGTTTGCTCACTTTGTGTGTATGCAGTGCGAGTGTGTGTGCTCACGTTAGTGTGTGTACCGAGTATAGAATTACCCTCCTTTGGAGGGGTCGCAGATTCAGACCCTGTATGGATCGAATAATGTGGACATTTGTTTAAATGGTTCCAAAATGCAACACTACCCATTAAATTTACAGCTCATTTGGCAAATTTATATGGTACAGACAAAATATCAAGTCACAAGAAAAGAGGAAGTCTCATACAGCCTACAGACTGCTTATACAGAGCTCAATGGATGGTACATGTGTCTGTATTTGTAGACTAACATCTGTCCACACTGTCCCAGAACCTATGGGGCTAGTCTGTGTATTGTGGCATAGTTGAGAAGATGTAGGTTCTTTGTGTTTCCATCGGACAATTTAAAATGCCACTTATCAAATCACATCTTGTTTGTTAAAGGGCTGCAGGGGTGGCGCGGCCAGTTTTTAGAAATGAATGCACAAGCAGTACACACATTGGCGACACCATGGTTCATACTATTGTACTGTACCATCCTCATAGGGCCTGCTGTATATCACTCTAGCATGTTAAGATTTTAATCTTAAGAAAACAAGATTTCACATTAAAATGGCAACTCCAAAGTCAATAAAGGAAATGGCAGCAGATGTCATAATTCATAATGATTGCTGAAGTTATGTCAATTTTTTTTTCTTGGTTTTGTCTAATAGAAAAACATGAAATTTACATATTTATCCTATATCCTCAAACAAAGTGGACTGGTGTCATAAAACATTTAAAACACACACACACACACACACACACACACACACACACACACACACACACAAACAAAACAAAAACAAAAAACACTTCCGCTATGGCGGCATGACAGAAATAGAAACTTCCTAGGTCATTGAAAGGTTAAATATTGCATCAGCAGCCCAAAATTATTCTGGTGTAAATATCATAGTGTAACTTAATGTGCAAATTGGCCCAGAGGATGTGATTATAGATACAATTCAATTTGGTCCGAATAAATGGAGACGGGAGAGAAAGGACGTATGTCAAGAGATTTATCAAAATTAATAAAACAGTACAGAAGAGAGTCATGTCATAAATTATGCACATAACTCAAAGGCTCCTGAAATGCTGTTTGTTAAAAGAAAATATCCATTCTGTTGTACCCACTTTTCACACTACAATCACTTTACTTTACATTTCCTTCATGTACATCAATTACCATATCTTTATTACGGCCCTTTGTTAGAAGCTGAATGCCATGATCATCAGCACTTGAGGTTATCTTTGCTAAACACTTAATAATGACAAGAACTCCCTTTATCTTGAAATTTGAACTGTGCCCCCAGCACAGAACCTGTAATGCAAACTAGATTGTATGTACACCTGTATCTTTTCTTTTCCCAATCTTACTTTGATCCTTGCAGGGACCTTATCCTTCTGGAAGAAAAAAGTGTTTCTGTGGTTATATTTTAGGATAAATTCTAGAGTGAATTCAAACACACATGCAGGCCTACACTTCTCCCATGATGCACCCAACCTGGGCCTCACTGATAGGTCACTAGATCAATGGCACATTTCAAATGCTGTTTTTTTACATACTATGCCCATTTATTGCCTACATTATCATAACACATTTACTCTGTTGATATCATTAGAAATATCTTTACAAATGTTTTCTCATGTGATATTTTTTTCTTTATCTGATAAGAAAGTCTGACTATCAGTTGTCAGACCAGGTAATAATGTTCACATAATGAGATTATGCAATCTTCAACACAAAGCATTGGCCCTACCCAAGAACACCAAGAAAAATAATACCCGGTATGCAATTTACAAAACAGATTGGATGCATCATGGGGTAACATGTACATGCACAATCTGAATCTATTTAAAACACACACACAAACACACACACACACACACACACACACACACACACACACACACACACATACTGTTTTTTCAGAAGGGAGGAAACCTTTTCCTTCTCCCCCCCCCCCTTTTTTTTTTGCACCAATTATCCTGAGGGAGTTGATTCAACGTTTTAAAATCTGCTAAGCATGGACAAACAGCACACTCAAGCTACCATTTACTGCCAGTACAATACACACAGACCTCCTGCCATAATCACACACTGTCTCTCTTTTGACCCCCTAGACCACCCCCCCCCCCCCTCTCTCTCTCTCTCTCTCTCTCTCAGAGTACTGGAAGGAAGTCAGTCTCTGCATTCAGACCCATTACAATAGTTTCTATTCAAGGCTCTGTTCACACATCTGGTATCCCCTTAAAAGGAGTGGATAGATGTAAACAGAGCCTTGAATAGAAACTATTGTAATGGGTCTGAATGCAGAGACTTACTTCCTTCATCTTAGGGGGTTTGTCTTAGACAGCATAAAACAAGATCTTTTACTTATTGTTACTGAAGCCCCACATACCTACATTACAATGACTGACAATGGATTTGCAGGTATAAAGTGTGCCAAAAAGGCTGTGAAAATTGAGATGAAGAAGAAAAAAAAGAAGTTACACACACAAAAAAGATGTTAAAGAAGAAGAAAAACAGGAAGAACACAGAGAGAAAAAAAGAGAGAAAGATGAGAAAGAGGAAAAAAGAAGAACAAAAGAAGATGACAAAAGATACAATAGGACATGAAGATCATAAAGACAAGAAAAAGAAGAAAAAGTGTGAGACAATATTGACATAGATAGTTGTACATCAGACCTACTTTTCAAAAAGCACTTAGCTACTAACAAGCAAAACTACAGTTGCCATGACAACAACTTGGCAACAACCTGTCAACTGTAAGCTCCTGGTGAGTTACTATGACAACTGCCCTTAATGTTATTGTAACATATAGGTGGAACATGTCTGCCAAAAACAGGGATCTGGTACTGTGCGCACAGGATTGTTCTCGTCTAGGGGAAACAAAACCGACAGTGATTGGACAGACTCTTAAAAAAAAAGAAAAAGAAGTGACACACTTAAAAATCAAGCTTCATACTTTGATGCGCGTCATCAGCTTTGATCCAACAAATCTCTCCGTCTATCACACTTACAATTGATAATAGTTTACTGCCTCATAAAGAAGTGGTACTAATATCCATGCTTGTCGATGATAGTTGTATTGAAACGTATTAAGCACAATGATGGGATATGAATAGCACAACAAATCCGTCCCCGTGGGAAAGAAATTCAGCATCATGATTCACCGGACATAGTGACATGACGATCAAATGTCAACGTCTGATGTCGCCGCAAAAGTGATCAGGGGGATTTTGTATTCTCTAAATATTTCCTGCGCTTTAACAATACATGCATCAGTTTTTTATTGTCAATTGTGCAATGGTATCATGCACTAGTGATTGATTAGTCTCCAAAGCCAGGCACCGTACTGATGTAAAAAAAAAAAGGAGCAGATATCTATCTATCTATCTATCTATCTATCTATCTATCTATCTATCTATCTATAAATATTATATATGTATATGGATGTAGGCCCTATGGCAAGGTGCCCTGCAGTTGCCCACAGTACCTGCACACTCTATTCAGCTAACGTTCTCCATATATTCACCTCTCTGTTATGTTGCGACGACTGACTAAACAGTTATTGTTACTCCTTACATTGTACGACAGTTCTCTTTTACCATTACGGGGCCAATAACATGTGTGTATGCACTCTGGCTTTATTGGATGGCATTTCAGTCAGACAAAGGGAGTCTATTAGCTGGAAGGTGGAGAGGGGAGAAAAACATGGAAATACTACTACTGTGTAAAGCCACAAAGAGGGAGGGCAACAAACAGATCTTGTGACAAAATTTGTGGCAAACCAATCCCCCACCACCACCACCCCAGGATGGGAGAGGGGGTTTCTTTCCTCTGCTGTAAAAGTGGAAATTTTCATGGTGTTGAAACTTTCGTGCATTTCGTGCAACCAGAAAATGGCGCGAAAATAAAAGCACGCGAATATTTTTGCTTGCCATATATTCCAGTAGTTGATGTCTTGATTCCGCGTAATTAAAAACATGCGAAGCTCATCTTGCCCGCACGAACGCGAAAAATTAGTCACACGAAAATATCCACTTTTACAGTACTTTCCAGCAGGTAATCTGCTTGACCAATGAGGGCAGAGAGTACTGTCAAAGCTGCTATTTTCATGAGGGTTTAATATTTCATGAATTTCGTGAATCACTGTTGGGTTTTGACGAAGTTGCGAATTTAACAGCACGCGATAACATTACTACTATATATGTGCTACAATATTAGTGCACTTACGATAGCCTCGGCGTCAAATTGCAAAAAACAGCATCTTGTGAAAAATATCTGTGACCTCCTCATTCACACACAAAAAAATATCTGTGTGCTATTACTACTTTTACAGTATCACATTGTCAAACGAGTCGGGTGCTATTCACAAAATCAAAAACATGCAAAAATGTTAACTCTCATCCCGACATGATTGTGACATGCACTTATACTATATTTCTCCATTCAGTTCTTTACTCCACAATCATGAATTCAATCACTCACAAAATTGTCGGGAAGTCCTGCTTTGCAAAAAAATTAGACTCGCTAAATACTGTTTAACGAGGAATGTTCACATGCATTTTAATTTCGTAAATTTTGCGAGAGCCAAGATTCGCGAAATTAGAATGCACAAGAAAACAAAAGTTCTTATCTACACTACATGCATTGAATGTTAGAGGCAACTTGTGAAAATTTCATGCCGCGAAAAAGACCGTCGGCTCCAATTCGCGAAAATGTCATGCCACGAAAATATTGTGTTTTATAGTATATGGCGCATACAGTATACCAGCATAGGCTTGTCACACTACTGTGTGACTGCAACCAATCTGGGGTAGTTTATCGACTCACTTCTGGCGCAGAATTAAGGTTTCAAAACAACTTTCAGTCAGTTTTGGGCAGTTGATAAATGCAAAGCTGTTTTGATTATGGGGTTAGAAATGCATTCCTGAAATGCCAAAAAGGTGCAATCGAACCAACATGTTTCTGTAGTTGATAAAGGCAAAGTCGATTTGAAATGCCTTTCAAGCTTGGACCTACCCGTGCCAACCACTGCTGAGTACACATCTTCACTCTTCAAGTCACACTGCGCAATGGAGTTGCACAATGACAAGGCCTCCCAACTGACTCACGACAGAGTTGATAAAGACAACAACTCGAGAAACGCAATCCGAAAAGTAATTGCAAATGCGTTTTGATAGTGGGTACTGAAACACGTTTCAAACATGGGACAGTTGATAAATGCAGCCCAGGAGAGATAGGTAGAGAGAGAGAGAGAGAGAGAGAGAGAGAGGGAGCAGAAACTTTTTCTTTCTGTATACCACTCTCAGACATGAGAGGAAGAAGGAGAAGAGAAGATGTCAGGTTTAGTGACACATAAACACCCCACAAATGATCGATTTATAAAATGGTAGCATCTTTTCCTACCACTGCAATTAGTCTACATGAAAAAGTTGATGCACAAAAGAAAAATAATTCTATGATGTTGTATTAATATGGTTTCCAGTACCATATGACATGTATTACTGTGGAGGTATCACACATGAAATTTCTCAATATTATGTGTGATAATACCTCTCATCAATCACATTTAGATAAATTTCATCTGCGAGTGCAATCCATCTTCATTTCTCAACATCACCGATTAAAAGCACACCAAATTACAATTCATACGCTCTCGAAACACAGTATTTTCACATTTACTGGCTATGGGCAATATGTGACCGTGCATCACAAAACCAACAAAAAATCACACCCCTTGATTTTACGTGGGGACTCAAAAAAAGATGAAACGGCTCAACCAAGTCAATTTTGAGTTTTTCATATTTTCTGAGAGAGCTGTCCTTGTCCTACATTATTCTTACTTTTGGGATCATAAAATAAAAGGAAAAGTGCGTTTTAGATGTTTTTCTACAACCCTTTTTGTAGAGTATGTGATCAGGCGTATCTTAGACATCCCTTTTAATTTCTTGAAAATCTTTTGCACACTCTTCACTCTCAACTCTAAAAATTGTAAAAGGATAATGCTACTGCTTTGAAAGTTGGCATTAATCATGGACAGAATGTGTTGATAGAGCATGCTCAATTTCAGCTTAATCTGATAATCCCTTCATTGTTGTTGCTTCTCTGGTTTACATCCTATTTTTTTGTGTCCCATCCATCGCACAGCTCTATTGTAGCAAAGCTTAGTGAAGATTAAAGTGCTTGAATAGACCCTGTACTTCAGACCCTCTTTTCTCAGTTCACGCTTTTCCAGAGTGTGTGCTTTCTTTTCAATATTTAGATAAGTTAAAAGACTCCATTCGAATTGAGTTATACACCATTTTAAAGCTTAGAGTCCACTATTTCAGAATCTGTCCTTAACTAAAAATCCATGTCTGGCGACTTTTAGTTGGTTTTGTGATGCAGGGTCACATACAATAGAGGAGTGGCTCTCTTGAGTGTAAAAAAACATGAAGCCTCACCAAACAGATATGATATGAATTGATGAATGGTTAAACTATAACTTTCTTTTTTTTATTTATGAGGGTATCGTCTCATCGACTCCTACCTGTATAAAACACAATCTCTCACAATTAAACCCATTAACCCATTGGAGACGAGTCCCGAGTATACTCAGGCAGGGGTCTATTACATATGGGAAATGCTTGTTGTAGCAAAATCAGTCCGTCCTCAACGGGTTAAAAGCAATGCCCTTTTGCTTTCCTCTGCATTCACAAGCTTGAACGCTGTGTTGAGAGCGAAGTTTCATATAACAACAACAAAACATTATAATTTATGAAATTATCATTTCCCTAACAAAAAAAAAATGTATATGCTGGTAATAAAATTCATAAGTGTTTCCTTGATTGGCAGCACATGTCTGCACACATGAACTTACAGTCTGTACATTACATCCCCAATGATTGTGAATGGCATAGTCAGCCGCCATGCATGACCAGTAACGTGTGACTTTCATGCATTTCAGACGAGTTGAAATGATATACCTGATGTACCTGCACAAGTGCTTTCGACTGTTTGATTGTTGATGGCAGCCCCTCCCCCCTCCCCTCAAGAAAAAAAATAATAATGTAACCAGAGAACCAAGCAAATAACTTCAAAGGTCAATCACTCTATACAGAAGATGCAGCAACACAAACAGCTTTCATTGTCCAAGCTATGTAATCATGCTCCACACTTGATTCTTCCGTACACTGCAAACACCGAGCTGGTGTTAAATTTCAGTGCTCATTTATGGTGTTAGACTAACACCTCCGGGTGTCATTTCAAAATATAAAATTGTTTTTTGAATAGTTTCTTACTTATTATACTTTTCTTCTTGTTAAACCTCCACAAGATGATCAAGACTTTCCCGATAAAGTACTTGATTTTTTTAAAAAAGGTGTGAACACATTTACACCACAGTAACACAAGTTGGTGTGGTCTCCTATTGAAGCTGGATGTGTGTTATACCATTGACATTAACACCAGCAATATCAAATCAACACCATGTGGTGTCATTATTGAATTAACACCAGTGCAGTATCAAAAATATCACCAGCTAAAGTGCCAGGTGAACACTTTTCAACACCATCACAGCATACTTTCTACACCTGTGGGTGTGGTCCTCTATTGACACTTGTTCGGTGTTAGATTTGACACCCATGGTGTTTAATAAATCTAACACCGATGTTTTTGCAGTGTACATCATTGATTTTTCACCTGATCTCTCTCCTCTTTTAAAATTGAAGACAATGAAGTTTCTTCATGGCTTAAATCATTACACATCGAAAACATTCTGTTCATTCCAACAGATGGTACGATAGCATACATGTAGGTTCACTCAAGCACACAGTTAGTTATTAATTTTTGTATCACTGTATCACATGTATCGTTTTTTGTTACTGTTATTTTGGTTTTGCATTGTCCTAATGTTACTGTGTTTTCTAGTCTTTTTGTACGAATAGTACCAGTGTGCATAGAAACACCAGTATAAAATGCCATATAAATGCAATTATTATCATCATTTCAATCAGGAGCACATTAGCGATACAGCAGCATCGAAACCTCTGTTTTGTCATTTGTCATATCATCATGTTCACACTCTTACTGATTCCTTTATACTGTTATCTCTCTCTGCTTCACCTGTTCACATATGGGTCAACTCTCTGATAGTTCTAAAATATAGGCCCTACAGTCATCAAGTAGTTTGGTCCTAGTGTCCGTTTATTTTTTCTCCTCTTTGTTTTGGGACTGTCATACCCCTTTTATACTGCACACAACTTTAGCTTGCTTTTGAAGTGAGATAACTTTAGCTTGGGCTTTTTAAATGTTATTTCATGCTGCCATTCTTGACGTTAGTTTGGGCCTGAAGCAGACCTGATCTATCTCCTGAGAGCAGGCTAAATTTAGCTTGGGCTAAATATTTTTTGACCTTTTATACTGGGAGTTACCTCTCTTCAGTTCTGGACCTGGAGCGAGTGATAACTTCGAGTGTAAAAGGGGTATAAAGGTGTATTACATGCTAATATGAAACCTGAAGTACTACTTTGTGCTGGAGACCTTCTACTCATAAAACAAGTAACTGCTAAGATGTAGAGGTGCAAAGTGATCAATACCTGTTCACTGATGGACTTGGTGCAGGGGGGTTTCAGACTATAAGAAATGGTATTGTTTGTAGTCATGTTAATGGAACACATTTCTAATGCTGTTTTACAGTACTATAGCTGTTCAGACACTGGAAATGAATCTCCCTGCTGACTACATATAGCATCTCACACAAGTTGTCAATCAATGCTTGTGTGAAAGGGTACCAGTGTATATGCACGCACCATAGCGGCAGTGAATACAATCAATTATCAAACCGTAAGCTCCACCTCCTCAGTCATGCTCTAGAGGTCAAACCATGCATTCAGACTACAAACATTATGCACCCACACCAAGCAAGAGTTGCTTGGAAATCACCTTCAGAGTACACTCGGCCAAAAATGCTTTGCTAAATGTGTATGAAAGGCACACAGACTATCAACTCATTTGGTGTGAAACACATTTCTAAGCATATTTACAAACCACCCATCCTGTCTGAAACCCCTCAGACTCAGAGTTTATTATAAAAGAGTCTGGTTTACACATCATTATCTGTGTTTACACATGCATGCCACTTTGTCCCTCTGCATGCTCGATTGGCTCATTGGTACATAATAAATGTCTCTTGGCTAGAGGCAGCAGACCTCAATACCAAGGTGTGTGTGAACCATGTCCATAAAGCACACATGAAACAATATTCAAAATCATGGTTATGGGGGATTTTTATGGTTGGCTTTTGTGCACTGTTGTAACAACATGGGACTGCTGCTGGCAGAAACTATATAGTTTATCCTTTTCCAAGGTTTGTCACAAATAGTAGAAACTTCACAAATAGCCATACATATTGTAGTTACAGATACAGATGTGAAGAGATGACACCTTTTGAAAAGGCTTTCTAATGGCGTGCATTCATACATATAAAAAAATGGTTTTAAAAAAATCAAGTTATTATACATGATACAATAATGGATAATTCTTGTGGGTAGACACAAAAAAAAAAATTATGAAATTTTGTGATACCAATTGTGGCATGAAATGCAGACTATAAAAGCAAAGGGTAAGCCACATCATGCTCCAGTGATTACTTAGGCATGCATACTCCAAACAAACATTAAAAATGCTTTACTAGCAGGGGAGCGATGTTTTTTGTTTTTAATGGCCATGTTTGAATGGTGGTGAATAAAATGGATTTTTTTTTTTTCAGGGCAATACAGTTATCAATGACTCTTGAATGTGAATGAGCCGAACATGGACCACTCACTTCCTTTCTCAAATTGAGAAATGACTACAAACTATGCCACCAGATTACGACAATAGAAAGAAATTGACAAGTCATCCAAATCTGGGTGTACTTTATCAACTCGCTTCTGATGCAGAATTAAGGTTTCCAAATGACTTCTTCTTCTTCCAGTCTGGTACAGTCCGCCTCTGGCGTATTATCTAAGTATTATCTAAAGAGATTCAGGCAGTTGATCAACACAAAGCTGTTTTGATTATGGGGTTGCAAATGCTTTTTTGAAATGCAGAAAAAAGTGTGATCTCAAATGCGTTTGAGCCAGAAATGCATTTCTGTAGAGATGATCAACGTAAAGTTGACCTAGGCATGCCAACTACATGCTCTCTGCTTCTCAGGTCAAACAGCGCAATGAAGCTGAGCGGTGACAAGACCTTCCTCTCAACTCAACTTAGAAATGATAAACGCGACAACTCAAGAAATGCGAACCGAAGGGCCCTTGCAAATGCATTTTGATAGTGGGTGCTGAGACATGTTTCAAACATGGGAAAGTTGATAAACGTAGTGTCTGACTCACCAGTGCTACTAGTTTGGACTTTGGACTAAGCACATACTTCATACATGTATGTGGATGCCAAGATTTATACATTAAACACTTATCTTACAGACGTCCAGATATGTCATGATGTCATAACATGGCACTGCTGTGCTAAACTGTTTTAGCAGATTTCACTTCACCACCTACAAGGTGCATTCACACATACACTTGAAATCAATGTTTTGGGGGGTTTTTTTCATCAATTTTTGCAACGCTTTGTAAAAACCAATACTTTGTATGTGTGGACACACACACACACAAATGGCTAGCTCTTGCAATCTGCATCACAATGCAAAAATCAGTCCAACTTCTTTTTTGTTTGTTTGTTTGTTTGTTTGTGTTTTTTTTTACAAACTATCACAATAATGTGACGATGTGATTGTATCATGAATCTCCAACTGCTTTATCTATGAAACTATAATAAAATCATTATTTTTGTTCTAAAATCTGTGAAATCATCCCTTTTTCACGGTCATTATTGATAATTTATTATTAACAGTTTGATGTGCATATTGTGTCTATCATTCTTGTCTGAAAAGGAAATTTTAAGAAGATACAATGTGAGAGTATAATGAATTATGGTAGACCTGTTTGAGGGCATTACAGTTTCACCTCACCTAATTTGCATAACTGTGACAGATATCACTATACATCGATACATGTACCCAGCTTCCTTGAAAACACATGAAACTTATTCTGTCCTTATATAATGTCTTCATTTGAGTCCTATAGGTGTCATTCGTGTAGACAAAATAGCAGGATGTCAATTAGAATGCAAATACCAAGATTTTTTATTCTTATTCAAATGGACAGAAATTACCACAAACTGCTGATTACAAAATTTGTCACCAAACTGTGCATGCCTGAATCATGGAGTTAACTAGCTCCATGAATGAACTCTCCCAAGACGAAGACCCTAGCCCTTGTTTTCATGCACTGTTGTGATGGGTATTTTGAATGACGGGATATAAAATCTTGAGATTATTTGCTCCAGCATTCAGACACTTGGCTGCAGTGTAAATCCTCACACCATTTCTCAAATAATTGCAATAATTTTGAAATAATCGCAAGTTCTGTTAATTTGATATACACTCTGCCTATCAAAGTCAAACTTCAACAGGAAGAGGTTTTTCAGATTAACCCTTTGTGTGCTTAGAGTGATGTTTGATACAGAAAACCCCGAAGCATTCTACACACTGTTTAAAGTCCCTGGCACAGAAAGGGTTAAAGGGAAATAAAGTCTACACCAGGGAGGTTATTGTCTCCAATGGACTGTGAGGCCCTTGATAACACCTATTGTGCCTGGGCATTATCAATGTTTGCCCAGATTACACACACTCAAGTCAGGCCAAGCATTTCAGAAGCCATGGCATCTGGTGTCAGCCGGGGATCATTGTCTAGTCTGTATTTCCAGGCACACTTTGGAATAAGTAATGGTTAGTTAGATCAACAAAAACAGAAAGAAGAAGAAGGAGAAAAAAAAAAAGAGAAAATGTTTGTGTGATTGATAAAGGGGTGGTGCATTGCAGCTGGTTTTGCAGCTTACCAAAGTGCTATGACATCATTTCAAGCGTACTGTGATGAGTTATGAATGAGAAGAATCGTTTTTAATTAAATCATGCAGGATGAATTATAGCAGGTCGCATTCTAGATAGTGAATTACTAATTCAACAGTGAATATGGAATAATCATCACACTTTTAACTATCAAATGCCATTAACTATTATCAATTACTATCAACTGAAATTGAGCTCAGTTTAAGTTCAAATTCACTGCACTGTAATGAAAATAATTATGTTTCTACTCGGCTGTGAGCAGATGTTCAATTCTTCTCTTTTCCTGAACCTTTCAAGTTGTGTTCATTCTCACCGGGAAATATCGCAACTTTTAAAAATGGTGATTTGTATCACCATAAAAGTACGTATGAGCAATAAGTATGGCAGCCTGCTGTATGCAATTATGGCTATGAGGTAACAACAGCCTAGCTTGGCTTGCTTCATGTTTTGCGTGTCTCTGTCTTAGGAGGAATCCATGCATAGAGTGAGAGTCAAGTGTGACATATATATCAATTTACTGATATTTTGGGTGGCTACCAGCGCAGTTGCCTGGCAACTTTTATCCAAATTGACATGATTTTTATCTTTTTTTTTGTTGATGTCACAATATCACACTGTTATTGTGAACACCCCATCTGATGAATATTCCGAAATCAGACAATCACATTTTCCTGAATATTCTTCACTGATCCACTGCATTTTTTTTTTTTTTTTTTTTTTGGGGGGGGGGGGGTTGATTTTAAAGTCTTCTGTCATAAAATCACTTCATCACTGGAATGCTCTCCTCCCTTTAAAGGTCCTGTTTACCTTTGGGAGCAGTGATTTTAAAAATGTTTAAAGGGTGTGTACAGTTCTGGTCGAGATGAAGATTTAGCTTTCAACGTTTTGTGAGATATTCAGAAACCACTCTATGAGATGTCAAAGAGCATGCAGTTCTAAGGGGTATCAAAAGTTTATTCAATGAAAATCGGTTTTGAAATGGCTGAGATATCCAAAAACAAGGTGAAACAAAGAGATACTAATAAAGTTGGGGCATGTCGCCTTTTATTTTTAGCACTTTTTTGTATATCTCAGCCATTTGATAACCAATTTTCATCAAATAAACGTTGAATCCTTCTTAAAATTACATGCTCTTTCATATTTCATAAGAGGTTTTTCATTATCTCACTTAGGAATGTTCAAAACATGAATCCCTACCTCAACCAGTACTGTACAGTCCCTTTAAGATATCACATTTGATGCATATGCGTAGGTTTGTTGTACCACAAAACATTCTACCATGTAAAATTTTCGCAATAAAGCCTAAAATAAAAGGAGATATCAGTATTTTTCTCAACAAACTGTAACTGTAGACGGTTTAGTCTGGAAACATTTTTATTATAACTATTGTTCACATTTTGTATATTTAACAATACTTAAAGGGGATGGCTAGTAACCGATCAGTGGGAATCAGTGGGAATGCTGAGGGATGATTGTTCCAATCCATGTGGGATTCATTTAAGAGTACATTATATATCTACTGTTGTGTGAAAATTATTTGCTTCAGAACGGTCTCATATTCAAGTAATGTGCAGATTAATGCCCCGTCACTGACCAGGGACGCTTACCTGGAAACATTAAACTGCACATTACTTAAATATGAGACCATTCTGAAGCAAATAATTTTCACACAAGAATAGATATATAATGTACTCTTAAATGAATCCCATAAGGATTGGAACAATCATCCCTCAGCATTCCCACTGATTCCCACTGATCAGTTACTAGCCATCCCCTTTAACATCGATTTCACTGATTCAAATTTTTACAGTGATTGTTTCTATCCCTAACTCACATTTTAGAACTATTTGAAAGCACTAATGCTGGTTTTTGTTTCATCTGCAAATGGTTAATCATGCCTTTAGATTAGAGAACTCACCAATAGTGCCTCTTTGAGTATCAATAAAGATAGCAGCTGGGCTGGATATGATTGCTGGCAACACGGCCAATCAATTGCCCTGGTAAACTAATCTACCTTGGATTTAAGGATTGGAGAACAAAGAGCACGTCCCTCACTTAAAGGGCACTGTAAGACTAAGGAAGACTTTTGTTTATCTATCTCTGCTTTAAAAACATGCATGCTCATGAAATATCAATTGCATGGTTATGATTTCTGTAAGGAGAAAGCTAAAAGGTAATGGCATTTTAGGAGTCTATCGGGTATACAAATTCTGTTTGCAACTTTCGACCGTCAGTGCATTTTAGTGCTACGTGTACTACTGATATAAAGCAAATACACAAAGTCCAAACCGATAATGATAACCCTTTAACTGTCATTCACTTTTCTTCTTTCTCTCACTTACACTGTACCTTTAGACATGAAACTTGTAAACATCTTCCTTGAGTACCCCCTCCCCCCACATCACCTTTCCTCTCCAATCTTTTCCCCCTTATACAAAGAGAAGTGTGTAAATGCATAATGAATTGATTTTTGGTTTTGGTATACCAGCGAGGTATGTTGTGATACCTCCTTGGTTATACACTCATCACATTGAATCCTGTCTCTTGTTAGGTGATCCGAGTATCCTCTCGGATCACCTTCTGTATCTGTACGGATTCTTTGTTGGTGGTTCTTCTTCTTCTTCTTCTTCTTTCTTTATTTCTGGACAAAAGTTGTGTATCGATTAGCTCAGAAAGTGTTCTTCCTATCAATTTCAAACTTATACCATATATGTATCATGTCCCAAAGACGACGGGTCTAATAAAATAATAGTGATTAGTCGACCGTGACGTCACTATGACGTCATTATATGAAAACACATTCTCAATCATATCTCATCAATGGAATAGATTTTTTCAATGAAATTTACATCACATATATTTCAAGTTATGCGCATTCTACTCATATTCTCGAAATTCATATTTTCTCTTAAAACGTGCGCGTACGCGCGCGTTGAAATATTTGTATGCTCAAATACATTTCAAATTTTTTTTGCACACGTTTCAGACCACTTGGAAAATTTTTTGAAAAATTGAAACGCACGCATAGCTCATATGCAATAGAAATTTCCCATTTTTTTACACTTATCTTATCTTATTTTAAATCCGATTTTACTCGTCAGGATGGACGGTGACCCCCCCCCCATTTTCTTTACATATTTTGAAAGCTGATGAGTTGTACATGTCATTTCATGGGGTGGCAATACTGAAACAAGAGACCCGCGGGTCTAGCGCTCACCTGAGTATCGCAAGTTCACCTTTCACGCAGTCACTAATCTAAATTATTCACAGCTCTACCAAAATTTGACCAGGCATTCTCAAGTAGAAGATGAAAATGTACAATAAGGGCCCAAATTTTTTTAAGATTCCTTAATTTGGGGGGATTGGGGCCCCCTGGGGCCCTCTGGGTGGGGCATGGTGCCCATTTTGATAAATTGAGATCCTGACCCCCTAAGGATGCTACCTGCCAAGTTTGACGAAAATCCATCATGAGGTTTTCAGGAAGAAGATGACAATGTACAATTCAAGCCCCCATTTGGACCTTCCCAACCACCCACCCCCCCCCCCCACCCCTGCCCCCAAGAGGGGCACCCCTGGATCTCCTATGAACAAACTCGAAACTACAGTCATTAATGTACTCACTCATAGTATTATCTTAGCTCTATAACTTCTGATTCTAGAGAAAATTTTTAAAGATTCCTTCATTTGGGTGGTTTGGGCCCCCCTGGGGGCCCCCTGGGTGGGGCATGGTGCCCATTTTAACAAATTGAGATCCTAACCCCTTAGGGATGCTATCTGCCAAGTTTGGTGAAAATGGTTTATGGGGTTCTAAAGAAGAAGATAAAAATTTACAATTTAGGCCCCATTAGGACCCCTCCTCACCCCCCTCCCCTGGGTCCCAAGGGGGGCACCCCTGATTCTGCCATGAACAAACTTGAAACTACAGTCACCAATGTACTAACTCATAGTATTAACTTAGCTCCATCACTTCTGGTTCTAGAGAAGAAGATTTTTAAAGATTCCTTGATTTGGGGGGATTTGGGCCCCCCTGGGGTCCCCTGGGGGCCCCCTGGGTGGGGCATGGTGCCCATTTTAACAAATTGAGTTCCTAACCTCCTAGGGATGCTACCTGCCAAGTTTGGTGAAAATGGGTCATGGGGTTCTCAAGAAGAAGATGAAAATGTACAATTTAGGCCCCATTAGAACCCCTCCCCACCCCCTCCCCTGGGTCCCAAGGGGGGCATCCCTGATTCTGCCAGGAACAAACTTGAAACTACAGTCATCAATGTACTAACTCATAGTATTAACTTAGCTCTATCACTTCTGGTTCTAGAGAAGAAGATTTTTACAGATTCCTTAATTTTGGGGGGTTTGGGCCCCCCTGGGGGCCCCCTGGGTGGGTCATGGTGCCCATTTTAACAAATTGAGTTCCTAACCCCCTAGGGATGCTACCTGCCAAGTTTGAGGAAAATTGGTCTTGGGGTTTTCAAGAAGAAGATGAAAATGTAAAAAGTTTACGCACGACGGACGACGGACGACGCACGACGCACGACGCACGACGGACGACGGACGACGCACGACGCACGACGCACGACGGACGACGGACGAAGGGCGATCGCAATAGCTCACTTGAGCCTTTGGCTCAGGTGAGCTAAAAATGGTTAAAAGATATCAAATTTTTTAATAAAGTAAAAAAAGTAAATTTTCAAAATGACGTCATCAAATTTCAAGTTCACTCGAGTGTATCTCACTTATCCTTTGCCAGTTTTCACCTAAATTTCAGTATGTTGTAGCTTATTAAATATTCTTTCATTAATGTAATAAGAACATTTTGATTGGATGAAGGCATCACCTCATAAAAATTGATTGAAAGTAATCTTGTCAAATTTGACCAGTTTACGTGTTATCTCTATGGGAGTGCAGTTTTTCTGGAAATGAAAATTGACATGACTATCTTTTTCGAGCACTAGTTTATGCTTCGGTGAATTTCTCCCAGATTTTAATATGTTGTAGCTGAGACTTTGGGCTACCGTAACTGTGCCCTTCATTTTTTCATATGGTGTCGGGATCACGTCCAAAAACTTGGTTGAAATTAAAGCTTATCTTTGATGTATTTTCACATTCCTTTCTTTTTGCAACTTTCTTTGCAATAACTCAAGAAAAACACAGCCTATCAGCCCAATATTTTGCACATGTATAGTTCATGTCATGTACATTATTTCATAAAATAACAACTACTCGATCGGACACCATCTTGGGTATGTAAATGAGGGTCAAAGGTCATAAATGTTTCATCCTGTATCTTGGTGAATACATGTCCTATCTTTCCCATATTTTGCACACGTAAAGACCATGTTACAAGGATCATTTCACGAAATAACCACTTTTTGCTCAGATGCCATCTTGTCTGTGCAGATCGGGGTCAAATGTCATATGTACTTCTTTCTTTATCTTCGTTATGACGTGTTATCTCTATGGGAGGGAATTTTTCTAGATGTGAAAATTGACATGATTGTCTTTATCGAGCACTAGCTCACTTACCCTTTGGTGAATTTCTACCAGATTTTTATATGTTGTAGCTGAGACTTTGCGCTATCGCTAGTGTCCCCTTTGTTTTTCATATGGTGTCGGCATTACGTCAAAAAACGTGGTTGAAATTAAAGCTTAGCTTCGATGTATTAAGATATTTCTTTCTTTCTGCAACTTTCTTTGCAATAACTAAAAAAGAACATACCCTATCGCCCCCATATTTTGCACATGTTTAGTTCATGTCACGTACATTATTTCATAAAATAATAACTACTTGATCGGACACCATCTTGGGTATGTAAATTACGGTCAAAGGTCATAAATGTTTCATCCTGTATCTTGGTGAATACATGTCCTATCTCTCCCATATTTTGCACACGCTAAGACCATGTTACAAGGATCATTTCACAACATAACCACATTTTGCTCAGATGACATCTTGTCTGTGCAAAGTGGGGGTCAAAGGTCATATGTACTTCTTTTTGTATCTTCGTTATGACGAGTTATCTCTATGGGAGCGAATTTTTCTAGATGTGAAAATTGACATGATTGTCTTTATCGACAACTAGCTCACTTATCCTTCAGTGAATTTCTTCCAGATTTTAGTATGTTGTAGCCAATTTAATACTCTTTAAGTTTTGTTCTATCAAAGTTTTAATCGGATGATGTCTTCACCTCGTGAAAATGGATATAATGTAACCTTGTCAAATTTAACCAGTTTACGTGTTATCTCTATGGGAGGGAATTTTTCTGGAAATGAAAATTGACATGACGGTGTTTATCGAGCACTAGCTCACTTACTCTTCGGTGAATTTCTCCCAGATTTTAATATGTTGTAGCTGAGACTTTGGGCTATCGTAACCTACCCTTCGTTTTTTCATGCAATGCCGAGATCACGTCAAAAAACTTGGTTGAAATCAAACTTATCTTCGATGTATTGAGATATTTCTTTCTTTCTGCAACTTTCTTTAAAATAACTCAAGAAAAACAGCCCCTATCATCCCCATATTTTGCACATGTTTAGTTCATGTCACGTACATTATTTCATAAAATAACAACTACTTGATCAGACACCATCTTGGGTATGTAAATTAGGGTCAAAGGTCATAAATGTTTCAACCTGTATCTTGGTGAATACATGTCCTATCTTTCCCATATTTTGCACAAGCAAAGACCATGTTACAAGAATCATTTCACAAAATAACTACTTTTTGCTCAGATGCCATCTTGGCTGTGCAAAGTTGGGTCAATGGTCAAATATACTTCATTCTATATCTTCGTTATAGTGTATACCGAATTTGGTACCAAAGATGGCAGACCTGACTCTCTTTTCTAAATGAGAATCCAAATATCACACGGCCAATGTCTCTAAACACAGATGAAACCTGTATGGTCATGCCTATTGCGATCAGGACTCGAATCATTGATGTAAAAAAAAATCGGATCACCTAATTTGTCAGTCTTGACAAATTCCAAGTCTAGTTTCTTCTTCCCCTTATTCAGTGTAGGTTGTCTTCCACAAATCCATTTAATGTGGTTTCAATTTCACTTGTTCACATGATCAGGTCATGCTAGGTAATTAGTCTACCTTTACAATGACAATTGTCACTTTCAAAACAAACCCTGAAACCAACAAAAAAACTGCACTGGGGTCTCCAAATTTAACCTTGTTATTATGATTTAAAAACTCTAGTCCTCTCTGTTTGTGCACAAGCTTGATTTCCACATAGCTACTGCCGTAGTATATAGAAATATCATACAGGCTGATTCCCCCCCCCCCCATTTTTTATTTAGACCTATTGCTGAATTAGGGTCATGGCCCACATAAACAGACAGTTTTGCTTATGAAAATCATTCTTACCAAATCTTGTTTCATTTTTCCCCAAACTATTGACTACACCAACCCTCAAATCCATTTATAATCATGAATTACGAACACTCCAAAAACCCACCATGATCGCAATATGCCTACAATTTAGATTTAGGCATATGGAACTTGCATTACCATATCTTTGAAATGGTGAAAAAAAAAGATTGGTCTGTGTAATTCAGTTTGGGAGATGTTGATCCCTGATGTTTATCTCCACAATGCACAAGAAGTATATAACGTCTCGAATCACATGATATTCATGAGGAGGATTTAAGTTTGTAATCTTGTTAGTTTGAAATCAAGATTTGGTTGATTCTAGATTATGGTCCATTTGTAATCTGAACTGGTTGATCCCTGAAACACAACTGAACTGTCCACTTCAGTCTCTTTCTGTTGGCCATTCATTATTGAGGCAAGATATACCATTAAATCACTTGCAGAAAACAGAAGCAGTTCACGATCAGAGTAGCAGAAATGTGTGCATGGGATTATCATTTTGAACTGTCTTTATTTTGTGGGCAAAGCCCAATGATTCATGCATAAACAGAAAGTATGCGCGTCCTGCAATATGAATGCGCTTTCACGGGACTGCATCGGAGTTGCTCAGGGATGGTGAGAGCAATGTGAATACGTTTGTTATGGAACTGTTGCGGGGTTACACAGAGGCATTGGCTATGTGCAATACCGGCACAATTTTTTTAGGCAATGTGAATGAAGTATTGGAGGAAGGGGACTGTTGACCTGATTTATCTCTGCAAGTTGGGAGGAGGAAGAGGGGGAGGGGGAAGAAGAATGAGAGGTTGGGGTGGGGTGGGGTGGGAATGCAATATACATGTGATGATGTGTGGAAATATTCAACCAAGACATAACTAAGCTGTGCTTCACATGACAACCGAATTAAAGAAGTGTGACAATGGTAAACAATTGACCTAGGTAAACACAGAAGACAAAAACTGTAAAAGTAGATGTTTTCATGCGGGCGATTTTTTGTGCTCTGCCAAGTATGATGAATTTTGCATGATTTTAAACCTGCAGAATCAATACATCACATGCACCAGGCAAAAAAAATTCCTGTGTATTATTTTTGTGCTAGTTTCTGGTTATGCAAAAAGCTCGAAAATTTCCACACCACAACAATATATCCACTTTTCCATTCAGCAAAACAGCACCTAGAACCAGTGTATTGAGGTCTGTTTGGATAGACTACATACTATCTTGAGCAGGTGAAGGACCATGTTTCCCCTCCAGCCAATCCAATGATAAGATTTGATAATCTGTATGTCTGCCATGCTTTTAATCTGAGGTTAGCCACTCCCATAATGTAAGTTTCAATGTCCTGCACCCACCCCCCCCCCCCCAAAAAAAAAAGAAAAAAGAAAAGCAAGATAGGAGCATTTGAACCTGGAATATTGAGATACAGAGTGTAAACACCAAATGTACAAACAGCGAATAGACGATAATCACTTTCAATTGCTATATATCTCTACTTCCTGGCTTGAATTTTTACTTACAATACATTTCCACAAATAATAAAGAGCAAGCAGGATTTGAAATCCAAAGTAATATAATTTTTTGTATATACATTATAACCAATATTTCCATAGTCTACATAATTTGCTTATTGCTGTCTATGGTGTGGAGTATTCACTATAAACTATTGCTGTAAAACATAAGGAATGTTCACATGCATCTCAATTTTATGAATTTTGCAAGAGCCAAGATTTGCAAAATTAAAATGCATGCAAAAGTTCTTGTCTACAAGGCACTTCACGAAAACTTAATGCCATGAAAAAGTTTCAACGGTAGTTATAAAACTAGCTCCAGTAGATAGAGGGGAGAGAAAAATGTTCCATATCAACAGAAAAAAAAGTACATAAATCATAAATCAGAATCGGTGATATGCTCGCTATGTGTGCAATATCATTTCAAGCAACAACCAAGAAATGAAGAAGGCGATCTTAAATTTAACTGATGTCTTCAAAATATATTTAACTTCCAAGCTTCTAATGACAAATGCTCATCAAAATTGCATTGTCAAATGACGGACGAAGTCTGATCAGACAGTATTGACGTCTGATCATACATGCTGATGCATATCTGAGCTTTGTTTCATACACGAAGCCAAGGGGACCCCCTTTGAAAGTCTCAGAAATGCTTGACAGTTCAGTCCATTATTACAATTCCAGTCAATCCAAAATGTCACCCTAATATCCCTGGCTGGAAGAGAGCCAAAAATCCGGCTTTTTAATTTCCCCAAGGGGACTTATTACAAACGGAGGATGTATACTAACCTTCCAACTCAAGGAAGGTGCATATGGGAAGAGAAAGCACAGAGAGAGATAGAGAAAGGAAAGAGAAAAACAAACGAACTAGTAGTCATTTGTAGTCAAGTGGCTGACAAATCTAAAATATTCCTCTTCTTGAGGATGGCAAGCTTTTTTATTTAAATTTAGCAAGACTGTTTGATTCATAGCTGTTGATACACTTACCACATTTGCATGCATCTGCTGGTAAGTGGCACTTGTACAGTTGCAAGCTCTTGTCACCTTAAAAACAAACAAACAAAAGAAAAAAATAATGTATGTGTGAATGTGGTTAAACAATGCAGGCCAATTTTTTTTTTTGCCTTTTCCCCCCATCATCTTCCACCCCAAAGATTTACTTCTGTTTATTATATTTTTAATGGAAGATGTTAACCTCAATTGTGATATATTCATGACAGAAGTAGTACTAGAGATAGTGCCAGGTCTCTACAACTCAAATAGAATTGCTAATTTTGAAGAAAAAAAAATCAGTTTGCAGAATTATTTACTTTTGCTTTGAAATGCATGGAATACCAAATGACAAACTGGAGTATGAATTTGCAGTCAATCAGTAACTTCTGCTGGCCATCAGTTGCCAAGGAAATGCGGTGGACAAGATTTGCTGGACAAGATCCAACAAATCAAAGCTATATCGTTGATTCTGCAGAAAATACACTGACATCTACATCTTAGAAATGGTGATCTTCTCCCAGAAGTGATAACACTGGCATTGCTCTTCGCACCAGTGCAAGGTAATGAAAGTCTATTTGCATTCGAAACAGTATGCACCCAGCTCACTACACTGCTTCCTGTGTAGTGAAGTACAGGTCAGCCTCGGTAAGACACAGTGTGCTTAAAGACTAATTAGACTCTTTGGGAAAGCATCAAAGCTGTTGACAATAGACCATCAGCAGCAGCCACAGCTACAGCTCTGAGGCCCATCAGGCTGAAAGGAGGCTACAGAGAGGGGTAATGATTGCATCCCATCACCAGGGCAACCCTTTCGTCTGACAAGTATATACATCATTAAAGGTGATGACGCTGAAGTGAGTCCAATGCACTGGGATGGATTTATAGAATTCGTAGAATGAAATCAATTTAAAGATACGCAGAATGAAGCATTGTGTAACAATTGTACTGCATGCCATATTAGACACTGACTCACTGAGCTGAGGATCTCTGCTGAATCAAAACTTCTTGCATCGTAAAAAAATGAGTATCATCTTTTTTTGGTGTTTCAGAAACGCCTTTCTAACCCCATAATCAAAACAACTCTGCATTTATCAACTGCCAAAACTCCCTGAAAGTTGTTCGGAAATCTTCATTCTGTGCCAGAGGTGAGTTGATAAGTGCACCCAAACTCGCACAAAGATCAACAGACAAAGTGACCTCTAAAGTTTGCTGGATGTGAACATCACTAGAAAGTTTTCCCCATAAATCTACATTTTTACTCTCACTTACCTCTGCCTGACTCTGAGTAAAATACATGGAGTTGAGTACTAACGGATGTATTTAAGAAAAAAGGAAATACAAAATACTATGCATGTAGATAAGTATAAAAGTTCAGATTTTATTCTGGGTCACTTTCCATTTCATTGTAGATCAATTCGATGGGTAATAGTCTGTCTCTTCTATTTGTTTACTCCATTTGGTATCATGCTAGGAATCGCCAGCATGATGTGAATCACAAAATCGCTTTATCTCATCTGTTCTTTGCTGGGAACTTTGATAGACTCTCCGTGGGTGAAGAGGAAAAAACAAGGAGAAGATTGAGGCAAACCAAGGGGTAAAGACAGTCACAGGGGGAGGGAAAGTCAAATTCACCGGGGACAGACCTTCTGTCTGGGTTCAGTCTATGTCTGGGTGACAGTCTGCAATTCACAGACAGACAGACATACACACAGTCACACAGACAACTCCTCACATATTTACCATTTGCAGATGAGACAAAAACCCAGGTTTACTGCTTCAAAATAGTTCTGAAATGTGATTTAGGAATAGAAACATCCAACGTAAAAAATGTTAATCAGCATAATGAATGTTGAATATTGTTAAATAGGCCTATACAAAATGTGGACAATAATTATAATAAAATTGCTTCTGGAATAAACCGTCTAAAGTTATGGTTTGTTGAGAAAAAGAGTGATATCTCCTTGTATTTTAGGTTTTATTGCAAAATTTTTATATGGTAAGATGTTTTGTGATACAACTGACCTCCACAACACATGCATCAAATATGTAAACTTGAACATTTTTTAAATCACTGCTTCCAATGGTTTAACAGTACCTTTAATGTAGTTGTGTCTTGGCCCTCTCTTTGCCAGGGACTTTGGACAGAGAGTACATTATATTGTTTTTTTGTGCCAACTGGTACTCAAAGCAAAAAGGGTTAAAGATACTGTCTAATGTTGTGCTGGCTCAAGTTCAGATACTGTTAAACTCTGCTTTAATACTATTAAAGTTTTATGATTCACTCATTCATTTATTCAGTCTTATTTGAATAGGGAAGTCCCCTCAGTTTTTCAGCTATATACCAAGGGAGCCTTGTGATGATGTTGACGTGCATGAAATATAAAATCAAATTTAAAAAAAAAGCTGTGAGAATTGTAATGTCAATAACAAGAGACACAAGAACAAATATCACTCTAATAATAAACTGCTTAGAATATCGATTCTACTTTACGAGAATATCTATCATCTTATATGGTAAATCTGCTCCCTCATAGAGTTTTGCTGTTTTGCAGTATATGCTATTTACTTTCAACCCTAAGTTTTTATAGCATCTTGTTTACTAATTTTCACAATATTAAAGTTTCTCGTAGCACATAGAACCATGCAAGTCAGGTGACTAAAACTGGAAATGTTAAGCATGTGCCTTTAAGATTCAAGAATAACTGTAAAAGTTGGCTTCACACTGTCATGGTATAAATAGCCACAAGTGTCCTAAGAGCTGAACAAAGTAAGAGAAAAAAATGATATTATGGGTTTCAAGGCCTTTCTCTTCATTTCTCTAGATTCATTGTTGAGAATGGTAAATTCAGGGAAGAAAGTAGGAGATATCCCAAGTCTCGTGATAAGAGGAAATCTAATTTGAAATTCTCACATACTTGGGGAAACTGCCTTGCACATATGAAAAGATATTCATATGAGTGATGGCTTACTCTCATTTTTTTTTATAGTCTTTCATTGAAAGACAGGTTTTCATTTGTGTACCAAATGAGGGGGGGGGGGGGGGAGGAGGGGGAGTGTTTATTTAAGAATGGTGTTTTTCTTTTCTCTCCAGGGGTTAATTAGGGTTGAAATGATAGCAGCCCGAGTTTGCGCTGTATTGTGCATGTGTGTGCAAGCACATGTGTGGGTGTCTGTTTGTTTGTTTATTTGGGGGGGGGGGGGGGGGCTCCCAGAACAGCTGCCATTGTGTGTTGGCATCATAATCTAAGGTGGAAGTGCAACATTTATCTCTCAAGGTAGATATCTTCATCAAACAACAAAAAAAGGAAACACCATAAAGTGAAGTAGGGTTCACATTGCCTGAAATAGATTCATTAAAACCGAACAAATCAAACAATAGAAGCACATCTGTAGAGAGACAAGCAGTAAGTAAGTTACAAAATCTAATAGTAAAGCATGTCTTCCTGAAATAAAGATATAGTACACGATCCCACATGCAAATGATATGAGGTAACATTATTACTTAATTTCTGTCAGTTATTTTTTATTGATCTACACACAAGTCTGCTAAATGTTAAATTTCATATCTTACTGAAATAAAAATTCATGAATCATATCAGTCACATCAGTTTCCCCCCCTTTTTTTTAGTATTAGCAGTGTTAGAATAATCTAGAAATTGATGGGCTTGAAGGGTAATGATAATAGGTTGTATAGTTGATAACTTATTGGCTAAAATATATGATTTCTACATCATATTTTAAAGCCTACACCAACTGGAGACAATGACATCATCAGCCCACACAAGAGCAGAGAGAGAAAGAGAGAGATTGTGTAGGGGGAGGGGTTCAAGCAAGAGGACGGGGAAAGACAAGGTGCGTTAAAGAGTGAATCTGTAAATAAACATACAGGACACAGTAGGGCTGATAACCATAACAATAACATAGGATACGAAAGTGAGAGAAGAAGCGATCAATCAGAGATGGTACGGTACCTGGAATGCGAGTAAAACGTGAAATGGGGAAGAGCGGACGGGAAAACGCTCCAACCAGATTAGCTGAGGAGGGGGAGGGGAGGGCAAGAGGGGAGGGGAGAGCTTGTCAAGACAAGTGATGGAGAGACGAATGTGGAGAAAATGTGGGAGAAACAGCGGAGAAACATTGGAAGACAGATTGGCAGATAGTGAAGCTGTTTTCACACGGGTCAAGAAATATAAATGCAATGCTAAATTATAATTACGATTACAAATGCGATTCAAATTATTGTTAGTACATACACACGACCGAGGAAAGCTTCGTGGATTTTGCAGTTTTGAATTTCAGAGCAAGGAGGGGAGGTGTGGCTTCTTTCCAAGTTTCCATCAATCACCCTTGAATCACTCTTGAGTGGTTAGTAGTGCATGTTTCGACTGCAATGGGAGCATTTAAGGAGTACGATTTTTCTGCATAAGTGGTTGAAAGGTCACCATAAGCTCCATCCACCTCAAAAAAAAAAAAAACAAAAAAAAACACCCAAACAAACGAACAAACATGAGTTTGAGGTCAATCTGTACACACAACTGTTCCGTTCAATAATTCTGGAGAATTGTGATTGGAAAACATCTCGGGACTGTCATTTGAATTACAATTCATATCACTCTCCGAGATTCTCCAGTTTGCATACACACAGCCAAAATGCGTTATTTGAATCATGATTCTAGTGAATACCTCATTAGAATCGTGATTCAAATTACGTACTCTCGGTACGTGTGAAAACAGCCTGAGAGGCAGGCAGGCGACGGCGGTAGACTGACTGCCTCCATGAAAAGTCGCCCTCGTTGAGCTATAGGAGGATGGGCGCGAACCAAGCTATTACCGAGAGTGAACAAAGTGTCTGCGCTCGCCCGCTGCATAATTCTTGGCATGTAGCACCCTTTCCGATAGCCTCAGGCAATCATGCATGCTGTGGTGTTAGCTCGTCCGGAGGACGGGAAAAAAAAAATAGGGAAGTGAGAAAGACGGGGAGGGAGATGAAGAGAGATTGAGCATGTTTGAGAGGGAGAAAGGGAAACATAGAGAGACAGAGAGAAGAGGAAGAAGAGGAGAGGTAGAGAGGAGAAAAGTGGTATTAGATTACCAAGGAAGATATTCGCAAGGGTGCAGTGGGGATACACAATACCTAAAGAGTGTATCACATCAAATTATGCAGATGTTCCTCACTCATTTTGCATTTTTGCAGCAATCTAGAGTCGACAAAGGACAAGGTGGAAGAAGCGGGAATGCAGGGAAAAAAACCCAAAAAACGTGAAGAGTCAAAGAAAAGGCAGCAAGCAGCGGCAAAAGAGAAATATATCACTTGTCGACTCTGAAGGAGGCCATGTTTTCTGTTTATTCCTGTTATGCACAGTTTCACAGGAAACATTGCGCATTTCCTTTCTCAGTGATTATTTTTGGAGGCTAGGTGGAATTGAAAAGCACACACACACACACACACACACACACACTCACACACACACACACATACACACACATGAAACCACTCCCCAGCAACCGAGTTTATCCTCAGCACTGACTGCATTCTGTCCCAAGCAGCCTGGGGAACCCAGCTCATTAGCTGTGATGGGGGAAATTAATATAAGTGGTTGTGCGTAGAGATAATTACCTCCCATCAGCAAGACTCATGATATAGTGGAAGGAGGATTGAGTTAGCTCAAAGGGGGGGGGGGAGGGGGGGGGGCCAGGACTCCTCGTTTCAGCCTAATGCATGTCTCTCTGAACTCGCAGCTCTGTGCTGCAACCGCCCATTCACATGCAAATCAATTTGCACGGGTCTGAGGCACTAATTAAGATGCTTCGCTGATCTGATAACGTGAAAGAATTGGATTCGTTCTCATATTAATGATGCTTGCCCTCTCTTACTGCATTATTTGCTGACAAACATTTGCAAATGGCAGTTAATGACATATGTCACAGAATATCTGTGACATTACAGTTACCTGCAAGGACGATTAGCAACTAATTATCATCACGGAAAAGAATACTGTACTTCTAATCATTCTTTATTATATTGAGAATTTTGATATGCAATTAGTACAGGTCAATAGCATGCTGGGCTTATGCTCATGCTCGTGAAAGCAAATTAATGTCACATTCAAAGGCAAACAAATTGCACAATATAACATTATCATCTCTGCATGTCAAACCACTAAAACTTACATCATGACGTAACAAATAAAAGTCCGATGACTGTCCGAGATCCAGTACTACCTACGATTATTGTGACAAGAATATGATCCTCTAACCACCTCATATCAGAAAGAATACTAGTATTTCACTCTTGAAAGATACCTTGGAATAACATTTAGACAGTAGTAAATTACAATCAAACCAACATTCCCTATCATAACAAAATGGCACAGCAGTAAAATAATAAATGTACGTGACAGTATTCTCTTGGAGAGCTTATAATGTTGAGAACTACGAAATATCTAACTGAATTTCTGCTGTAAAGAAAAACATTATTACATACAAGATACTCATTGTTTTTTTTTGTTTTTTTTTTTAACAAGCCAAGAAGAACAACTTGGCAAAAGTGTGGAGTTATGAAAATAAATGCGTCACAAGCTCTTTAAAGACTCGTTAGCGTAGGGGTTTACTGGTGGTCTGATTCATTTACTGCCCACCAGGGTACATTCATGTACAGCCTGAGCTTTGAATGCATTTCAAAACGACTTTGTGTTTATCAACTCTGCATAAATGTGTCTCTGGCTCAAACAACTTTGCAATCACCTTTTTTCCCCCCAGCATTTCAGAAATGCATTGCTAACCCGCTAATCAAAACAGCTTTTCATTCATCCACTGCCCAAATCTCCCTGAAAGTTGTTTGGAAACCTTCATTCTGCACCAGAAGTAAATTAAAAGGGGATGGCTAGTAACCGATCAGTGGGAATCAGTGGAAATGCTGGGGGTGATTGTTCCAATCCTTGTGGGATTCATTGAAGAGTACATTATATATCTACTGTTGTGTGAAAATTATTTGCTTCAGAACGGTCTCATATTCAAGTAATGTGCAGATCAATGCCCCGTCACTGACCAGGCACCCTAACCTGGAAACATTAAACTGCACATTACTTGAATATGAGACCACTCTGAAGCAAATAATTTTCACACAACAATAGATATACAATGTACTCTTAAATGAATCCCACAAGGATTGGAACAATCATCCTCCAGCATTCCCACTGATTCCCACTGATCAGTTACCAGCCATCCCCTGTAAAGTTGACAAATACACCCTAATATGAATTTAAGCTGTAATACTCACAAAAACAATTTCTGAATACAGAATATGAAAAATGAATCACCTTACCCTTTTCCCCATCCTCTCCACTGGTACATGCATGCAGGTTTATCAATGAACATGATCAATCCTTTGGAATTGAAGGGTGTCTACAGTGCCATTCACATGGAAAAATTAAGGGGATGTCAATCGTGATCCAAACACCAGGGTATTATGCACCCGTCTAGATGGACAGAATTATCCCGCGAACGGTCGCAATGAATTGTCTATAACAAACTGTGCATGCCTGAAATCTACCCAAATTAAGAAACTTGCATTTGTGTTTGTGTGCTGCTGTGATGTGTATTTCGATTGATGGGATGAAAAACCTCAAGATTATTTGCTCCAGTGCCCAGACACTAGCCATGGTGCAAATTATCACTATATTATCACTAAATTATCACTATATTATCACTAAATTATCACTACATTATCACTAAATTATCAGAATATTAAATTCTTGGGGGTCATTGTAGATGATAAACTTTCCTGGAAATCACATGTTGATAACATTTGTAATATAATATCGCGTAATACAGGTGTTATTAATAGATTGAAATTTCATATTCCTCAAAAAACATTACTTATGTTATATTCGTCGTTAATATTGCCTCATTTGAATTATGGAGTTTTAGTATGGGGCAACACGCATCAGAATTTACTTGAAAGAGTGTCCCTCTTGCAAAAGAAAGCCCTCCGCATTATCTGCCATTCCCCTGTACGTTCTCATACCAACACGTTGTTTACCTCCAATAAGCTCTTAAAAATTCAAGATTTATTTTTGTATAATTTAGGCCAATTTATGTATAAGTATTGTAACAATTTGCTTCCCTCTATTTTTAATTCCATGTTCCTAAAAAACCAATCATTTCATGAATATCCCACTAGGCGTTCCAATGAATTTCACTTACCCCTCTTACGCACGATTCTTGCTAAAAATACACTTATTTATATCGGCCCAAATTATTGGAATTCTCTGAATCATGATATAAAAAACGCCCCATCCATACATACTTTCAAGAGGAGACTGAAGTCCTTTCTATTGCAGTCGTATGACTTTCCAGGACTCAACTAGCCATTTGGCCTTCTTTCTCACATACAGACTTACTTTTTCCTCTTTGAAGAATAAATTCTAATCTTTTGGATGTCTGCTGCTATCTACGCTTTCGCCAAAAGAGTCAAAGACATGAATGTCTGTCTTATTCCTGTTCTCACGTCCCTTCATTTCCTTGCTTTTCTCCTTTCAGACGCTACAATCACTTTTTTTCCCCTCCACAACCATTTTCTGTTTCCCTTGATATGCTTCTGTCGAAGATCGCTGTCTCTGTTGTGCATTTTCGTTTGCTATTTTGTCTTCTATTTGTTCATCGTTTCCATTCCGTTTTGTCCCGTACAGCCTTTTCTTCAGTAGTTGTTTTGCTGTCTAGTCTTGTTTCATGTTTTTTTGCGTCTGTTAGTCTTGTCCATCCCGTTTTGTCCCGTACAGCCTTTTCTCCAGCAATTGTTTTGTTGTCTAGTCTTGTCCTATGTTGTTCACGTCTGTAATAGTAAGTGTATTTATCTGTGATTCTAGTTCTCAGTGGGCTTCCAGACTTCTTCCCCTTTTTTCCCTCTCCTATAGTATTTATAATGCTTTAATGAATTTTTCCATTGATGTTATTATTCCAGAGGGGCCCACATTCTACAAGCTCTGTCTTTTTAGTGGGTCTCTCCATTTTTCGCACTTTAAGCAAAGTTATACATGTACTATATTTCGATCACTTCTGTTTTTTTTTTTTTTACTACAATGTATAATTACTATGTGGTCCTCCTCAATTGTTTTATATTCTTTTCGATACATAATGTTCTGTTTACCTTATTCTCTGTTGTCAAAAGAAGTGTAACTTATATGTTTTGTCGAAAAATGAAATAAACTTTGAATTGAATTGAATTGAATTTCTCAAATAATTGCAACAATTCTGAAATAACTGTGAGATTTCTTTGGATTTGGATTGTGATGCAGAGCATGCTATTTATCTAGTGATATCTTTAACTCCACACTGGCAAAAATCTTAAGACATGGATCGCGATGTAAATATCAAGATTTGGATCTTGCTAATTTGTGTCAATGTGAATGCCACTTATAACTGATTTTCCTTTCCCTGTTTTGCTGCTGTTCATTTAGAAGAAAATCAATCCCCCCTCACACAGCTTCATGAGCATCCATTCCTTCTCAAATATACCCAAGTTTTTCCCTATTTTCCCACAGTTTTCTTGGGGGGTTTTTACAGGGTAAAGTTGCCTGCAGAGATTTTCCTCGGCACCAATTTTAGTCACTTATCTCATACATAATCATTTGCCTCTTCAAGATCATTTTCCCCAGTTTTTCCTTCCTCTCCACTCTGCAGGATTCTCCACAGGGATGTACACTGCAACTGGAGTCAGGATCCTAAAAAAAGGGGGGGGGGAAGGAGGAATGGGGGTGGGGAGAATGTGGTGGCTGCCAAGGAGGTGTAGGATAGATGGCGAGATTGGTGGCATCTTCTGATTCGAGAGATTGGGGTGGGGTATTGCGGATGAAGAAGGAAAATGGGGATTGGGTAGATGTGTAACTTGGAGGGAGATTTCAAAAATGAAAAAGAAGGGGAAAAAAAGTGTGAGAGAAGGGGGAAATGGGAGTAGAAAATGGAAGAGACTGACATGGAAGAATAAAAGAAAAAAGAAAGAAAAAGAGTGAGGGGAGAAAAAGAGAGAGAAAAGGGGGAACCTGGAAGAAGAATGGGATGAGGGAGGGCTAAGAAAGGAAATGTTGGAAGGAAGATGCATACCACAGATGAAATCTTCCTACAACAACAAAAAAAGGAGAAAAGAAGGCAGGAAATGTGTGTATAAATGAGGAGGGGGAGGGAGGGGGAGAGGGAGGGGGAGAGGGAGGGGGAGAGGGAGGGGGAGAAAAAAGAGATGGAAGATGTGAGGAGAGGACCCCCCAATGGGGGTGGGGAAGAAAAAGACAAAGAAGGGAAATGGGGGGGGGGGGTAGGTGGGAATGGGAGGATGTGCAACATGGATGAAATCTTCCAATAAGAAAAAGAGGAGGAAAAAAATAAAGGGGCAGGTAATATGGGAAGGAAATGAGAAGCGCGGGGAGGATGGAAAGAAAGAGGAGAGAGAGGGAGAGGGTGAGAGATACAGAGACTGAGATGGAGATGGGGGAGAGATCTGTTCAATATTTCAAGTGCTCTAACCTGTCAGCATTAGTCAGGATTCCCTGCATCAAATGAGCTTTGATTTACACGAGGATGGATCGTCATGGTTGATGGCTTTTTGGGATGAGGATGAGCAAAAGAGGAAGACGACCGCGAGATGAATGAGACAGAACTCCGGTACAACAGATGGTGAGAGGAGGCAACAGTGAAAGGAGGAGAAGACAGGATGAGGGGACAGGTATAAAGGGTAGAAAATGAGGAACTATGCACAGACAGAGTGTGGGCAAAAGAGAGTTATATGAGCCAGGAAATTATTTACACATTACAATGATATTGGCAAAGTAATTTCTAAAATTAATAACACAAAAAGGGACATATTAACATGGCACTTTACAAATGTAAGAAGATATAGAGGTTGTATAGTGTATGAATTTCTCCAAATGTATAATATTTGTATGTGATGATAGTAAATCAAATCATACATGATAATGAGTATTTCATCATGTTTAACACATGTTTAACATCAGTAAAATTTTACACAGCTGATAGATAGATAGATAGATATAAAGATAGATAGGAAGGTGTATAGAGGATAGACAAATAGATAGATAGATAGATAGATAGATAGATAGATAGAAGCTGTAGATACAGCATATTAAGATTTTCAAATTTTTCATCAAATAAATAGATGGATACATAGGTAAATTGATAGATAAATACAAGAGATAGATTTGATGGCAGTGTAAGAAGCTCATCTAATGTGTTACCCAATTGCTCAGGCATATAAACAAATTGGAACAAAGTCACACAAAGACAGGAGTTATACCGCGAAGGCATTTTTTTTTTTTTTAATGGCGTAGGTCGGTACTGGGTAAAATATTGCATTGTACTTGCTAAAATGGGAAGCAACATTTTTGTTGTAAGACTAAACAGATAAACTGACAGATGTGGCATGAATAGGTAGATGGATAAATTAGTATACAAGTTAAAAGTAAGCACACCAACAAAACATAAGAGAAAGAAGAAAGAGCAACGATTGGAGATGGGCAGAATGTGAGAGAAAACAAAAAAAGAAACAGAGGAAGTTTAAGTGAGTGTGAATGTGTGTGTGAGAGAGAGAGGAAGAGCAAATGAGTGAGAGAGCACGGGTTTGATAACATGCATGCTTCCAATAATAACACACGTCTGTAAGTCACAACTCTCACTACACATTTGTCATCGTGACACATGTAAGCAGAAGGATCAGCTTCCCACCAATTAAATCATCTGAGTACTGACATTAGGACTTAGTCATGCTCTCGCTCCAACATTCAAGGGGAACTTCGGGGGAAGACTATTTTTCACGGGCTACGCAGAGCTCACCAGAAATAAGACCCCAACACTAAATGCCACTCCAGCAATGAATTCTAATCACGCGCCCCCAGTGCTTCCTCATGAATATTCATCAAATGTAGCTGTATCTGACACCTGTTTGTTGGGTTTGTTTGTTTGGTTCTCTTTAAAATGTGTGATATTGAAGATAAAAAAAACCCACACAGGTATGGCACTGTTACAGAAATCACATGGGAAATATAAAAGTCAACCAGGAGTGAAAAAGGAGATTTTTTTTTTCCTGTCTAGGAGGCACGAATAAAGTTCAACCCACAATATTGTTGACAATTGATAAGGCATTCCCTCTATGAATAGTTCAAGCTCTGAATAGGGGACTTTGGAAGGTTGTTGATGTTTTTACCTTCTATCCACAGTTTTATCAGTCCCATTTTCTTCACTGCTGGCATAAAAAGAGCCTGATAAATGCATGCACCAAAAAGAAAGAAAGGTAATCATCCTCCTAGAGGCACACAATCTTGGAAATTAATCGTTGTTTATAAAGAAACACTAAGGTCATTGCAATTCAAAGCACAGGCTCTGGCTTTATGAGATCATATTACTGAAGGCATACCAATCAAATACATGCCTGGCGGATGTTGAAGAGGGTAAGATTGATCTTCATGACTAGACAGTCTGTAAATTGATAAAAATCACTCTTATATTTGTGATACCAGTATGTATAGCATCCATTATTCATACATTCTTCTGTCTGTTTCAGTAGATGAATTTGCTGATGTAATTCACACAGAAGCTGGACCTCAGAGAATGTTGTTATTGTTGATGTTACTGTTGCTGTTGTTGGTTTTTTTTAATGTGATTTGCATATTACTCATAATATCCTTCACAGTGAAACTCTATTCCCAGTGCTGGTAAACTGTAAAATGAAAAAGAGTCACATCAAATAAGCATGATAGAAAAAGTTACATTTGAACTGGAAAAAAAAAGAAGAGGATGTAATGATGCTATAAACGGACAATATTGGCAATGTCATACATAACAATGAAATGGGACACTGGTGATCCTACTTCTCTCTAAATGATTGGTACACAGAGATGCATCAAACCTATTTGTTTAAGATTCAGGAACTACAACTCCAACACTGTATAAGCTGTTATTTTCATGTACAGATATTTTCATGAATGAGGTCAAAGAAATCTTCACAAGATATTATTTTCGAGACTATCGTAAGTGCACTGATGCGTGTAAATTCATGATATTTGCGTGTGTTGTTAAATTCACAGCCCAACAGTAACCCATGGAAATCTGCAAACTTAAACCCTTGCAAAAATAACAGTTTACACAGTAAGCTGTAAAGATTGTATTTTTTTCTTTTGAATCCAGGTCTCAGCAGAAAAGTTTTTGCTAAAGGTTTGTCTGCAATGCTCACTGATTTGATAGATAAATCCTGACATCTCAGAAAGATGATAAATGAACACTATAGTCTAACTGCCAGAAATTCTGCAAAATAGATACATGTTATGTCTCACCTTTAATATTGCAAACAGGCTTCTGTCATTTTTGATAAGATGGCAACTGGAATATTCAATGCAAAAAAAGAAGTGAAGAATGTGTAATTTTATTATGCAGATTGGAAAGAAAAAGTTTCTTTGGTAAATTCATCAACATGTCAAAAGTTTAAGGCAGGTTGTGGATTAAAATTGACTATCGACACAGATTTAATCACCACACAGATCTCATCACAGATTGAAATTTGATATTACTGTAAACAAACGAGGCATAGAGATACATTTATATTTCTTTCTCCCCACCCCCACCCCCACCCCCTTTGCTGGTTACTGTAAAACGAGGAATGTTTTCATGCATTTTAATTCCATGGGTTTTGCCAGAGCTAAGATTTGTGAAATTAAAATGCACATGAAAGTTCTTGTCTACACTGTATGCATTGAATGCCAATGACAATTAGCGATGATTTCATTCCGCGGAAAAAAAAAATCATCAGCTCCAATTCGCAAAAATTTCATGCCGCCAAAATATCTTGCTTTACAGTAGTCTACATTTTCAAAGGTGGAATGGTAGAGGATGACTTAAAACTTAAGTAGTGGTGCATAATGAATACAGGATGGTGGGAAAATTCAGAATTCATGAATTCTTGTGATGCAAATTTACATCACTTGATGCAGGATTAAGCTGCAATATCGGTCCCGCCTCTGCCGATTCAGAACAAATGGAGCACAAGTGACCTTTCTGCGATAACCCTCTTCTCACGGCCCTCACTTATACCCTAAAATACCATGGTTTTTCGCATTCTATGGCTTCTGCATTTTATAGCGCATGATGATACCATTTCATTATACGCCTACCCCTCCATGCTGCTTTACTCAAAATGAATTGAAAGCATGGCTTCATCATTCATGTTTCAGTAACTTAAAGGGATAGTACAGTATTGGTGGAGATGAAAATTGGGCTTTTGGTCAATTCCATTGTGACTTATGGGACAAAGTGACAATTTTCGGCAATTTCAAACCAGTATTTTGAGAAAATAGTTGCATCAAATGCATTTTTCTCAGTTCATGGTTAGATCCAATATATATCACAGTTTATGAAAACACCATACTTAGTTTGAAAAGTATCATTGCATTACGTACAGCAACCAAAAATTGCTGTCGTGACTTATGGGACATTTGAGGACCACCGTTTTTCACATGGGAAAGTAAGTTCTGAAATATTCTTACACACAGAGTCTCTGGAAAGATATTTTCTTTCCTGAATGTAGCAAAGGGTTGGTGCTTACCCTGAGCCAAGTGGTATGAATATCTACTCATTGGTACAGTAGCAGGATAGGGAAAACCAGTGTGACTGATGGGACACAAAAACGTGACTTATGGGACGCTATCACCTACCACATTTTGAGATTGAGAGAATAATATTAACTGATGCCGGAACAAGTTCTAGAACATTATAAAACCAATCTATGACCAAAGAACATTCAGAAAATAAGCCATCTGAGAATTACACAAGCTGTATTATGGTCATAATAGTGTATCAGAAATGATACATAAATTCTGCAAAAATTGGCAATTTTCATGAAAAATTAAGGTTTTTCGGACATAACTCCACTCCACGTTCACTGATGTTCACAAATGAGGTATCAAAATATCCGTTGTGAAAGGCTGCTTTGAGTAAACAATACCAGATCATCTAATTAAGCTTCATTAATCATCTATACTCAATAGTTTGATTTTCATAAAATGCAACCTTTCCGTGGAATTGACCTTTTAACTTTTTGCGAGATACCAAGAAAACACTTATGAAATAGTACATAGCATACCATCTTTAGAGGAAGTCAAAGTTTATTTGACGAAAATCGGGTTTGGAATGACTGAAACATCCAAAAACAAAGTAAAACAAAGAGATCGTAATAAAGTGTGGGTCCCACACTTATTAAAATCACTCTGTTTTGGATATCTCAGCCATTTCAAAAACAATTTTCGTCAAATAAACTTTGAATTCCTCATAGAATTACATGCTTTTTCATATTTCATAAGAGGTTTCTCATTATCTCACCAAAAAATGTTAGAAACCTGAAATTAGGTCCCAACCAAAACTATACGATCCCTTTAAAGGGATGTAGTGGCTGTTTGATCTAACAAGTATACTCAGCATTAAAAAAAAAAGAAAAGAAAATTGCACCACTAAAAAGTTTTCCTTCTCATATGTGAATCTCTTGAGGCTCTTTAGCATCATGGTGGTAAAAACCACAATACCGGTAGCTCAATTCTGTTACTGTGGCCTGGCAGCCATTCAAGAGTTTCACACTTTGATAAGAATTTGTTTGTCATCACTTTCCTGTAATTTTATGCCTTTCTTGATATGTTTAGAGTCACCAAGTTTGCATATTCAGAAATGGTCTCATTGCCAATTGCTATTCAAAGGTGACCGACATTGCATAAAAAAAACCAACAACAAAGGTGTATGACAAATAGCATGGACTGTTAATCAAATATGTAACTCACTCACATGCTTGATTGAATACCTGATACACATGTGCATTTACCATGCTTGAAGTGAATACAAAAAGTCAATGTAGGCCTCACTTCTGTGTTAGCATTTCAGAAATCAAGCCATTCAGACCAAAATCTTCACCCCTAGAATTGACTGAAACTCAAATGGAAAGTTGGTCAACCAAAATTTATTTTAAAAGATATGTCTGGGATGAACATGAATCAAGTTTGCATTTCACATTCAAAAAAAAAAATTGTTTAGAAGCATGTTTATTAGCAAGTCCCGTGTAAGTGTGAAATCCCTCTTTGTCAAAGGCTTCCTGAGCATGTGTTGAGAGAAAAGCTGCCAAAGACTTAAAGCCGATTAACACTTTGAAGATATATCATGTCCAAAGACGTAAACATCATGGTCTCAATGGTTGATGAGGCAGTCAAATGTGATCCCTTCTAAATTATAGGACATTGATCAAGTGATACATAAACAAAACCCCAACACCCTACTTACTATCATCATTCACTCCTCTTATATTGTCTGAGCACAGATGAACAGGGCATTAATAGCATGATTATGTGGAAGTGGGTGGGCTGTTGTTGTGTTTGCTTGTATGTGATTATGTGTGGGTGTTTTCATATAAGAATAATAATAATCTCCTGGTAATTTGACTCCAAGCTGAGTATACAGTTCATACTCATAGTGTAGAAGGTATCTGCTGGATGACATACTTCTGTGGTTGCCATAATGCAGCTCAAAGATGCCACAGTAGTCAGAAAATACCAAAAAGAAGAGAGAGTTTGACATTCTCACTGCTAGATCAGTGAATGGCACAGAACAAAAAGAAAACAAAAATGAATCATGACCTAGAAGCACTAAACACCGTGCCATGAAGATGAAATTTGGAATATTTGATCTTGCCAGGGGAAGGAGAGAAAAAAAAAGAGGGCTCCTACCTTTAAGGAAGGAGGGAGATAAAAGGGACAAAGTGTCTGCACTCAATCTACACAGGATACAGGCTGGATGCTTGGAGGTTGATCCTCCCCAGTCAGAGGAAACCCCTCAAATTGACTCATAATTCCCTGCCATGCTAGTCTCAGCCACTCAGACTTTCATTGTTTTTTTTTTTTTAATGCCAATGCCTCAAAGGGCAGCGCAGCATTATGTTTTCGAGTTGTGAGTCCACCCAAGATCTCATTTCTATGTCTTAAATTAGGCGATAACAGAATATGTTTACAACAGACTGGGTCCTTGGCCTTTTCCTAGGTTTATAGTATACAAGTATCAGTGATGACACACCTTGATATTGGGGAAAGTAATACGTGATTTTTAGATTGAATTACGAATACATCATTCATACATGTTGTGCGTTGTGTGAGTAGAAATCACATAATATCAGGCATAACAGATACCTAACAAGCAAACAAATATATTTTTGTAATTGAACTATAAAAATATTGTCATTTTGGAAAATAACAAAGTATGCGTAAGATCGACTTTAATTTTGGCTTGTCCATGATACCCAATACCCTGAAAGTTCAGATAAATCATGACATGCTTGACAGCAAGCATAAACATATTAAGCTTGTACAGAAAGATTGGCTGTTTGTAACTATAACCTTTCTTTTCTTTCTTTCTCCTTTTTTTTAGTTTGCATAGTGGAAGAGAACTTAAACTCTTTCAGCCTTGATACCAGGCTAGATTCTTCATATACTGTAAAGTGGTGAGCAAGACGGTTGTACACCGTCACTGTCAGTTTGGCTAAATACCCCACTCTTGATGTTCACACTATCTTTTTAAAAGGAAGAAAAAATCTTCCCAAAATCTTCCCAAATTTCGGCATTCCTTCATATACGATTGTCCCCTTTCAATTCTGCCCTGAATCTGTATAAAATGAGACTGTTCTCATGTGCGAAGTATAGATTATAATGGGAAAGATGAATTCTCAAGGCTACAACAGAGATAAGAATCAAGAACAACACCCCCCCCCCCCAAAAAAAAAAAAAAAGGGAAAAAGACAAGAAAAGATGAGCTGTCAGGAGCAGGTAGTAAAGAAAAGGGGGTTTTCACATCTAGTTAAGATAATCCCTGGAGTGTGGAAACCTGGGGTGAAGGATTGCGGAGGAGTAACACAATGTAGATAGATTCACTCAGTGTTTTCTGCTAGGTCTGGGCTCCTTGGAGAGGGCTGTTTTCACACCTGCCATGCCACAACTCTGAGCTAATGTAGTGCCCTTTCAGACTGACAAACTAAACACTGTGGAAAACTGTCCAGAAACATGTTTCATGCTGATCAAGTAAATTTTGTGTTCCTGAAAGCAATCTTGGAATGAACTTAAAAAAAAAAAAAATCTAATAGAGCCTCAAAAAAAGTGCATTTCTCAAATCACATTTGGCCAATCATAGTCTACAAGTGTTTTATCAATTGAATTTGTTTGATTCTGGGTGTGAGCTGGCAATCTGAGCAGTCTGACCTCTAAAATAAAACATGATTAAGCAGGTGCAGCCACTTTAACCTAGTGTTCATGTCTACTATGGCATGTATACATAAATGTGTCTGGTACATGCGCTTACATTCAAGTGTATGTGTATCAATACTTCCATGTTTATATGGCAAGTTGTGAGGTTTATGACTCAGAAGTTTTACATATAATAATGCCATTTGTACTCAGTGGTCAGTGAAGTGACTTATCTTAGTCTCTGAACCCTTTGCAACTGTTTCAGACATGCAATACAAACTAGTTCTTCTAATAAGTGTGAAACCCCTGACTGATTGCCTGTGTCTATAAGCAGAACAGACCCAGCAGAAGAAGCACCTTGGACCTTAGACCTATTAAACTCCAGCTATATACTGTCAAGCTTTAATAACCTTTTCTTCCACATTCTGAAAAACTACAATCACTGCAAAAAATAAGCAATTACAATTACAATGACAATTACCCTGGACAAGTTATGTAATATTTTGATGTTTGTACTAATTTGGTGTACTTCAACACCACTGCTTTTACATCTAACCCGTTGAGGATGAGTCCAGAGTACACTCGGGCAGGTGTCTATGGGAAATGCGTGTTGTAGCAAAATCTGTCCGTCCTCAACAGGTTAATATGCCATGTGTCTTTCCACGACCATTATGTGGAACCATCATAAAAATCACACATGCACAAACACCTGCAATCCACTTAACTGTATAGTATGCATACATAACATATTAATCTATAATTTAGATAAAACCACAAATCGAGTATCATGAGTAATATCGCACTGCTCCCTCCTCTTATACTTTCTGTTACAGTTATCGATAACAAAGGTAAAGTTATAACTAGAGATTGTAATTTGTCATCACTGACAAATTAAGGTGATCCGATTTTTTTATTTAATCAATTATTCAAGTCCTGATCGCAATAGGCATGACCATGACAGGTTTCATCTGTGTTCAGAGACATTGGCCGTGTGATGTTTGGATTCTCATTTAGAAAAGGTAGTCATATCTGCCATCTTTGGTACCAAATCTGTATACACTATAACGAAGATACAGCAACAAGTACATATGACCTTTGACCCCACTTTGCACAACCTAGATGGCATCTGAGCAAAAAATGGTTATTTTGTGAAATGATTCTTGTAACATGATCTTTGCGTGTGCAAAATATGGGAAAGATAAGACATGTATTCACCAAGATACAGGATGAAACATTTGTGACCTTTGACCCTAATTTACATACCCAAGATGTTGACCGATCAAGTAGTTGTTATTTTATAAAATAATGTACGTGACATGAGCTAAACATGTGCAAAATATGGGGGTGATAGGGGCTGTTTTTCTTGAGTTATTGCAAAGAAAGTTGCAGAAACATAGAAATATCTCAATACAACGAAGATAAGCTTAATTTCAACCAAGTATTTTAACATGATCCCGACATCATATGAAAAAACAAAGGGCACGTAACGATAGCGCAAAGACTAAGTTACAACATTTTAAAATCTGAGAAAAATTCACCGAAGGGTAATTGAGCTAGTGCTCGATAAAGACAATCATGTCAATTTTCACATCTAGAAAAATTCCCTCCCATAGAGATAACACGTCATAACGAAGAAACAGAAAGAAGTACATATGACCTTTTGACCCCACTTTGCACAGACAAGATGACATCTGAGCAAAGAGTGGTTATTTTGTGAAATGATTCTTGTAACATGATCTTTGCGTGTGCAAAATATGGGAGAGATAGCACATGTATTCACTTAGATACAGGATGAACCATTTATGACCTTTGACCCTAATTTACATACCGAAGATTGTGTCCGATCAAGTAATTGTTATTTCATGAAATGATGTACGTAACATGAACTAAACATGTGCGAAATATTGGGTAGATAGGGCTTGTTTTTCTTGAGTTATTGCAAAGAAAGTTGCAAAAGGAAATTAATATGAAAATACATCGAAGATAAGCTTTAATTTCAACCAAGTTTTTGGACGTGATCCCGACACCGTATGAAAAAATGAAGGGCACATTTACGATAGCCCAAAGTCTCAGCTACAACATATCGAAATCTGGGAGAAATTCACCGAAGCATAAGTGAGCTAGTGCTCGAAAAAGATAGTCATGTCAATTTTCACTTCCAGAAAAACTGCTCTCCCATAGAGATAACACGTAAACTGGTCAAATTTTACAAGGATGCTTTCAATCCATTTTTACGAGGTGATGACGTCATCCAATCAAATTTTTGTAATTATAAATATGAAAGTACATTTAATAAGCTACAACATACTGAAAACTGTGTGAAAATTGGCAAAGGATAAGTGAGATACGCTCGAGTGAACTTGAAATTTGATGACGTCATTTTGAAAATTTACTTTTTTTACTTTATTAAGAAATTTGATATCTTTTAATCATTTTTTCAGTATCGCCAACCCATGAAATGATATTTACAACTCATCAGCTTTTAAAATATGTAAAGAAAATGGGGGGTTACCGTCCATCCTGACGAGTAAAATCGGATTTAAAATTGGCGGTTTTTTTGCATTGTTGCACTGTATATCGCCATTGACGCGCGCGCGGAATTTCAACTTTGACGGGCCCGTATGACGTCATATTGAGTCGGATTGACTTGAAACTTGGAAGAAATATTCCTTGACATTTTAGGCATCTGATAAATGTGAAAAAACGGGAAATTTCTATTCCATATGACCTGTGCGTGCGTATATGTGCGCGCGCGTACGCGTCCGTCCGATTTTTTCAATTTTTCAAAAAATGCTTTAAATGGTCTGAAACGTGTGCAAAAAGATTTTGAGCTCGATTGGAGCATACAAATATTTCAACGCGCGCGTACGCGCACGTTTTAATAATAAATATGAATTTTGATAATATGAGTAGAATGCGCTTGACTTGAAATATATGTGACGTAAATTTCATTGAAAATGTCCATTCAATTAATGAGATATGAATGAAAATGTGTTTTCATATAATGACGTCATAGTGACGTCACGGTCGACTGATCACTATGATTTTACTTGCGCTGTCGTCTTTGCGACATGATACATATATGGTATAAGTTTGACATTGAGAGGCAATGCACTTTCTGAGCTAACCTCTGCACAACTTTTGAGGAGAAATAAAGAAAGAAACAAAGAAAGAAGAAAGATTCAGTACAGATACAGAAGGTGATCCGAGAGGATACTCGGATCACCTAATGAATATTCATGGCATCGACACTGCCATGAGACCCAACAACAGGCTGTACTTCCATCTGGATTCACACCCTAAGCCTGGCATGGCAACAGTGGGGCAGACTCTGCCTGATTTGGAGGCCAGCTTAGCCGCAGGAAATTGCGGCTGCTAGCTCACTTCCGAGAGGAACAAGGGGCGAATAGAACAGATAATTCAGGGTAATTGTGCTGCTCAGAGAAGCCTCTGCTCCACCAAAAAAGTCAGGTGCGAATCGCCCTTGAGGCCAAAAGTTTTGAATTTCTCCAGTTGTTGATGTGGTTTGGTGAGTCTACTCATATTTTTCTTTCTTCCATCTCTCAATTTTTTACCAACTATGCCACGAAATTTTCTCCTTTACAAATATCAAAATAGCAAAAACATGCTGGTTTGTTTGCTTTCATACCTTTTTTGACATGTTATGAATATGCAGCCATGAACCTCAAGGAATCTCTAATACAAGATTCAGCCTAAAGGATGTTCTCTTGGTTGATATTGACCAGTGTTTGATATTCTTGGCAAAGCGCCAACAGTGTCAACACTTTGAACTCTGAGTAGACAATGACGTCTGTCTAATGCAACTAGAAAAAGAGACAAAATGTATGCATGAACGATTGTAAATAAACAGAGATGCTGGGTTTCCTGCACACAGTTTTGAATCAAAGCTGTATCATTGTTCCCGTTTTCTTTTCACGCAGGCGCATTTATCATGCACTACTTACGGACACCAAAACTCTCAATGAACACTCATAAACACGACCATTAATCACAATGATCCACAAGCTGCTCAACAGAGTACTAACCAGGACTTCTGAGTGAAAGGAAGCATGATTTATTGCCAATGCTCTATGCCTTTGTATTCACCCTGTGGAAAGGAAAAAAAAAAGTATAGTGGTGTGTATCAATAAATATATATTATATTCAAAGTGAATAGAAAGAAATTATTTGGTTTCAACATTTAAAACATGAGGATATAAATTTTTCCAAACCATTCTCACAGGTGTGTGTGAGTGATGTGTGTCTAAGACAGACATTATTTAAAAGTTAGTAATTACAAAAAAAAAGGTATCATATTTCATCTTCAACAGCAATTCAATGACTGTAAATTGGCAAAAGTTGCTACAAAATATGCATCAAAGATGTATTCATACCTAAAGAAACAGTTACTCTAGGCCAGTCTTCCAACAATTTTATACGGAACCACACTGTGACAATAAAGAGCGTGTACCATGCATGCACTATCACTGTAGTACCTGGATTCTATGGCTCAAGGGCAATGTTCAGAACTATTCACATCAAACATGTTGAAGTATGGAAATTCACATAAAGTGCAGAGATAGTTATATTTGTAATGCTTGCATTAGTGCAGTTAATAATAATCATGTCGCAACATTTCTTTTTATGGGCTTAAGAACTACATGAGCCAATAACAGAGTTTAAGAGGCCATAAGAACTCGAGCAGAAATTGATGGAAAATGATACCATGAGATGGCATTCCTAAGTATCAACCCCATCCAGTAAAGTAGCTCTTAGAATGCTTGAGAAGTGTTTTCCTTTTAAGGCATCTTATGAACTACCACAGAAAGATTTTTATGGATACTGGTATCACAGAATGCATCTAACTTAATGGAAGGTCGGGTAGGTAATGAATTTGGCGAGAGAACATTTGGCGTATTTGCTTTTCATGATCGTTGCTCTGCATGAGATACCAGGATCATCAAATTTTCCCCAGCTCTGAAACGTGGAAAGGGAAGCCTTGCTTACCCTTTCCAATGTAATGAGCCCTCGGTCCTCCTGATTTTAATCTATTACGCCAGGTCTAATTCACTCTGCCGCTACAGACATCTGAAATTACGATGCCCTATCCCTGCTTTAGATTTACATATCACTTCCTTCGATTTGCGGCAGGCCTTTTACACTTATGTAGGAGGGGATGCGAAGGAAGAGAGGGAAGGGGAGAGAGAAATAAAGGCATCCCAATCTAATCGCAAACGAGCTTCAGTCTAAATTCTCCCCGACAATTTATTTTCAAGACGGCTTATCATCAGCACACTTATCACAGACATTCGTCACACGCTTTCGGCAGGCAGACGTCCCACTGCTAGTTTTGCGCGCCGCAAACCGCTTTTCCCCCCTTGTATCCTACCGTTCACACCAGGGGTGGCAGCATAGCGAGACGATCGCTGAGCAAAACAGAGACTAACGTGTTGAGTGTCATCACTTCTATCTGATAGATGTTCGGCACTAATCAGACTAAAGGCACTTCCAACCACTCTCCCCCCCCCCCCCCCCCCCCCCCCCCCACTAGTCTAGTAATCAATCTCAGTCCAGACCCTTCTGGAAAAAAAAAGAAGAGAATCTCCAATGGGTGCAGAACACAAGCAAGAGTCTTCAGCTGCAAGCTACGCCAAGTATCAGTGTCCGCAAGCTGATAAGATTACAAGAAGCATGATCCCACGATATTAGATGGTAAATCAGTGAGGCACCAAGTATGTGCAAACACGTGCTGCAGAATAGAAGAGTCTCCTCTGCGTGCCACAATAATTACCTCTCCATACGTTTATGTGTGAAATTTGTACACATTTGACTCATTGGCATAGAAAAGGTTAATGTCCATCATGCTCGTATAGATCTAGATAGTCTACCTGCCTCTACAATGTATAGAATGTATACATGATTCATTATATTGGCTGATACATGACCTCTTCCTCAAACAAACATTCTGAGTATGGTATTGGGAGTGTTCGTCACATTCATGTGGGTTTACCTTTGATAAAAGAGCAGGAATGGGACAGTGGTAAAGAGTATGTGTGTGTGAGTGTGTGTGTGTGTGTGAGTGTTTTTGTGTGTATGTGTATGTGTATGTGTATGTGTATGTGTATGTGTATGTGTGTGCGTATGTATATGTGTGTGTGCGCATGTGTGTGTGTGTGTTTGTGTGAAAGAGAGATCAAAAGAAAGAGACTGCATTCTAATTACCCTTGGAAAGCTTACTGGAAAAACAGAAATGTTCACATGCATTTGAATTTCTGGAAGTTTGTGAGAGCCAAGATTTGCAAAATCAACATGCACGCAAAAATTCTTGTCCACACTTTATGCACTGAGTGCCAGTGGCAATTTGCGAAAATTTCATCCTTCAGAAAAGGCCATCAGCTCCAATATGCAAAAATTTTATGCTGTGAAAATATCTTGCTTCACAGTATTAAGCTGCACTTGCATGATCAAATGATATCAAAGTATATCATGACAAATGTATATACATGTATCAGGTATTGATGGCCACTATAAACACTTAATGAAATTGGTAAAGATTTTTTATTCTTTCTTTTTTCCACTTCATTTTTTTTTTTGCCACCACTGTTGCACCAAGGGAGTTTTGTTGTAATAAAATTTTGGGTAAAACAAAGAGGACGTTATCTAGTGAAATGAGTGTAAATGCCAGACAAGGATGCTGTGTAGTTTCAGAAAATCTCACAGAAATAATTTTAAAGGGAACCCAAACCAAAAGAGCAATGTAGATTGAGTGAAAGCAGCAACATTAGTAGAACACATCAGTGAAAGTTTGAGGAAAATCGGGCAATCAATGCAAAAGTAATGAATTTTCTAAATTTTGGTGTTGGAACCGCTGGATGAGGAGACTACTAGAGGTTATGAGGTATGTGTAGACAACAATATAAAGAAAATATAAAGAAAATTCCACAAAAAATTCACTTTTCTAACATAATGAAAGAGCACTTGACTAACCGCTTTCAAAAAGCAGGGGGAATAATTGCTACCCTTAACATATGTCAGTATCAAGTTGATGGAATGTGTAATTTTCATGAAAAATTAATTTTTGTGGAATTCCCTTTTTATTTTCTTAATATTGTTGTCTATACATACGTCATAACCTCTAGTAGTCTCCTCATCCACTGGTTCCAACACCAAAACTATTAAAATTCATAACTTTTGCATCGATTGTCCGATTTTCCTCAAACTTTCACTGATGTGTTCTACTAATGTTGCTGCTTTCAGTCAATCCACATATCTCTTTGGGTTTGGGTTTCCTTTAATAGACTCGCAACCCATGAAGTGGCCTTGCAGAAAACGTGACTCTTTTGATTACAAAAAGAGCACTGGTGTGAAATGATTGCAACTTTATGATCAAAACAAGAGGTTGGCAAAATATCAGTTGCAATGATACTAATAGTCATTTATGGAATGTCAAGGCCCTGCAAGGTAAAGCTATGCCAAATCACATATCAAAGAAATGGGTATCATAAATAAGGCACTAATCATCACAATTTGGAAATCAATCCATACTTTGAGAGGCTACAAAAATAAATTTTCAAAAATATGGTTTTAAAAAATCACAATGAAATATTAAAAAAGAATCAATTTCAAGCCATAATTATTTCAGAGAATAAGAGATAGCCTTAATAAATCAATTTTTCCAAACTGTGAATGAGTTCTGTGGTCAAAGGATATGTCTTAAAGTTCATATTCAGCCATATGGCAAAGTAATGCTTTCCTTGAAGTGTTTATTTATGTTTATCTAAATGTCTCTAATTACCACATAACAGGGTCGATATCTCACATCAATGAAGACTATATTAGCACCACAATATTTCCACTGTACAAGTAGCAGTTCAAGCCCAAGAAATTGAATTGAATAGTAAGAATAATTCATGATGAATTGCAATTGAGGGCTTCAGGCTGCCCTTAGCTTTTGGGTCTTTTCAGGTTGCCATGGATACAAGATTATTTGAACAATAGTGGATGACCGAATCATGTGTATGTCATTAAACACACAGCGGGTAAGCCACCGGCAGTCCGCAAGTCACCTTGTCCTTTTCACGTTTGATAACACGTTCCAGGAAACCACACCACAACCACCGCTGCATAAAGTTCCTCTCGCTAGCAGGATTGCCAAGTAACTTCTTAAGGGTGCATTCACCTTTCTGAGACAAGTCAGTCACCTTAATCAAGGTGACAGACTATGATAAGATTACCTTTAAGGTATTAATTGGTCACTACTGGTCAGCTTTCTAAGAAATTCCTGTTGTGTTTTCTGAGTCATCTGCAGTATATACTCTTCATGCCTCTCCGGAACCGACCATCACATGTTATGTTAAGGGCACACTTGTCACAAGTTCTTTACTTCTAAAGATGTGCCCCAGCATGTGCAAATTGATCACACTGTTATTTGTGATCACATTGTTATTCATACTTTTGTATAATCAAATCTGCTGGAAATAAGTGTCATTGAATTGAACGGATGCATAAAGTGATAAATATTCTTACCATTACTATCCACATGAGTAGACCAAAGAAACTAGACCCATTTCCACTGGTAAAAGCCACAGTGATAAAAAATATGTCCATCTGTGAGCATGAGAGTGACAAATACAGCACGAAAAAAAAAAAAAATTCCCCAAACAGCAGTTACACAAACCACTAATCGTATGTTTCATTTTTCGATTTTTGCTTTGGGCAATAAGACAAAAGAAAATGTGTTGATACGTCTCTTGCAATTTCAATGAAAGTCCAGAATGCAATAAAAGGAACATGTTTTCACTACTGGAGAAAATCTCCTTAATTAATCTTAACATCAGACAGAAGAAACTTCCTCTCAGCTAAAAAGAAAAATGATGTTAATTGCTTCTTGCAGCAAGTAGAAGATGTTATGCTAAAAGGAAGAAGAATAAAAGGACATCCAAGGAAAGTTTTCATGCCTTGTTCCAAACCAGGGCAATAATAAAAACAACTTATTATATTTTTACGACAAATTGATAACCATTCTATCAACCATGAAACCTGAATGACTTTGTAAAACACAGCTTTTGCTACAGTAATATAAAAACAAAAAGAAACAATATTCTGATCATAAAGCACAATGCATCCTACATCACAAAACCCATGCACACTCCAATTGATGTAAACCACCACCCACACTTTACACAAATGGTAAAATAAAGCCCCCAACTTTGGCCTTCAAAACATGACAATGCCTCAATCTCATTTCACAATTATAGAAAAGAAAATATTCTTAAACATTTTTAAAAGAATGATGTAGACCAGATTTACGATATTAATATGTAAAGTGAAATACAGTAAGCCACACAAACACATATACACAAGTATGCATGCTCACATACAAACAAACACACACACATCCGTGTAAACCAGTACACTTATTTCATGACAGCAGTCATGCAAGCATGTATCCCTGTTTAATTCTGTAAACAATTTTGAATTATTGACAAATTTTGCTGATTTAGGATAAAAAGGAAACTGCATAACAGGTTATTCAGACTCAAGTGACTGGTGTTTTTAGATTGTTTTTCCTAAAGCTAAATTTTCACCATCAATTTAATTCCAAACCTAAAATAGGCACATTCCTTTGTCATTTTCATGAACACTCACAATCTTGCTAAAAATCAGACTACATTCACAAATTTTTTCATATACTAGGGTCAAAGGACACCAATGCTGTGGGGTCTGTTTTCATCTGAAAGCAGCCTTCTTAGGCTGCTGCAGACACGTAAGAAACTCAGTAGCATGAAGAGACACTCCAATGGGAAGACTTGCCCAACACACATAAGTTTGGAAATCCCTGTAATGTATTGTGAACAGCTGTATATGCAGCACACATGCAACCAAAAAATCTAAAGTAGAGTTGAATGTTTCCAGTGAGCATAAGCTTTAAGTGCAAATATTCGCTGACGGGCAATTCTATTTTAGCAGGCCTGTGCTAGTCATGGCTATTGAATGTAGCCCGGAGGCAGCGAAATGAAGATTGATCCAATGCGGCCAACATTTTCTCCCAACTCTACAGGATCTTTAAAGTGATACTCCACTCCAAGCTGCAGGTGACTTCAGTACATAGACCCCGTGTTTAGACTACCTTCCGCATATCGGGGGAAAGTCCCGTGGCCACAGGATTTTCCCTTCAAAAACCATAGTGTGGATGCTCAAGGGGATTTCATCTGGTGCCTCCACAAAACTTTTCGGGTTTGCAAACAGGATTTGGAGGAGGGAGAGAGTGATCTTGGGGCTCGTAATTGATAGCGCCCAGTTGTAATCATCAAATGTTCGCTAGTTTAAATTCTTGTGTCAAATGGCAAAGTTTCATTTATTTACAACACTAATGTAATGGTGGTAACTACATGAGCATTTCATTTTCAACCTTTTTTTAACGATAAAAAGTACACAATTCTTTAACTAATTGCTGACATATATTATGGGCTTCACTATTCCCCTGTCTGTTGAAGGAGGGTAGTAAAGTACTTAATATATATAAGAAGAAAAAAGAATAGATAATATGTAGGCTACTTCATATATTTTCCTCATATTACTCCTCTACTGTGACAATGCAGATGGTTACAGTTTTCATAACCAGCAATGACAGCACATCTGTAAAGAAAAATCATAAGTTTTAACAAACTGTGTTTTCCATAATGTGTTTCGAGATGTGTTCTTTCAATGCTTTGTCTAAATCTACCTTTTAAGTTTTACCCTTTAAGTTTTCTGCATGAAACTGATGTAAAATTCATGTTTTCATTTGGCGGTGTAACAACAACAAAATCAACCCCTCTGCTGCAAAAGTCAAACTGCTATTTCAAAGTTATTACAACTCCACACTAATCAAATGCATCAGATATGTTATGCTTTCACATTTCATTTCTAAGAGAAAAATTTAGTAAATTCTTTTGTCCAGGTCAATATAAAAATTATGAATTCATGACAATATCATCTCATTATGTATGCATATGCAAATGTACCAACATAACTGTTGTGAAAACATTTGATGCTTTGAAAATTCTACAATTTTCTGATTTTATATCTGACATTTCAATTTCCCTTTGCTCAATTTTATCTCATCAAGTCAACTTGAACATGGCATACCATTTCACTTCAGCGTCGTAACGTAAAAAGGTAATCAGTCAAGGAAATGGTTATAATATTTGTCCCCGGGTCTGTTCTCAAAGACTACAATAGAGCAAGTTGGAGCCCTCACAGGCAGCCACACGGAGAAAATGGATATCCATCTCCTAAAATGGATATCCATCTCCTCGTCAATTTATTACAGCATGAATAAAGACTGCTGGCAGTCTGTCCCTCTGGGGAGCCACGGTGCTGGGTACCCTTCCAATCAAATCTCCAGGAAATATCAGTTATATCTCTTCCATTATCTGTCAGGCCATAAAATATCATAGATTTCAAGGGGGAACTTTTGTCTTTTGATTATTAAACAAAACATAGGTGAAGGAAACACCCAACCCGCTTCTTCTCACGCATACAGTGCATGTGAGTCAATAACAAATTTCAGTTAGCGATAGATATCATTTTCGTGGGGAAAACTTATATGATGTAGACATTGAAATATTTTTTATATTTCCTCCTGCTTTTACCTTCTTGTTCCACACTTCTCTGTCTGTCTGTCTGTCTGTCTGCCTGCCTGTCTGTCTGTCTGTCTGTCTCTCTCTCTCTCTCTTTCTCTATCACTTCTTTTTTACTCTCTCCCTCCTGAAGTCTTTTCCCCTCTTAAAATAAAATTTCATGACTACATGAAGATGTGTTCTTCAATGAATTTGAAACCAAACTGATTGATATGTACAGCAATTTGGTTATCTGCCACAAATTTCTGCCATGCTAATGAATAACTCATTCGATTCATATGTAGATATTAATCGTTGGTACAAGATATTACATAAAACAGTGGCAATCACAACAAAAAGGAAGTGTAATTTATTACTGTGACAAATTGGAGGTGATCTTCTGCACTGCTCTGTAATTGCAATTTTCAAATTTCTCTACATTATCCTAGATGGCGGTAGTTGATGTTATCATAAAGCTCAATAGGAGCTGAAGTACATCAGCAATTTCAATTTTCAATTGATCAATTTCACCATGATTCCAACATCTAATTGAAAAATGAGTTCACATTTCAAGCAGCCAATAGTCTTCGCTAAAATATACTGAAATTTAGAAGAAAATGGAGCAAAATAAGTGAAATACTGCTCAGAAACACAGTCATGTAGAGTCATGGTTTCAAAAAAAAAATTGCCCTCCATAGACTAAGCATACAAATAATTAAAAATTACTTAGTACTTATGAGTAATACTTAGCATTCCGTAAAACTAACACACCAACTTACAAATTGTGCTTATTCAGCCCGCTATGCTCAACCCATATCTGCCGGAGGCTATTTCACGTACTTTCACTAAACTGCGCCGTCTCAAATTTAAGGTGATGTCACCAACACTTATGAAAAGAAAACTATGGAAAACTATTCATCAATTAAAAGAGAAAAGAAATGGAATTTCATATAAGATGTATATCAGCGTCACGTCGTGAATTATGTGACGTCTTATGATTTTAGTATTTTTGTGTGATTTACATATTTATGAATAATCACATCGCTTATTCAAAAGAAACCACTAATGAAAAAATCAAAAGCCTTTATACAGGAAAACAAACATCATTTTTAAAATCTTCATAATGTAAGCTTTCTGAAGGTATATAACTCATAGGGTAAAATGCTTACAAATATGAAGAAATATTGAATAAGAACTCAAAGATCTGCACTCTGCGGACTAGTGTGGTCTATAAACTCATAGACTCTATGGGTGGGACTACAGTAAAATAGGCCAGTACCTACGCGTACAGCAGTGTATGATCTCACATAGATGTAGACCTATTCTGTCAGCAGCCTGTGTAAACCTCCGAAGTGAATACAAATCCAAATGAAAATATCAGTATCAGGAAGTGATGCAAAGGACTGTGGAATATCAGGTCAGAGTTCACAGGCTATAATAATCTCTATAAATGACATTATCGTCCAAGCTATTTCTGCTACGGATTGTCCGGTAGCTCGGCGTTTGCAACATTTGCATAAACTACAAGATATCTCATAGATCGGCGGATATGGGTTACTAACGTCTGCCTGAAATTATCAGTGATAACTTTATTTCTGTAAATATATACCATGACTTCCAGAATAAAAGAAATTAAAGTTTTTCTCTTACTTGGTCATTGTGTAATGCCAAAAAGACTACACAAAATAGTTCTCTTCAATACTAATTCTAAGTGCAAGGAATGTTAGTACTATTCTCATTGCATTCAAAATAATGCGTTATTTCGTTCGACATTTTTACAGTGTTAACCCAAATAACTTGTTTTTTTGTGAGACTTGGGTCGGTCATGATCTGAATTGCAATTTGTGTGATTTTTTTTGCTATATAAGAAACAAAGTTGTACAGTCTGAAAGGTTACTGCATTCAAAATTCTACTTTTATATCCCAGAATGCACTGCTCATGTTGCTTCTTCCTAATTTAACAGCTGTGGCATGCTGTGGTTTATTGAATTGGCATGTGTAGTCTTTGTACATAGTATAAAAGCATATCATATTTATGTACATGTTTCATGCAATCATCTGGATCGCTTGTTGTTTTTACAGTTGACGTCTGTTAAATTCAATTCAGATTTCGGTGCGGTTACATATACATGCATATATATAGTTGATTGTATTTCTCTAGTTATTTGAATGAATAATAGCCAAGACTGAAAAAGGAAAACATTGGAAACAAGGGGAGATTTTGGTTCTGATCAGCATTTGGAGGGACGAAGAGGTGGAAAGAACTATACTGAACCTATTCATCTCACTCAGAATTTAAAAGTGCATGCTCAGGGCTGGGTGCAAGGTCGACCTTGGGTCAAATTCTAATGCACTGTGCAGGCTAGCTCTAAGCAATTGATCGTGACCCAAATTTCACATTTTTTTTTCCACAATGATAACATACCTGTTGGGGAGGGGGGTAGTGGAATATTCTATATAGTCGTCACTCATGATGGGTAAATTAAACTCAGTTGCAAAATGCCTGACTGATTAACTTATAAACAAATTTCTGGTGATTTGTTACGACCGACAGTCAATCACATCACTTTATTCAACACATCACTGAAAAGACTGGGAGGGGGTGGGGGGGGGGGGAAGACAATCAATTGTTGATGAAATAAACGCATCACATGTCAGCTCAGAAAAGAAGAAAAAAAAGTGGAACATTTTATCATATTTATCATCCCACTCAAATAGCAGAGATTTACTGGTAAGAGCCATAAACATTATAAATTGTGTTTTTTGACACAACATCTCAATTTCTGTGTCAGTTGAGATGGGAGAGACAGAAGAGAGAATAGCAGGAAAAGACAAAAAGGACTGGGGAGATAATGAAAGAGGAGACAAACAGGAAAAGATCCAGAACCCAAATGGATTGATGCACTCTTGAAAAATACCATCCTTTGAGGTGATGAATAAGCTGACTGGGTCTCACGTGTAGTCTGGTTTTCAAGACCTTGTTACGTTTATCATGCAACAGAGTGCAAACAAAATACGACTAAAATTTGGCAAAATGGCATGGGTGTCCATATAATAATAGCGAGCATGCTGCTATCTTGACAGCAGTGATGTTACTGCTAATTCAAACTTCACTGATATGTGTCTAGTTTTTAAGACAATGTATAAGTGGATCCAGAGGGGGGCGCCCCGGGCACCCCCCTATTTTTTTTAAACAAAAGAAATAAAGAGAAAAAATGAATTTAATTTTTGAAAATACCATCTTTGTCAGCCAATTGTAGTGGGAGCAGAAAATTGCGCTGAAGTCCCCCTCCCCATTTTTTTTTTTTTGCTTGTCAGCCAATGAAACCTGGAAGTGGCACCAGAAACATTTTTGGTGCCCCCTCCCAACTCCCCCCCCCCCCCCCCCCCTTTTCGGAATTCCTAGATCTGCTCCTGCAATGTGCTATTTATGATAGAGAGGAGTGGTGCCAGGCAATATCATTATAAAACTGATTGTCTACTGAATAATGCAGGTATGTTTACTGCCATTGTTAGGTCTACCAGAGAGCAAATGCGCCATGAAATCCAGGAATACCACAACTCTAGACACACTTCAATCCTCCTCCCACGTCCCCTGCCCATCAGACGTGTCAACGATGCATGAGAATGTGAGGTGACTACAAAATGCTCGTGAAGTTCATGGCGGATTTCAAGGGAATAGTGGGCAGGTTATTCCCATCCTTTATTGTCCCACGCTCCGGCTTTTATGGCTGCAAACTCTGAGAAAATTATAGAATAACAAATGGCATCATGCTCATATAATATGCTACAATCATTCCCCTTCTCTCTTTTTCTCTTCTGTCTGTCTCTTTTTTCTCTTCTTTTCTTTGGGCACGTTCTGCGGTGCACAGACATATCTTCCTTCGAATATCTTTCTCTACCCTTTCTTAACTGTCACTCACGAATAATTGACTCCTTTGGGACAGGGAAAAAAAGGATTTAAATCCATTGAGGGTTTTTTGGGATCAGCTGCTGCTCATTTGAATGATGTTTTTCAGCAACAAAATGACGACATCAAAATCGTATGAAATACCAGGGGAAGGTTCTGTAAGGGCATAAATGCTTGGATGTTTCTAGGTTGACGCGTGACATGTCACCATCTTTTCACCTTCTAAGTTAAGGGGAAAAAATAGAGCAGAGATAATTTGTCAAAAAGGTGGTATTGGTTAAAATAAAAGTTGAATATGAAAATAAGGTTTTCTAAGTAAACAAAATTTCTGATGTATCACATAGGGCCTACCTCACGGCTAAGTCTAATTCTGTTTTCCAATAAGAAACATTTTTTTTACTAATGCGTGTTAAGTAACTACAAGTGTTTTGAATTGATTTATTGTCCTTTATTACTTACTCTCTTATCATGTACATGCTAAAATTGGTTTTATCTGAAAGCATGCATTCATACAGTGTTGTGGAAAAAGTGTTTTGTTTCATTTTGTTTTGTTTCCTTTCTTTCTTTGAGAAATACAGTGAGACAAATCTTATGCCAACGAACAGTTTATAGTCTAGAGAATTTAAAGGTACCAATATCAGCAATCTTACTTTCTTTATGTACTCATCTTTATTCAGTATCCTTATTCAGTATCCTTATTCAGTATCTTTATTCAGTATCCTTATTCAGTCTGAAAAGGGCATGAGAATGAAATCTCATCTTAAAAAGTCTGACATACATTTTTCTTTCATTTTGTCAAATGAATTTGTTGACAGCAAAGACACAAAGGAATTTAAGAAAACACTGGTTGGTCCCCGCTATTAAAAACTGACACAGTCTCCAATGTGAACAGATCAAGGAGGTGATTTACATAGACCAGTCAAAAGAGTTCTAGAAACTTACCAACCACTCCTCTCCAGCAGTACGTATAAAAGCTCCGTGCGCTCGCTTCCTTTCTGCAGTGCATCAATACTAGCCAAGGGCAAGCAGATGAGGGTGGATAGGGGTTCAAACACACCCACGAGAGCTATTCAGGCATCGGTTGTTGACTTGAAGTTGATCACGAAGACACTTGTTGTCTTCTTGCTGTACATCCAAGAGCAGCGACTGAATTCGCTACATCAACATTATTTTCATAATCACGGCAGTTACTCATCAGCGCTGCCACAGCTGATACTCAAGAACTATCATTTCTGTATCTCTGATATGGTTCTGATCTTCTTGATCTATATCTTACATTTCACTCATAGCATTCCAAACAACTATCTTTTTTTTTCAGTGCAAAAAAAGCAAAAACAAAAACAAAAAACAAAATGAGTCAAAAGAAGCCCCTCAAACTATCTGCACAATCATGGGTCTGAAAGAAGACTATGACATCTATGCGGTGCTGTCAGACACTATCTGGGTAGAGCTGTATGAATTATTGAAAGTGACCTTTCTGTTCCATCCTCAACCTCAAATATATTGCCCTTTTAAAAACACCTTGCTCTGCTCCATTCCAGCAATAAACACACCACTCTCTCCTCTTTCACTTCCCTTTTCTCTCTCGCTCTTATCTCACCCTCCCTATGATCATACTTAAAAACACAACAACAACAAGACAAGCGGCACTTCATATTTGCCCGACACAGTTTATGCAATCAGATGTTACGAGTCGACAACTGTTTTTGAAAGCTAAAAAGCCCCACTGTATTATTTAGCCTGTTGTTTACTGAACAGGGCAATTCCCAGGGTAACAGTACTAGCACGCCATTCCTGCATGTATCTAATGTCACAGAGAAATTAACAGGACTAAAATTTTAAAGATTGAAACATTTGCCTCAAGATGCTTCATGTGTATCACAACCACCTACAGCAACAATTTCTAACACGTGTCAGCCCATGCAGGGAAAAAAACAACCAACTATTTTCAAGAGTTGACATTTTGTGACTGCACATCTGATATTCACTGGTGAATTTTCATACAACTAAATATGCTTATCAAAAATAAAGAAAGAAAAACAATATACATTTTTTACCAACAACCTGATGTTGTTAGGTGCAGTGGACTTGACATTTCAAATTCATGAACAGTCCACAACGACACACAAATTGATCAAAACAAAAGACAGGCCCATTTATCAGATCAGAAGTATGCATTCAGGCTTAAAAATAATTGTGCGATCATCAAAATGTATTCCAGACATGATGAACTGCCACACCCTTCTGTGGGTACTTTACCTCAAACTCCCCCATCCCCACCTTTTTTTTTCCTCTTTATCTGTCAAGCGTACCTATATCTCATTTCCTCCCCAACCCCCACCTCTCCCCTCCCCCTCAACTTGACTTCATCCGAGGGATCAAAATTTTGGGCGGACGAGGAAAAAATCAGGAGCTCATGAGGACTGCACCCATTTGCTTTGCGATGTGTCCTCCCGGCCCTGTGCGGAGGATGCTCATCATTTTTATACCACCAGGGAGGCAGATATCAAATGGCCGGGCTTCGTGTTTGCACATCTGCGGCAATGACTAGGCCCCAGCTCCGGTGGCTCGCAATATGCAACATTTCACTCCCCCCTCTTCATTATTTCCTCCACCAGACAGCATGATGAGAGAGAGAGAGAGAGAGAGAGACTGACAGACAGACACACAGACACACAGACAGACAGACAGACATTCACACACAACACATTTCTCTCCCTCTCTTCATGACCTCCCCCATTACATAGTATGATGACAGAATGAGAGACAAAGACAGAGACAGACAGACAGACAGACAGACAAATAGACACACACACACACACAGACAGATATTTCAGTTCAAAGACAATGAAGCAAGTGAAATGCCCTCTCTCAGCAGTGAAATCAGAAAAAAAGATTACTGATTATTCTTGGGCAAAAAAAAAAAAAAATGAGACTCACACACGGGTGCAAATTTTGAGATTTATTGGGATGCAACTTTTGAGATTTAGCAGGATGCAATTTTGAGATTAGCATCACGATCAAAATCTCTTGATTTTTCCTATGACAATGTGAAAATAAAAATCCCTCTAAATAGTGTGATTAGCATCGTGATCTAAATCCCAAGAAATATTATAATCATTTTGGAATTATTGCGACATTTTGAGAAATAGTGCCATAATTTGCACCATGACGTGTGTGTAAATGCTGGAGTGAAATATCTCAGAATCATCTAGTATTCTTCTTCAAAACATGCATCATGACAGAGCACAAACACGATGGCAAGGATCACCATTCTGGTACATTTCAAGCACAGGCAGTACTTTTGGCCACCAAATTTTCACACCTGGCAAATAAGCTGGATATTTCTGTCCATCCGAACAGGGCACAAAATATCTCAGTATTTGGATTGCAATCGTTATCCCGCTATTTTGTCTGTGTGAATGCAACTAATGTGTGAAGGCTGTTTTTAAGAGAGAGAGAGAGAGAGTGTGTGTGGGTGTGTGTGTGTCACAGGCTTTGTTTATTAACTTGAGAGAGAGAATCACATTTCAAAACATGTTTCAAATGGCATTTATGAATGTGGTTTGAAATGAGTGCCACGTTTATCTAACCATCATACAATTGCAATTTGAATGATGCCACTGTACATAGTGCTTGGGCCTTTCAACCTGGGTAGTAAAGGTCAACTGCGTACCACCAAACACGTCTTCATCATGCACACACAAATAATGGATAGATAACACAAATGGTGCACGCATTTCTCCCCAACCAGAAATAGCTGGGAGTTGACCTTGACATATAAAAGTGTTTCAAAATGGCACTGCGTTTTATCCACTCGCAGAAAAGCGATTGTGGTTTCAAATGTGTTTCAAAATGCCCTTTGAATGGCATTTCAAATCAGCATTTCTAAATGCGTTTGAAAACACAGTCGCATTTATCTTATGCCTGGATATGCCTCAAATGTGTTTAGGAACATGATTTTGCCTCAGAAAATTTTGAGATGAAAGTACCATATACAGACACAAAAAGAAAAGGAGAGAAAGCAAGAGAGAGAAAGGTGGATAGGATCTAATCTCTCCCTAGAGGATGAACTGCTCCTATCAGCAGCAGGGAATTGGGCTACTGATGAGTTTAAGGGCTAATGAGACAAGCTGAGTGGGGGAGGGGAGAGGGGAGGGGAGGGGGAATCAGAGCAAGGGGGGAGGAGAGAAAGAGGGATGGGAGATGGAACTCAGTTTCAGTTTCATTGAACATGAGCAAACTCTCTCCCCTCACTCAGCAGTACTGGCAGTAGGGAACAGGGATACTGGTAATGTTTTCTTGGGGAAATTAGAGTCAGACAGGGAGGGAGGGATCGAGAGGGGAAGGGAGGGTAAAGGAGGAAAGGAAAGAGGGGTAAGGGTTTGGTTTCATTTTCAATGCGCAGGAGCAAGCTAACTACACTTAGCAGGAGGGTAGACAAGGCCACTAATGTTTTCACAGGAAATGACAGGGTGAGTGTTTATCTTCTTGATCAGAGGCCATTACAGACAACAATAACTACTGTCTATCTTCTACACTGACTCTACTAATATTTTATAGCACTGTGCTGCAGCTTTCCAAGAAGAAGTCGTTTAAGAAAAGAAAAATAAAAAAACAGGAAAAAGTAACATAAAAGAACCACGGGCCAGGATATGACTGTTGAATTAACTCCCTTTCAATTTCAGACTTAAGTGTAATTCGGGACAGTTCCTTTAACACAAACACACGGACAGACTAAAGAATAACACACACACACACGCACACACACACACACACACACACACACACACACACACACACACACACATACACCATAGGCCTACACACACAGAATCCTGTTTTTATGCCACGCAATTGCCAATTCCCCAGGGATACCCTTTCCCCTTGCAACCTGCCAGAGTTCACTGTCACAAATCCTTATAGGAGCATGGCGATATACCATGGAATGGAAAGGCCGACCCAGCTCGGATATATTCGAGAATTTCCATTACGAATTGTGTAGGCCCTACATCCTGATCTCTACATAAGTACACACACAGCCAAAAGAATCTTGACTGCTACCAATGAGCATACACTGCGATGCACATACTCGCTGACTTGCTATTTGTGGTGTTTGAATGTACCCCAGTGGGCAACGAAAGAATCGGGCCACCCATGACTCCCCATGCTATCGGGTCTTTAAATTGCAGGATTCCAAAGCCCTCGCTTGTCAGAGCAGGAGGGGACAACAACCTGAAAAAAGAGTAGAAATCGTTGCAGCACACACAGAAGGGGATCTTGACGAGATGGTAGCGGCAGTACGTTGTCTACTGCAGGCCCACTGCTAGACTGGTACAATATTACATATGCTGCAGGGCATATAAATGAAACTCTTAGGAGGTTCTGCACAGTATAGGAAGAAGAAGAAGAAGAAGAACATTGGATTTTTTTTTTATATACATAAATTGCGTATATAAGAATAGCCTGATAACAGGAAATGAGAATAGATTCTTTCCCTAGATTAAAATCTCATAACAGTAGGAGCAAGAAAGAAGAGTTCTTTTTGAGCCAAAGTTGAGATACATGTATCAAGCGAAAAATCCTAAGACCTAAGAAAGCAACAGTGAGGATGGGATTTGCAAGGAGACGTCTATGTCATGTATAGCCATTCCAACAGTACAACTAAACAATAAAACTGGTATATTAAAGAATTATTTAGTTGCCTTTGCGCTGATTTTCTATTAAAGCAATATACATGACATGCAAGATGAAAAGATACAGACAACACGAAAAAGATCTTTACTATTCAGGAATAAAAACCCATGTGTGTTTTTGCTCAGGCATGAATAACTGATGGCATGTAAACATTGGACTTTGCATGCTACCCTTTCAAGCTTGGGTGATTGTTCTGTGTCCACAGCATAGGCTATAATCACCTCCCTGCTATAATACAGTAAGGTGATGATCTGTAAATAAGCCTACCAACATATACCAAATGATTGTAAAACTTTACTATTTTATAACAAAGACCACTCAATTATCTGTGACACACACACACACACACACACACACAATAAGATACACGTTGGTTACAAGTTGCACACATGTAATAACAATGATGATAAGAAAAGCACTCGGAGAGCACAGACCTCCGCCAAGCAGCTCATTTCCTCCCATACAAGCATGCTGAAAATCACCCCATTTCCCAACGATAAAGAAGCCTTCATTTACATCATCACCTTCCTGCATGCTTCACGGCACCTCGAGGACACAGCACACACTTTAGTGTGCATTTATGCAAACCTCATATACGCACAGCTTGAACTCATTAAGTTCATTGACCCTAATTGCCATTAGATAAGAAATCCTTAAAATTTCATAAAGATTCACAGATCACTACCAAAATTTAATCATCTATTCCTTGTGTCATTATTGACTTTTCCTGTAAGTTTCATCCAAATCTGTTCACAGCTTTTTCGAGTTATTTTGCAAACAGACAAACCAATGCCTACAAAAGTAACCTCCTTGGCAGAAGTAATAACAATAATGATAATAACAATAACAACAACAACAATAATAATAATAATAATAATAATAATAATAATAACAATAATAATAATGATAATGATAATATGCATTAACAATAATAATAATAACAACAATAACAATGATAATAATAATAATAATAATAGTAATAACAACAATAATAATAATAATAATAATAATAACAATAATAATAATAATAATAATAATAATAATAATAATAATAATAATAATAATAATAATAATAATAATAATATGTATTAACATAGAGCATAAATATCTACAAGCTTGTATATGTGCTTTACATAAGTTTTCAACGATTTCACAAATTGTTTAGTGTCTGTCTCAGCCCTCTCGCAATTCTCTGAGAGCCTTCAATGCCCCCAAATGAGATTTTTTTTTTTGCCCGTCGACAAAGGACAGACAGGCTGGTAATCCGCCTGTGCCAAAGCAGTCAAGCAGTACACAGGGGCAGTACATGTTTCTTCTTTCCGCGGTCAACTGCAGTTGCCATCGAACAATGCAAAATATCAGTCAGACATGATGCTAATGGGCTCGCAAACTCTTTTGTTATGTACACTTATAAGAGCACCCAAATGGGGTCAGCGAAAGTCAAAATCTACTGACTTTATGCGTGATTGCTAAGTACATCTTCATACAAGTTTTACAGCAAAACAAGTGCACTATTATGTTGGAAAAAAGGTAAATCATGCAAACAAAAATGCATGCTGTTTTTTATACAGAAAAAGAACAGATAATGATAAAAGAAACTCTACTCTATAAAAGAAATTCTTCTGGTTAGCATAACATAAATAAACACAAATTTAGGCCGTGAATGCAGACACTCTTGTCAACATATTGGGAACCTGGTTATACCAGGTTCGCGTAAGGGACGGGTTAATATGCAATATGGTGGATAAAAGATGTATTGATGTGAAATTGGATGAAACAAAGACACCATCTGATCGGTTAAAGCTCCCACCCTCGCATGTCTTCTCGCATGTCTGTCACTCACTCTAACTTTTCGAACTCTTTGATCCTCATGTGATAGTGAGCGTGACATTGGGGTCTGTGTGTGAAACAATAGAGGGCCTTATCAAAGCAGGGAAGGAAATTGAGAAACAGCCCAAGCCCTTCCCTTCGTCAATCATGTTATGCGAGGGATGACAGACCCGCCAGATTCCCATCACGACTCAGGGGAGATGCATCGAGTCTCATTCTCGTAATCGCCAGCAGAGATGACACAGAAGAATACATCCTGAGCTTAGAGTAGCTGCATTCACACAGACCCAAAATTAACAGTTTTTGAAACCTGAGTTTTGCAATGCAATGCAAAAACCGTAAATTTGTGAGTCCCGCTAAGGTCTGACACTAAGGTCTGACGCTTTTTTTTTTTTTTGCTGTGTTATGGTTGTTGCTATGGTGTTTGAAGAGAGTTGTAATGAGTACCTACAAATAACTTACATAGGGTCATCTGCTTAAGTTTGATAATCTTATCTGGCTTATAAAGCTTAATCACAAAATTATATCAATCCAACATATTCAAATTCACTTTAGGTGAGATGCAAACGTATAGGTTTGAGGGTTTGAGGAGAAAACTGGGTATAAGCATTTGTCATCAGAGATTGAACCATTTTCCATGCTCACAATGCAGGCACAGAGGAGGCCTAAGGACTATAGACATTTGATCTTCTGAAGAAAAGACAGGGAATAATCAAGGGTCATTTTATTTTTACTGTTATGATTTCATGTTGTTCAAACAAAATCAGGCTGATTCTATGATCTTTCAGTTGGGTTGTCTTTGAGTCGATATCTCTGTCTGAAATAATGGTTTAAGTTCATTATTCCAAAGGATTGTTATTCCACAGGTTTGTTACTCCGAAAATGAAAAAAAAATATCAAAAGTTCATCAATCAGAAAAAAAAGTTTGTCATTCTGAAGGTTCTTTAATTTGAAAATGAAAAAAGATTTGTTATAGCACAGGTTCTTTAATCTGAAAACAAAATGAGGTTTGTAATTCCAAAGGTATATGAGTATGCACACTCTTTTCATTTTGGGACGAACTAACCTTATTTCTTTTTGGTTTAACTAACCTTCATGATAACAAATCTAATTTCATTTTTGGACGCACAATTCTTTTTTACACCTGGGTGAAAAAAAAAAACCCAACTAATAATGTATGCAGAAAACACACTAATGAGGCATAAATTTTTAAAAACAAAATGGTGTGAGCCCATGAAAAGCTAAATGAGCAGCAACAAATATTTCATGTGATAGCAGAGTGTCCAAATTTATATTATAAAATTCCAGAGAGTGGAGAGGAGCAATGTTTAGCCCTCTACATTCTGCATTCCCCTGACTATTTTCAAAAGAGTACCTAAACCACTGGTATGTTCACAGATTTTGCTCTCACATACTCTCTTTTTCTCTTTGTTGGTTCTCATTTTTTCTGTTACATGCATTATTTCATTCCTTGAACAATGCCAGTACTAGTGCTCTTTTAAAGCACAGGTGTTTTTACCGCAACATTCCAAAGTACACCCCAAAATGAACTTGTCCATGAAACTGGCACTCTAGAATTCCTCAAATGGAAGGATCTAACCTTGGTAGTAAAAACAATAGAGATGTCAAGAGTTAGTTCGGAGTGCCTTGGGCATTGCTGCACACTGGCCCTGGTCCAACGGTCCCTGACAAGTAAAAATCACTGACAGACCAGTAACTTTTTTCAGGAATGGACCAGTTATGTAAAAACTGGGTACCTACTGGTCTCACAGACAGGTCGGACCAGTAGGAAAAATTGGTTAGCGTGCAGCCCTGGTTTGGGTAAGGCATCTGTGCCGGAGGAGGATGGGGATGTGCGTCAGGTTTGACGCAGCAGGTCGAAACTGGTGGCTCACTCTCACACCAATCTATGAGGTGAATCACTTCTTGGTGTTTCAGTTTGTGCAAACCGGTGAGAGATCATCATAGCAACGACTAACATAGATGAATGAGACAGGAATAATATTCTGTGCTGATGACGAAGGTTCACTCATCGTCCTCCTTCTATCACCTTTAGTTGCCCCCGAACCATCCATCTGCCCCCTCCCCCATAAATCTTGTCTTGTACCTACAATGCCAACAGCATGAAGCTAATAATGTGATCTGAGATTAATTATAAACACATGTTTGCAAGTTAGAGTCCATACATGGCTAAAAAAAAATTTCTACTTACTCACAACACTAGCTTAGCTTATCACTTCAGGTTCAAGAGAAGAAAACTTATAAGATTCCCCTTAATTTGGGGGTTTTGTCCCCCCCCCCCCCCCCATGCCTGGGGCATTGTGCCCCTGGCATCCTGTAAGTGGGACATATTGCCCATATGTATTCTATCACTCGAGCAATGTTACCAGCAAAGTTTGGTGAAAATTTGACAATGCATTTTCCATGACCATTTGAAAATTTGACCATGCATTTTTAAGAAGATAAAAATGTATTATTTGAGCCCCAATTTGGACCCCATAGGGCCCCGGGGGGAGGGGGGGGGGAACCCCAGATCTGCCCTGAAAGAACTTGAAACTACAGTAGCCAATATACTTACTCACAGCACTGGTAAACTTAGCTCTATCACTTTCAGTTAGAACCACAGGAGAAGATTTTTAAAGATTATGATTATGGATGGGGTGTTATGTGGCTCCCTTAGGGACGGGGGGGGGGGGGGGGGGGGAGGAGGGCAGGCCCACTTGAACAAACTGAGATCCTGTTCCCCTAGGTATGCTACCTGCCAAGTTTGGTGAAAATGTTTCATAGATTTTTCAAAAAGAAGATGAAAATGTCAAAAGCTTACACACGACAGATGATGCACAATGGACAACGGACAATGCACGCCGCACATCGGACGATGAATGATCTCAATAGCTAACTTGAGCCCTTTGGCTAAGGTGAGCTAAAATGAGGAAGAAGTATGATGAAGACTGGGAGGATCATGAAATTTCATTGTGTATTCAGCACATTTGTCCTTAAGACCATACTGTGCAATGCATTTCAAATTGTTCATTTGTGTGAAATGCCTGTGATTCACAGAGTGCTAATGATATTATGTTGCTCACATCCCACTTATCCCTCCCCCCCCCCCCTCCTTATGTTTTTTCCCCTCCAAACTGGAAATGTTCTGCACTTGGTTTGTGGTCTGAGGTTAGGGAGGGCAATGCAGGAGGTCCCTGGGCCATCATGTTTGTTAATAGGAACGTGACCACGTTCCAGGGGCTGCCTTGTAGGGTGACTGAGAGAAGCTCTTCTTCAAGGGTTTTCGCCTGGCTTTAAGGATGTGTGGCCTCGCCCTTCTCTCTGAATCAGTTTCAAAACAACTCTCAGCGCTTGCTCTGCCTGATGTTTCACTTCATTTTTTTATAGAGAGATATTGTAGTTGCTAAGCTTGGGGGAGGGGGGATGAAAGAGAGTAATACCAAGCTTGTGGCTGTTTTCTTTTGCACCCTACAGAAGAGATGATGTTTTGTCTCGTAATTAAAAAATGTTTCATTTTAACTTTTGTTTCATTTGCATGTAAGAGGTACAATACTTCTACCCTATACAGAAACCCCAGCTGCTGTACCAAGTTATTACATGTTTTTATCTGTACATGCCTGTAAAATTTGACATGGAAGCATAATATGAAAGAGACTATTTGTCTTCAAAAGTTTACTTTATTGTAGATAAAAACCTACAAATTATGAGATTAGGCAGACCTGCCTAATATGTGAACCAGATTTCGAGAGGTTGTTTAAGAACATATATTCTGAAACTGAAATCACTCATTATCTGGCATTATTATTATTATTTTTTTTTTTTTTTTTTTTGGGGGGGGAAGTAAAGTATGACAATATAAGAGCAGTCTAAAGAGGTCAATTGATTACTCCTATTGTCACATTTCTTGGTACAGCTCAAGCTGCAAAGTCTCTTTTCAAGCAAATTTCTCTCTATTGTTTTCCAATTGCTTGGAAAAATTTGGGTTTCTTCTTTTTTTTACCCACCAGGCACCACTAGGTTGCAAAAATATAAAATACTGCAAATGGGGCAAAGTGAAGTATGATCATTGGAGAAAGATACTGAAATGGGAAGAAAAAAAAAATTACAATAGGCAAAGTCCTGATACCAGACTACAAGAGCAGGTTGTGAAAAATAGCAATCCTAGGGGTCAAAAACTGACCTATCCGCACCTCTTCACTCATCTGGCAAATTTGCCAACTCACTTCAGCTGCAGCAAACACGCCCCTCGCTCACCTCCTTGTCAAATATCAAAGGATGGAGGGTAGTCAACATTCTCAAAACGTGATGTGCCAAGAAGTTCTGTCTTCTCCATCATATCGCACATTTGCAGATAAAAAACAAAAATCAGAGTCACTGAGGAATTTGGAGAAAAAAAAAATCTTTTTCTCTGACTCTCTAGACAGGAAACACTGAATACATGTATGATGTCATCAGCCATCCTTATAAAAACTCACAGCCTCTTCCTTTTCACACAAACAAACAAACAAACAAACAAACACACACACATACATACATACAAGCACACATACCTCATATTTTTCCTGCTGGCAGCTGTACTAGATTAGATGCCAAGTTTGTATTCTTCTAGCTCAGTCTTGTTCATCTAGTGTTGATGTGCACATGTTACGCGTGAGCTCATCTTTAGAGGGAAATGCTACTCCATAGAAATATTTGTTTTTTATGTTTACATAAATGCAAGAAAACATCTAAACCAGCATGTGATGAGAAAGAGTTGAAGCAAAGCTGAATTTGACACGGAATCTAAAAATGAACACTATTTGTTGTAAACAAAGCCACTCACCAAGAACAAAGTCTTGCATCAAGTGAAACCAATTTCTGGTTGAAATGATGTCATATTTCAAACACATCAGGGGCAAATCTATGAGTTTGGATTTTAGTGCATGTCATTTAACTCTAATGAACTCAAAACTGATTGAAAAGCTTGAAATTGATGTATGTATACTTTTGTAACATGTTACCAGCTAAATGTCATCCTGGTGGATAATGACAAAAGTAATTATTTCATTTCACGGCTCTTTTTTTATGGGGGGGGGGGGAGAATTTAATCATATTAGCAAGGGCGGATCCAGGAATTTCGTAAAGGGGAGGTGTCTTTGCAAAAGTAAAGGGGGCGCACGCGCTCCCCCTCCCCCCAATTTTTCTTTTTATTTCTTTTGTTTTAACAAAAAAAAGAGGGGGCATCTGCCACTGATGAGTGCCATCTCATGTAAAAGTATAGGTCCTGCACATAGCTGTACAGCCAAAGAGAATATCCTTTTACTATGTCCTACATTAACCTTTTCCTGGAGGTTATTATGTGACATCACATATAGATCTGTGCACTACAGTATGTTTGGGAATGATAGGGTTAATCATTATATCAAAGTGTTTCACGAAGCTTACTTTGATATAGAAAGAGAGAGAGAGCCGTTTGTTTGCTATCTTATTCTCTTGTCATGTGATGCCTCTATAATCTCCCCTTCTGTCTTGCATGGTGAAAAAAAAAGACAGATCACATAAATGAAAAATAAATGTAACAAATCCTTGAGAACAATACTTCTGTCTGTTTCTCTGTCTCTGTAATGAATCTGTTCTCTGGGTTTTTGATTCATGGCCGTCCCTTTCTTTTCTTGGCTACAATTCCTGGCTGCTGTTTCAAAGTACAGTCATTTATCCCTGGCAAACTGGTTTGCTCCACAGTACATTGGTTTTGTGGGGTAGAGATGTCAGAAACAAAATGCTAGCGACTTGTAGTCTGGTTGAGATATCAATGTCAATTTTCATCTGAAGAAAAGCGAGAATTACAATCAAGCACTTTGTCTCTGTATATGACATGTTGCAGTGTTTGACACGCACTAAATCTCCTTGGCAAAACACCAACACATGTCTCAGTTCTTGAACCAAATACTTACACATAATATAGATAAAATGATAATAATATAAGATAGAAATACATACCATGAATAAATTGCCCAAGCTCTGATATTTTCACAAAATATACTTTTTCTCTTATTGGTACCTGCATAGATAGGGATAAAGGGAAAAATTATAACATTGTTGGTATCTTTAAAGGGAGATGGTACATCTTGGCCATCGAGATTGCAATAAATCATCCAAGAAATTGTAGAATCTTGAATCTTTTAAGACATGTGCAAAATAGCGGTGTCAGTCAAAATCATATATGATGCACAAATTAGACATAACAACACTTGAACAGTGTCATCACCTTACAACTCTACCACTGATTTGTTCATCAACACTGCTTAATACTGTTCTTTGTCCATGATTCAGCAGCAATAACTAAGTTCCCTTTTATGACACCATCAAATCAATCCCACAACCATTTAGTGTGATGGATGTAATGTCCCCCTGTCCAATTCAATGCTATTCTGATTTATGTCCAAGTTTGATCGAACTTGCACTTTTCTGTGCTTTTGATTTTAGTTGGGGGATGGACGTAGGGGAGGGAGGGAAAAGGAGAAGGGGGACAGGCAGTGTACTCTCTAAAAAAAATCGATTGAAAATATTCACTCTTGAAGGAGTGAATACAAAAAAAGAGTGAATTTCGATTGAAATTGGAGTGAATTTTTAGTGAAAAGGCTCATTTTCACTCATTTTGGAGTGACCTCAGGGATCACTCGAAGATTTTGGAGTGATCCCTGAGGTCACTCTAAAACGAGTGAAAATGAACATTTTCACTCGAAATTCACTCCAATTTCCCTCGAAATTCACTCTTTTTTGTATTCACTCCTTTAAGAGTGAATATTTTCACTCGATATTTTTTAGAGAGTACACAGGTTGCAGTTTTGTCTGTGTTTTCTTACTCGCTATAAAAGGAGACCACCTCCAGATGATTTTTACACTTCTACATTTGAACATCTATAAATTGAATAAACTGGGCAGAGTTTCAGAATTCATAGGGATGGGGATGAGAAATAAGAATGTCTTAATTATTATTCATCATTAATTCCTAACAATTAAATCACAATGAATAAGGATGATGACAATGCAGCTTCACATAAGAATGCATGATTGGGTGTACAAGGAAGAAAGCATGCATAAATTCTACACAGTTGAATTTGTTAGGCAAGTGGTATTGTAATAGAATGACATTACTACATTACTAGAATATATGAGCCTCCTATTTATGTCATTCTTGTCAAATGTATTATGTTTTCAGTTTGGATTTTTTTTTCAGAGTATTAACCTATTTTATCTGCTCAAGGACCACAATGAATTCTACAAATCTATACGTGACACTATCAATTTATGTATTGCATGATGTGAATTATATAAATTGTCTGGAATGTCCCTTTAACTTTGAAGCCACTTCCCATAATGACTAACATGGCAACCCATGAAAATGATTTCCCATCAGAATGTATCATGACCAAAAAAAAAAAAAAAAAAAATTCACTGACTGCTGATTTCTGTCAGTCATAAAATGGAGTGTGACTGGATCAATATTGCCAACTGACTGCCTGCCAGCATGCTGCCTTAAAAATCCAAGGCTATCAACTTCAAAAATAACCTGTGACTTTGATCATAATTTCTGACAAGTTGTCACAAAACTGTGCTGAGCATGGACTAGGGGGGAAATGGAATATCCTGTCAACAAAAGTCATACACACTCACAAGACTATAGATCTAAGAACTATAGCAGAAACCCTTTTATTGACATTACTCTCAGCTGGAAACTTTACCTGTATTCTACTCTTTTCTTCTAAAAAGAGTAAACGTATGACAGGAAAACTTTGACAGAAATTGCAAAGATGAATTATTGATCACAGGAACATACACTGAAATGACATTTTTATACGAGAAAGTGATAATTTAGGACTGAAAAGAGCAGGAAGTACCTAAATCTGTGAAAGAAGATTTCAGAGTACCTGATGTTGCATATGGATTAGCAGAATTGTTTATTTTTACCTTGTCTTCATATAATACAGTATACTAAATGTGACCATGCATCACAAAACCAGCAAAAGGTCGCATGACCTGATTTTACAAGAGGACTCAAAATAGGTGAAATGGGCTAACCTAGTCAATTTTCACTTTTTTACATTTTCTGAAGGAGCAATTCTTCTTCTACATAATTCTATATAAAACAAGTTTGGGATCATAAAGCAAATGTGATATTGTGTGGGCTGTTTTTTTTTCTCTCTTTTTTTTTGTTGCTGTTTTTCTAGAACACTTTTTTGTAGAAAAGTGTCATTATGTTCATCTTAAAGGCCCCTTTTCTCACTCCTTATTTTCAACTCTAATATCTTTTGAAAGGATGATAATACTGTGTTTAAAGTTATGAACAGTCATGAATAGAATGTACTTTTGATGGTGTAGAAAACTTTAGTTTAACCCGATAATCCCTTCAATGTGGTTGCTAGAGAGTTTTATATCTGGTTCATTATTGTTGTTGCTGCTGCTGCCATTGCTGTTGCTGGTGTTTTGTCCCATTCATTGCACAAATAACAGCAAGGTGAATAGACCCTACAATAGAAGGGTTAGAAAAGTTGTATTGAGTTTTACATCATTTCAAAGCTTAGAGTCTGCTCTTTTAGTATCTGCCCTTGACTAAAAATCCATGTCAGAGGACTTTTCGATGGTTTTGTGATGCAGGGTCACAAATACACTGCATTACTGACCATTTTTAACATATTTCATGAAATCAGTTTTCATCCCCCACCCCCCCCCCCCCCAAAAAAAAATATATATATATATGTATATATATGCATATAAACACATTTATCTGTAATTCCATCAAATCCTGGCAAATTTCACACTAAGATGCCCTTATATCTTTCATTTGCTTGTTTTGATGAGGAAGAGCTTGATATTGCAAGAATTCCTGTAAAGTAACATACGTATTTTTGTCAAGATTACAAACCGATAGATCCTGATCAAAATGTGATATAGCAGGCAGCTTGTATAAACATGTCAGATAAGTTTTCACATACATATGAACACATACATATGAACACATACATATGCACAGACTGACACATACAGTCACAGACACATCTGGCTGTCTGTGAATGTAAATGCCATGGGAGACAAATTACACAAGTCTGATAGAAAATCACTGGTCGTCTGGTGTGTTGGTATTCCTGGAATGAGTACCAGATTCTGCTTTGTATACCCCATTTATACCATAGAACTACATAGCTCCATGTTTATACTGAGCAAAAGTTATATCCTCCTCGAACAGCCTAGAGCAGCCTTTTAGCTCACTATAAATAGACAAAAATAAGGCAAGACGATCCTCTCCGATCAGGTTCTGAAACCACCCAAAGAGGGTGGTTTAAGAGCCTCCTATAGCATCCTCGAAGAAGCTCGCCTGTAGTCCAAATTCTACCGGTTTAAAGAAGCGACTTTTTTGCCAACCCACAAGGTGCGCACATATATATCACTCAAGGTCACTGCTCTTTAATATAAACAAACCAGCGGACTCAACCAACTGCACGTCAATAAAAATTGCACAAAGTTGCATGTTAATTAGCAAGCATAATATTTGGGGTCACATAACATGTGGTATTCAAAAGCGTGCATTGTTCTGCAAAGCACAACTCGGTTTCCATGAAAACATAACAAGTCAGGGCCTGCTTTGGCAAAACCTGAGCATGCAGCCTGAGCAGTATAAACAGTCAAGCAATCCTTTTTCAAAATGGTTTTCACAGCGCTTCCAGGAGATTCAAAATTTTGGCCACAGCATAAATGCAGTATTAGTTTGCCATTACAGATGCTACTCATTTGTGTGCCTACATCAACATCATTTCAACACAGAGTTTGGAACTCCTGCTAAATGTGTAGCGATATTCAATCAATCACGGCTGCTCAAACCAAAGTCCCAAATGACATGCACAAATTTCTACTGGACAGGTGTTGTAATTGTTCTCCTCGGCAATTAGGGGCTATTGAGACATTTCTGTCACTGGAAAAGTAAATATCCAGGGCTACATATGAGCAATGACAGCTGTAACAGATTAACATTAGAATTACTATGCATGGTATTAAATACCACCATAAGTTCTTGGCACCTTTCTCATTGGCACAACTCCACAGTAATAGATATCGTGGTAATTCACTTGGTACCGTTCTCATTCACAAAACACTGTGGTATTTCTGTTGAGCAATGCACGTGGTTATATCTCCAACTTGACACAAAGTATGATGTCATCTGTGGTATTTCTAGACACGATCCACACTCAAATCTCACAAAATATTTTGAGCGAAGTTTGAATTACCACTCTAAATACCATGGTATGCAATGCATTTCACAGTGAATTTTGCTGCGTATTTGCTTTCACATTACAAATACCATATTATACCATTAATGTGAATGTAACTAGACATTTAAAAAAGAATTTAAAAAAAATCTTTCACTCACAAGGATGATTTACCACATATTTTAAGAGCTCTGTGACCTCCAATTTCTAATTTCCATTTTCTAAGTTTATAATACAGGAAACATTACTGCTAATAGAAGGTTGTGGTATATGACACTCCTGCAATTACAGCAAACAGGTCAATCAAAGTTAGATTAGTATTAATTCTTGCATTTTGCAATAAATGCACCCTCATTTGGGTAAAGTGAAAAAATTGATTTAATGCACTGTTTTCTGGGACATGGGTCGACAACACCTCTGTGCGCTATCTATAGCTAGGATAGACAAATCCAGAAATGCGGTCTGCTAGTTCTATTAATTCATCCTTAATTTTATCTGTACTGGGAATACTGCAGTTAGTTAAATATTTCTTCAATTGATCGACTTTCATTCCACGAAACTCACTTGGTGCATCTGCCATCCCGGAAACAGCTGATGTTGATATACAAATGATGCACAGGATAGAGTGCGTTTAACGCCACGAAATAATCCTGTGCATCATTTGTTTTATAAAATGGGTCGAAAATTCGAAAACTAACATCATTTTTCAGCGTTTTTCACGTACCTTTGTGGGTCAAGACGTCCGAAGATGTTCGTCCCAAACTTTTACGCACGTCGCACTCGCGGAAGTCCCGCACATACAGTATAAGTATAATGGGGGGGTTGGGTTTCCGGACACCCGCATGAAAACTTACTTATTTTACATAGAATATGCACCCTTTACCTTAAAGACTTGATATAGACTCCTCATATAGGCCTACTAGACAACATACTCTGAAAACGGCGTGAGAATTAACCTGCTAAATCGTTGGATTTGCTCTTCAAAGTGACTCCATGTACGCGTCCGGTCCCATAACGCTTGGTCTACTGTACTGTACAAAGTGTACGTATAGTACAGTATACGTACGTACGCCACATATGTTATGCACAAGGGAAGACAGGCCGGCCGGCCGGCAGCCCGAACTAGAAGTTGTTTACAGGATTGACAGCGCGTACGCGTATGCATGTAATTCATCAAAGGAGCCGCCGCGCGCACAGACGATCGGCAATCTACCATATAGGATTACAGGCAGTGCAGTTGTACTGAAGTAAAGGAAGGAGGTGTGTCTCATTTCAGCGCTTCCTATTGGCTACATTCTTGAACCCATTTTATAATGTACAGTAACAGAACTCTAGTAACGGCAGCATTAAACCTCTTTCTTGTCAGCCTACCAGTAGGAAAGCATACCTCGCGTGGTATGGATGTTGGTGGTGCATGGTTATGAAACAGGAGAATTAAGAAATCATATGGCCAAACAATCAGGAGAACTCTAAACACATTTATCTTGGTCACATGTTCATAACATTGCTTGAATGTAATACATATATTCCAAATATTTATTGTACTCACAAAAAGCCCCAACTGTGCTTTCTTCTTTTAATCTATATGAAGGGACTATGTCTGTCCTGAAGGAAATAAGATGATGCAACCTCAGAATCTTAGAGGAAAATATGTATTTCACTTTAATGATATTGGGGTCATCCAAGTTACACAGATTTAAATTAAGAATATTTTGCATGTGACCAGATCTTAAAGTCATGCAATAATGACAAGTTTGAACTTTCATTAAAGAATCTTTTCAGATGACTTAAACATTAAACACTGCAATACATATCATGTCTTTAGAGGTTGTGCAGGTTTGTCAAATTTTTTGCATCATACATTCTTTCAGTTACACAGCAGTCATGGAACACACAACTTGTGACCTCTGTGGGGGATTATTTGCCTATGATGAATATTTGCTTGTTGTATATTGATGCAAAGGTGATAATTTTTTGTTTCATCCACAAACTTGAACTTTGACTCTGGGAGGAGAGTTTTGCCTTTTACAGTGGTGTGTTCACACCACAGACACATACACACATTCAGCACATTGCATACTAACCATGAATAAAATTTTTACATTTTACAGTGTCATCCTAAAACCCCTGAAAATCACCAAAAGCTATAAAACTTTGTATGCTGTTTTACAAAACCTGCAAAATGCCCCTTATTTTTTGAAAAAGGGAGAGGTGAGAGCACACTATACCTGCTAAGATTTTATAAGGGAGGACGAAAAAAAAAACAACCAGGGAGAAAACTTTTGCTATAAACAAGTTGGACAGGAAGTACTAGTATACTCTCAGTTCGTGTATCTGTGTCAAATTAGGCAGGGGTCTGTCAAAAGCGAGCTTCTCTGTTTGCGGTTTCATGGCTCTCCCCGGAACTCCCTGTTCTCCAGATTCTTTCTCTCACCTACTTCTCTCACTCCAACCCAAACTGGACACTAGGTGCGTTCTGACAGCAGCAGGAGAGCGATTTAGATTGCAATCCAAATCGAGATCCAAATTTCACTTTTCAGATCAACATTCGAAAGAAGAACAAATTCCATTGAATAATCACAATCAAAACTTAAGTGTTTTTTTTTTTTCTTTTGCATCCATTCACACAATGACCAAAAATCTCATCAACTCACTCGAACTCAAGAATAATGCCCGAGACCCCAGCATGTTGCGCGATTGTGCTTGTTGCTTGTGTTCACACAGAGCAGGACCATACATGTAGGCCTACACACACACACACACACACATCAGCGTGTATGTAGGCCCTATGCGCTAACTGCCAACCTGTCTACATGTGGTTCGATTGGCTCATTGCAGTGAGAAATGGACCAAACTATGGCCACCCCAGCCCCAAGCAAAAACAGCTGATGCATTGTGGGCTTAAAAACATTGATGTTCAACTCAGTCTTACGATGGATTGGACATGGCGCAGAACAATCCTCGCACCTATTTGGAAAAAATCGCACGCATAATAAGAATTGGGTCGCGATCCGCATTGCGATCCGATTCTCGATTTTTCATCCTGCCAGGCGTTCACACGACAAATTAGTGAGACTTGGATCATGACCCAAAGATTGATGTTTGGATTGGCGATCCAAACCTCACTCCTAAACTGCCATGTGAACCCCCCTTCTTTCTCTCACCTCCTTCTTTCACTCCAGTCTATACAGGACATGGAATGCCCTCACACTCATTCCCAGGTGTTTGTTAGTGTTTACCTCTACCTGTGTACTGAGGGTTGTAGGCTTGCTCTTCAGACTTTATTATGTACATACTTGGTCTCCTTCTCCCTGATCCAGATGCATTTAAAGTGAATACATTGACACTGAATATCCACAGTGGGTTGCAAATGCTAATCTGTTCAAGTGTGTTTTATGTTAGTGCTTTTAAGAATAGATCCTTGAAAACTGTTATGCTCAGTTCTATTTCACACTTTCTTTATCAAAGGTCAGTCACTACAACTCTAAATTGAGGACTGTGAGAAGCAACTGCTATATACATGCAAAACATAATAAAAATACAGAGAGACAAATGAAAAGATTAATTCAATTAAAGGCATAATCTATCATTTGCAGATGAAACAAAAACCCAGCATTAGTGCTTTAGTATAGTTCTAAAATGTGAGTTAGGGATAGAAACAACCACTGTAAAAATTTGAATCTGTATAATCGACGTCAAGTATTGTTAAATACACAAAATGTGAACAAAAGTTATAATAAAAATGTTTCCAGACTAAACTGCCTACAGTTATGGTTTATTGATAAAAATACTGATATCTCCTTATACTTCAAGCTTTACTGCGAAAATTTTATATGGTAGAATGTTTTGTGATACAGCAGACCTACACATATGCATCAAATGTGATATCTTGAAAATTTTTTAAATCACTGCTCCAAAAGGTAAGGGGAAATCCAGTCCAAATATAAGTTAGTCTGATTAAAAAAATATATAAAATCTTACAAATTCAATGGAAAAATTTGACTGAAATCGGATGAAAAATAAGGAAGTTATGAAATTTTGAAGTTTTGCTTATTTCTGGAAAAGAGTTCTTGTACAGTGGATATGAATATGCAAATGAGTGAGCTGACCATGTCATACCCTCACAAATTTCCATTCATCGTGTACAAAAAAACAATAATGAAAATTCAATGTTTCTGTCATTGAAGTCTAAAACATGATTTTATTCCTGGTTGAATAACTTACGAATGTTTATCAGTTAGATATATCAGGATTTGAGCCTCAGGCATAATTGCATTTGAATGAAAAACTGGAAATTTCAAAATTTTATGTACAAACTATATGGCAAGTTGTGAGGGTATGACATGCTCACTTTGCCATTTGCATATTCATATTGGCCGTTCAAGAACTGTTTCCTGAAAAATTAGCGAAACTTCAAAATGTTATAACTTCCTTATTTTTCACCCGATTTCGATCAAAATTTTACAGTTAAACTTGTAATATTTTACTCTTTCTTATCAATATCAGACTAAGTTATATTTGGACTGGATTTCCCCTTTAACTGAGACATCTAGGTGTGAAATATCTACAGGTAATATTTGATGAGTTATCAGCTGTGTACAGTCAAACAGCAACAGGTCTGCAATTGCACAAGGTTCCCCATAGAACATATGTGGGAGACAATTACTGACAGTTACGCTACAGGTAAAGTTTTTGTCACGGAATGAAACTACTTTAATACATATCTGTCTCACTGTAAAGTGAACAATTAGCCTACTTGCTACATATGATTTAAGGGACAGAAACTTGAGGAAAATCATACTGAAATTAACTTCTGTGCTAATTATGCAAGTGAGGGGGCAGATATATGACAAGATATATGTGTACTGTTACTAATCTGTCATTTTATCGCAGAAAATAAACCAAAAAAATGAGCGCTGCCTGACACAAAAAATGTAAGTTTGGTTATTATTCCATCATACTGCATAGCTTGTTACGCCAGCTTGTTATGATAATAATTCTATAGTGCAATCTTATACTAGAATATCATAGGAAACTGTTGAATGATTTTAGTGGTCCTCACAGTCAGTTACAAGGTAGAAAAATATGGAACACAGACACACACTTTCATCAAATTAATTCGGTATTAATGTTATAATTCTGGTAAATTCTTTATCTTTTCTTTTGAGGATACTTCACACTTTGATAGCAGAAGTTTCAGAAGTTGCTCCATTTCAAATGACAACGTTTTGTTACAACACTTATACATGACTGTAGTTCGAATGTGAGTAGGAACTATAGAAATTGTAGCAATATGAAGTGCATGTAAATGAGAGCAGTCTGATATTCCCGAATTGTCAATTAAGCAATATTCAATTTTTCATATATCCTGAATTATGCAGAGGAGCAATAACTAAAAATTGTACCTAAATCAACGACACACATGTCATATATTTGAGACATTGCATAATAACATTATGATATTACATTAATTTTGTTAGTATTATTAAATCAAAATGCAGGGCAAAATCTGTTATTACTGCCGGGGACCTCATATGCTATGCTAAGGGCATCTTCAGATCATGAACCCGAATGGTTTTAAAGTGATTCTATACTGATTTATGATGAATGTCGTCTTCTCAAGCCATTTTTGTGCTTACTTCAGGAGCTTAAAAACATGAGCCTTGTGACAATGCATATCTTAAATAGATCATGAGTACTGTGCCATTTTCATCAGTCATAGCAACGACAAAACTTACATTGGCGGGGTCCCCAAACAGTCTTCTCCAGAGGTATCCGGGACAAAGAGAAGACCAATCAGATGCAATCAGAATCATCGGAAGAGGTGACGAAGTGCAACATGAGAAGTCAATGACCTTTTATGACTCCAGCTTACTGAGAGGAAAGAGTAAACAGAACAACAAGAAGCACATAGGCTGCATGAAGACTCTCTGATATCAGCTGGTTGTGATTTTTACATACCTCACTCCGGAGCGTCTCCTTTGTTCGATTTCTATTGTGAGTCAAATCTCCTGTCATATAGGTATAAACACGCACAAAATAAAAAACTTCTTTGGCTCGCCTTGATGGAAATCGTCTGACCTGGACGATGAGGATGAAGGATACGGCAGGATGTATTCAGGGGTCTTTGAGGGCAAGACTAGACTCCGACCAGAGAGCTCTGAGCTGGATGCTATCGAGCCAGCCAGAATCTTTCCCCAGCCTCTCTTTTTGATCTCTCCCTCCCCTGCACTCTTTCTCTTTTCGTACCCAGCAAACAGAAAAAAAAAAAAGGAGAAGAAAAAATTAAATGCTGAATCAATTCGTGGCAGGACGTGAAAACCAAATGCAATTTGCTCTCTCTCTCTTCAGGCAGCTGTAAGGCATGTGGGCGCCAGAGTAGTCTGCCAATACAGACAACAAGGCTGCAGAGATCCCTACTCGTGACTGTCTGAGACCATCGCCAAAGAGTGTTTGAGTCTGAGATGCGAAGACCAGCAATGGAAAATGGTCTCACACCGCTGCTTTAGAAAATTCTCCTCAGACTCTGCCCTATGCCACTGTCACACTCTCAGCGGTTTCTACACGTCTCTAATTTGTCACAAATTGCTGGCACTGCTAGTGGAGCATGTGTATATCCAGACTAGCTATTACACCCGAGACTAGAAAATGACAAAACACATGCATGTTATGAGGAGAGAGAGAGAGAAAGAGAGGAAGACAGACGTACAGACAGACAGAGAAAAAGACAGAGAGAGAGATATATATAAAGTGAGAGAGAAAGAAACAGGCAGTCAGAGAGATGAGATGGAGGGAGAGAAGGCTCACAGAATGGTTGAGCTGCAGAATAATCTGACCAAAGACACTCTCAGCTTTATGAGAAATTCAAAACCGTGACAATTTCTGATGATTTGTGTCCCTAAACTGACTGGTAATATGTGATTATCACATTGTAGTTAGTGCGATGTCAACAGATCCATGTGAACAGCCTCTTATCTTTCCCTTCCTTTGCACCTATCTGTCCTCATAAATTCTGACTTTTACCGCTCCTCTTGGAAGAAATATAAATCTATTCTAAATCACCACACTTTTCCACTTTGTCACTCATTAATTCCTTTTTAAAACCAGGTACAGTGTGGGCAACATGGGAAAATCAAGGCACAACTTACCCTGGTACTTTATTTTTATTATGTTCATCTGAAATGTGACTAATCATCCTAAGCTTCACAACAATAGCAGGTAAATGTGACCTGTCGCACAATCAGTTTAAAAAAACATCGAAGATTAAAGCCAGGAGCAGTTCAGCCTTCTTACGATCATTTTCCACGTCCTAAAACAACTCAAGGACCCTGTGCTCTCACCAACTTCATTTCAAACTAACAGCACTCAGCACATGAACCATTAGGCATGTGTGTCAGATGCCGTCACGTAGCAGAATCATAAAGGTGAAGAGAGGTAGACAGACTGACAGAGGAGGGAAGGAAATAGAAAGACAAAGGACAAGGCAAATGCAGAGTGCATAGAGATAGACACATAAATAACTAGACAGGCATGTGGACAGATCATAGACTGACAATTCTGGGGTTCACTGACAGATATTGACAAACTTGTAGATTGACAGACTAACTGGCAGACTCTTCACAGCAACACCAGTAAGATAAAGGCATAAACACTTCCAGATTGATAAATGTAGAGAGGAATCCAGTCTATATAAATGTCTCACCTCCCTGGTTCGTCTGTACGACGTGTGTGTGTGTCTGCACGTAAGTGTGCGATAATGAGAGAACAACATCTTCAATTTGTGAAGAGGGCATTGTGAGGCCTGTGACAGATGAGGTATCAGATTGCTAGCGGTGTTTTTTTTTTCTTTTCTTGGAGGTGACAGAAATCAAAGGCAAGTGACAAGTTGCTGATGGATGGATGGATGGATGGATGGATGAGAAGGGGAGGGGCAAGGAGGGGTATAAAGAGGGGTGTGAAGAGGGGGGATGGATACAGGCAGGCACACAAGGGGCAGGAGGAGGAGGAGTAGGGGGCTGGTGTGGAACCAAAAATTGGATTGGAGGCAAAAGAAAAGGGAAGTGCTGGAGTCAGGGAGAGGAAATGTGAGAGGAGTTAGTGGATGAGAATAGTCGTAGAGAGATGGGGAAGGGAGGAGGGGAGGGGGTGATCAAGAGAGAGAGAGATCAAGAGGTCGGGAATCCATGGTGGAAGACCATGGTAATGAGGAGGAAGAGGAGGAGAACCAAACTCTGGAGACTTTCTTGAAACTGACTAGGAGTAAAAAGAGAGAGAAAGTCACATAGGGAACAAAATAGAAAAGCATGTGAACATTAGTGGACACATGCAGGGTGAGGAGATTTAGGGATGGGGGAGGTGGGCAAAGATAAGTAGGTAGGCAGGTAGATGGAGGTGGGGGGGGGGGGGGGGGGAAATAAGGATGTCTGGTCTGCCTTCCAGACTCCAAATTCTTTTCCAGGAACCTGTCTGCCACAGACTTCATGGCTCAAGAGACTTTGCTCACAATTAACCCACAACACCCCAGGTTCATGTCACTGGAGTGCCACATTCATGTTTTCATGCAATTACTACACAGTCACTGACTTTGCCCATTCACTTTGGCAGCTTGTATGCATTGCAAGCATGATTGATGCTGTTGCTCAGGCAATCACTGGAGGCCCTGTTGTATTCCCCTAGCCTTTTTCTCAGTGAAGTCAACCACTGTTTTTTTATCATACTGGAAGTTGAACCTGTTGACAATGACTACAAACCAAGCAGGCACATTAGTGTTTCATCCTACATAGTTATAGCTGCTTTAATGTTCTATGTTCATAATCATGTGTGGGGCTAGTGGAGGTCTCTCTGCCCAATTCATAAATTAATTAACTTGTACTTGAAACATATAATATGTATCAGTACACATACACATACAAATACACATACACACTAAAAGATATTCAACCCATGAAACTTGTGTGAAATTTACTGCTTTCTTCAGCTTGTAGACATTGACATAGTGAGAAACTAAAATGTTAGAGATGTCAGCAATGTCAGAGATGCTTGCACAAGCAATAACACTCCTGCAAACATTATATCTGGTGGATGTAACAGACTTGCTCTGTAGACAAGTTGATATCTCTTTATGCAATACATATCAAAATAATTCATGTTTTTTTTTAAGATTTAAAAATTGCTGTCCTTCATCTCTCAATCTCACATTCTCCCCCCTCCACCCCCTCCTCCCTCTTCTAAATCAGTGTGTTACGCTCTGTTAGTTGTTTTCTTGCTTTTCACTCCTTACCAGCCTCTTGCAACGATCTTTCTTTCTTCCATGCAAAGGCAGAAGCTGCGGTGTCTTAATTCCCATGTTTTAATCATGACGGTTGTATCCCGCTTTCGCCCATCCTTGTGTAGTTGTTTTTTCCTCTCTTTTTTTTTTGTATTTCTTTCCTCGTCTTTCTGGGAATCACAAGTGTCAAAGCACTTCCATTTCGCTCAAGACAAAAATTGACTATGCTATGATATGCATTCTCCCGACTGCCAAGTAAAGTGCTCTTCCGGTTAATGCCCGGAAAGATATGATTTTGTTCTCTTTGCTAGATCATGAATACAAAATGAGAGATTTGCTGAAGATTCCGGTAGTAATTCAGCCGCATTTTCTTGAAAACAACTTCAAACGTGGGGTGGATTTTCTCTGTCAACAGACACAGACTGCATAATTCTCCAACAGATGCAGGCTGTCGCCTTCAGATATATCGGTTCTTCAACCATCTCCCTGCGATCGACTTCCATGTGTAGTGTCTCAATGCTGATTAGCTATCAGGGTAGGCTCTCAATTATGTGACCTCAAGTTCACCTCTTCTCTGGAAAGGCCCCGCTGAGCACACTGAAACAGGCGGGATCACATTCGTGCCCTCATAGCCCGTAAATAAAAATTGTCTGGCCCAGATAGCAGGGGCGAATGATCTCCCCGGCAGTGCCTAAAGGGGAACAAACTGAAAGCAGACTCACACAAAATTCACCGTGCATGAACCATGTTCATAACAACAACAGAGACAGGGGTATTTGTGTGCAAACAATACCACTTGCTTCCTTTTCAAAAACATGTTAAATACTTTGAATATCTGGAACCTTATTTCTGAGGCAAAATTTCTCATTACCCTTTGGTACTACTGTAACCCTGGGCAGGAAACAATAATGGGCATGGATCATTACTGCATTTTGCTTTAATTGGGTGGGGACAGGAAATTAAAAGAAATAATGATACATCAGACAGAGAGGAAATAATATGGGTCACTATTATTTTTTTTTTTCTTGAAATGTCTTGCCTTTAGCCTCTATTATGTGCATTTTTTTAAACTACACATTTCCTCCACAAATTGAATACTTTATACTGTAAGACCAGAAATTCTGTCGTGCATTTTAATTTTACAAATTTTGCGAGAGCCAAGATATCTTAAATTAAAATGATTGTCAAAGTTCTTGTATAGATTAAATGTATTGAATGCCAGTGACAATTCACAAAAATTTCATGCCGCAAAAAAAGGCTGCCGGCTCCAATTCACAAAAATTTCTTGCTTTGCAGTAGATGTATTTTATTGGTTCCTGTTTTAAAAGAATAAAGAGATAGATAAAAAATATATATACAAAATATGATATCACAATTTTGTCATATTGTACTGTGACACTACAGGTTTGATCTACAATTTACATACAACACAAGCAAACCTAAACACAGAAAAAAGGGGCTGCAGCTGAGGCATGCTTGTAATTGCATCAGCTCTCAGTACTTTAGCTTGCACTGAAATATTCCCCATTTTCTTCTACATCATGTCCTGTATCATTAATGCCCACAAATTATGTACAACCGGCTGATCTAAGAAGGAAATTGAATGCTCAAGAGATATGGGAGAGCCATCGCATGTTTCCTAGCGATGCTAAAATGCCATCTTTGCATGAGGAACCAAGACAGCTTGAAACCTGATGAGGAGAAGCTGCAATCTTTGAGGATGTGTTGCTTGGGGCAGCACCACTACATGGCATATCCAGGGGATAAAGGGTAAAGGGGGGGGGGGGAAGAAGGAAGCATTACTATACCCCTTTTACACTCAGCAAAGTTAATCCGGCTGTGTCCAGGTGAACCAGAAATATCATGTAGCAGGGGGTGGATCCAGGAATTCTGTAAAAGGGGGGGGGGTGCCTTCACAAAATTAAAGGGGGTGCACATGCCCCCTTCATTTTTTTCTCTTTATTTATGTTGTTTTAACAAAAAATAAAGGGGAGGCATGCGCCCGGTGGTGCCCCACCTGGATCTGCCACTGTGTAGTATGAAAGGTCTTGCGGATGAAATCCTGGATAAAATGCCACGTGACTTGTCTGAAATGTACCCTCTAATCATCCCAGGGAAACTTCTGCATGTCCTGGGTGATGCTGCAGTGTGAAAGGCATCGCGAATGAACTCGCAGAGGAAAAGCGAAGGTCAGCACACAAGCAATGTATTGCCAGCCGTTTCACGCATGTGTTGTAATATTTACTTCCACTGCAGATCGAAGAGAGGATGATAGAAATTCAACTGGGAGCTCATCCACTAGTTTGAAAAGAAAAAAAATCAGCGGGGGTTCCATGTTTAATTCCCCATTGAATCTCCCCTGGTGATCCCCCCAGTGACTAGGGTGAAAGAGGTATAAGGGTGGGGGGCTGGGAGAAGAACTTTCTCTCTATTCTTGTCACGTTGTCACCGGAGACAGCCTTTGAGCAATCAAACACTTCACCCTCCCGCAACAAATGCTCTTGACTCTTGTTGGTCGCTGCATCCAGGATGCTTGCCTCTGAACACCAAGAGAAGGAATGGGCCTGTTCACACATACCTGAAAATTACAGTTTTTAGAAATTGACTTTTGTCAATGCGATGCCAAGATCGATAATTCTTGTGTGCAGACAAAAAGAAAAAAAAAAGTGTCACAACTATTGCAATGAGAAAATCAGTCTGTGCGTGCCTTGTATGCAGTGTATGTGAATGGAATGCAAAAACAAAATATACATTTCTTTTATTTACCCAATGGTTAAACTCCCCTCACTGAGCCAGGGTGAGAATAGCTCTTTGCCAAAGCCCTCTCGCTGTATGGTGGTGAGCGAAAGGGGGCGAATGAAATGAACCCAGCCAGGCACGACAGTGCAAGGGCTTTTTTTCATGAGATCTGATGATCTGTTATTAGATATTCTTTACAAAATGATGAGTCATACAAAACTTTTAGACTTGCATGTGGAATACACTTCAGACGACAACACAGACCAATGATTTAGTGATATAAACTTCAAAATTCAAGAAAACAAAAGTGTCAGAATGTGCATGATTACTAAAAAGAAAACCATCCAAAAGGAAACCACACACAGAGAAGATACTTCGTATTGTTGGATGGATAGCAGAACTTTGAATAGACATAAATGTGAGCAAACATACATCGATGGGACAAAGACAGACAGAGACAGTGATGGATGGACTATGTACACGCCTCACAGAGAATCCCTCAAACCAGGGAGGATAGGGTGTTTATCGAGATTTTTATCGGCGGGACAATTTTGTTTGAATTTCATCCTCTCTCCTCTCATCACCTCCTGGCAAGCTTTGAACAGCTGGATCCCTACCCCTCCCCTCCCCCACCTTTCCCTCCCCTTCCCTCCCACCACCCCCCCCCCCCCCAAAGTTCAACAGCATCTTTCAACAATGGCTGAAGCCAGTCAAAGCTCCCATTAGCTGACAAATGAGAATCAGCAAAGAGATCCTTTGTCAACCAGAATTATGGGTTGTTGCTTTTTTTCCCCCCTCTCCTGTCTCTCACCGGAGCAAAATATTCATCCAAAAGACTCCACACAAGCTTTCTGTATCAAAGTACGATCGGGATGATGTGGACAACCACCGCCTACAAATTGACTTCTAATTAAGTGATACCAAGTAGAGAGAAAAGTGTGTAAAGTACAAATGTATGTCCTCTCCACTCCTTGCCTCAGACTCACAAAAGAATATAAAGAGATCAATCTGTTACTCTCTCTCTCTCTCTCTCTCATCTCTCTTTTACAACTTTTTCTCTTTCCCTTTTCCCCTTTTCATTCCACCTAAAACCTCTCTACATCTTTCTCTCTCATCTTTTCTTGCCTACTCCCTTTCGTCCCAATCTTTTTGTTCATATTCATTTCTATTTTCTTGCATTTGACAAACTTTGACCAGGGTTTAACTGATCCGATATCATTACTAACTTAAAACAGGCGAAAGGGAAAAACCCCAAGATACACAAACTCATACTTGCTATGAAAATATTGATAATTGGAAATGACAGAGTCTTTTGCTTTATCTACCTGTTAAAACCTGTACAATGTATGGTTGATTTCAGATTATTCAAGGGAACCTTCTATATCATTTGCATAGATAAAAATATGTCCACAGTTGTTAAATGCAAGATGAAGTGGAGTCTTTTCATGGTGTTTTCCTACTACAGTATATGCCGAATATTTTTGCGAGGTTCTTATTTTTGCGAATTTTGCGAGTTGGGTGCTATTTGTGAATTTAAAAAACACACGTGCATGCATACATATCTCTCTTCAGTCTGTTCAGACCTTGTAGTCTATGATCGCAAATTCAACCAGTCCCAAAACTGTATGGAAGTCCCGATTCGCTAAATACTGTAAGAGTGGACATTTTCGCGGTGTTGAAATTTTCGTGCATTTCGCGCTACCAGAAGCTAGCGCGAAAATAAAAACACACGAATATTTTTGCGTGCCATATGTTCCAGTAGCTGATGTCTTGATTCCGCGGAATTAAAATCACGCGAAACTCTTCTTACCTGGCCAAGCGCGAAAAATTAGTCTCGCGAAAATATCCACTTTTACAGTATATAGCACATACAATAATTTGGGAATGAATTGCATGATAACTCTCTCAGATTTCTTCACAATGACCACTCAGATAATTTATATATAATGAAGGCATAATCAGAAAATGCTACAAGTTTCACATACAGCTACATCTATATGGCCCATTTATTTTGTTTTGTGTGATTCATATACCAGTATTGCACGACTGAATGAATATTTGTACTTTTTCGGGATTACAAACATGACCATAACAATTAAAATGATAATAAGGAGTTCTTCCAAATGCATAATACCACAAGATGCTATGTGTGTACATATGGAAACAAAAATCATTTACAACATTTCCCTACTCATAAATTACCTAACCAAAACAAAGAGGTCCTAATAAAAGGTGGCTCCCAAACTTTATTAGGACATCTTTTATTTTTGGATATGTTTTGGATATCTCATCCATTTCAAAACCAATTTTCATCATATAAACTTTGAATTCCTCTTAGAATTGTATGAACTTTCATATTTTATCGACGGTTTCTCATTATCTTGCAAAAAAAAAAAGGTTGGAAACTTGAAGTCCTATCTTAACCAAGACTGTACCATCCCTTTAAGGACTGAAAATATGAATAGAGCATGACCTGGATACCATATACTGTTCTATCAGAAATGTAATTTGCCAATATTCAGTTCAGCAGGTGCATTCCTGCTTATGTGTATGGTAACCACAAAGAGCCTTCACACATCAAAAAGAAGTCTTGTCCTAATCGTAAATCAAAAGAGAAATCTTCAATTCTTGTTATTTTGAATTCTTAGCATCCAGATCGATTTTCTGTACCCCCTCACTTTTTCTTTTCTGAAGTCAGATCAAATTATATCACACATAGACAAAAAACAACAATCTTTATGGCACTGTCCACGGCACTCACTATTTTCACTTTCTCTTCACTGTGGGGGCTGGAAGATCGATGGGAAAGGAACTCAAGCAAAAGAACCACTAGAGTGAGAATAATTGCATAAAAGAGTGAACACTAACATTCACGATAATAAAATCATCCCAGTTTCCTTGTTGAATGTGGTGAGCGAAATAAAATCATGATTTTTTTTTTTTCTGTATTCATTGCTGGTATTTCTCTTTCCCACATATTCAAGTGATTAGGTACGATCATATGAAGGGGTCTGAGGGATACTGTTTCCTAATCTTGGAAACAAATGAAAAGGTCGCAAATACAATGTCTATAAGTCTATGAGCTTTGAGAGACATGTTATTGGTAAAAAGATAAGAAAAACCACTGCAAAAAAAAAGAGCAGAACTGATAATGAAACTCTTTTTCATATAAGGCATTGGCCACTTATTAGCCAAGATTCACTGTTTAAGCTCTGAAATTATACAGATATTACTATGTTGTTAGATGTGTCTCCATTAGAGTGGAATATTATTAAGAATATATTATTGAAATGAAGTCATTTATGATTTTACTTTCTTAATTAGGCATGCAAGAAAACAGATTACTTGAAAGTGTGGCTGAACTACAATTTACAATAACATAACAAAAATCATACTTGATAGATATAGTTATTCAGAACAACAGTAGCCAACAAACAGGAGTGAAAGAAAACCTGCATGTTACATTTCTGGTTCCCTGGCAGTATATCTTCCATGACAGATGGTATGTATGACCTGATGTGCACAGGCTTATCGAAGGCATTTATCAAACGATACTAAGTGATAAACAATATGATGTACCACTTTATTTTATCAGCCTGATTTTGTTTCAACTGAGATGGGTTTTTTTTTCCCCATAGGATAATCAAATGTTAAATGTTAGTATAAAGCATCCATTATAGCATGATGCACAATCTTTTCACTGGACCCCTATCATACATACTATGTACATACATACATAATACACATACATGCATACATACAAACATACATACATATGTACATACATACATACATACATACAAGGTATACACATATATCACTAACATTCATATATCTACAAATTTGCATACATTACTCATATACAGTATACATTTACATCGCTCTTTCTGCAACCAATTTTCATCTGCCAGAAACCAATTTTATGAACATGATATGAGCTTGTCATTGCTCCTCTAGAGGCAAATTAAAGCCGAGATGGTGATTATGTAGATAAGAGTTCCACCTTCCCAGTCCAAAACTGATGCACGCATAAAAGTCATGACTGATTTCATCACATTTGACTAATGGCATCCCACAACCCATCATTCCACGTGTAATGAAATACTCCTCTCTCTCTCTTGCCTACAGGCACCTATCGCTTCTTTGCGCTATGTCTTCTTCGTCCCCAATCACCTCATCCCCCTCCTACATAATTTTGTTTGTTTGTTTTGTCTTGTTTTGTCTTGTCTCTATAACTGAGTCAACAGCCAAGGGAAAGAAATGCCACTTGACTATGAATGAAAACATTTTGAAAGACTGTCATCTCGTTGAGCGTCACAATCAAACCTGGCTTTTGAGAATAAAGCTGACACAGAGTGGGCTTCCTGTGCAGATGACAGGGAAAACTCCTGTTTTTCTTGGAGAAGAAACAAATAGTCTAGGTTGCATGAGGCAACAGCTGTGTAAGTCAAGGCGAATTTTGTGAGCCATTACATGGTTTATTCAAACAGACAGTTTCCCTAACTAAATTATATTCCCCCCCCCTCAAAAAAAAAGACTGCTGCTGATGCTGTTGTCCCAGTAACTAAAACAAGATGTACCATAACAAAAATGTAGTCCAACTTCAATATCACAGATCTGAACACATCTACACCTATATGCTATATACGTGAGTAGAATTGGATATTAATAAGATTGTAAAAGAATGATGAAATACTATCATAACTATACAATATTCACTACTTTTATACAAACATACACAATTTTCATCCATCACTTTTTCTTGATGATACATAAACTTTGGTTCTTTTCCACATAAATTTCTGTAGTCAAATTTGTGTTTTTTTCAGGAAAGGTAATCACTTTTTTTTTCCATGTTTTAAGTGTGGCACAGATCGAATCTGCATTCCTTGAAAATGTGTGACCTTATTTTTACATATAGAATGTGTAATGCTGAAAACAGGCACAAGTGAAGGAAGAATTCACAAGAACCAAGATGATGATCACTTCAGTTGTAATTATGACGGTTATTCCCATGACAATAACAGTGATGATGATGGTGGTGGTGGTGATGATAAGGACATTAGTGCAATGGTAGAAGTGATAAAGATAATGTTGAGGGTACTAATGGTTTACTTACAAATTTGTGTCATCCCCAACATCTGTTTCACAATAATGGAACATTTTTCATTAAAGGGATGAATTTGGATGGAAGTTATAGATGAAAAAATAAAGAAATGCTATATTGGAGAAGAAAATAAAGGTTTAATTGTTTCACGTAACTTTAATGCAAAGATTGATCTTGAATTAATGTCACACGCCCCTTTATGAGCTAAATATGTAAGCAAAATGCTGTGATGATGTAAGGCAAACACACAAAGGTTATAGCTGGTACCTGCTGGACATACAAGGATTTGTACATGTAGCTGGAAAAAAAAATATTCACAAAGAGCCACAACTGATGAAATATGGATCCATAATATTGCCTAGAGTGCTGATAAACTGCACACGAATAGATTCCTCTTTGTGGTGGCAGGAGGATGAAGAGCAAATCGAGGAGGAAAAAACCTCTCCTGGTGCAATGACTGTGCATCTGTCTCCCGCCACTGCGGAGAAATGAGCGCATCGAGCACTAACCGGATTTGGCAGGGATCAGGAAATTGGAAATGTCACCACTGTAATCTCCAGGCTGCGCTTTCCAATTTTTCAGGCCCTGTTTTTTCCCCCCAAGCTCGCCGACTCTCATCTCATCTTTCTCTCCCTCTTCCTCTCCTTTTCAATCTATCTCTCTCTCACTCTCTCTTTCCTATTTTCTCTTTCCATCTCTTTCTCCCTCGTTCTCTCTCTCTCTTCGGAGGTTGAAAAGTTCTCACCTGCTGGGTGTCTCTGGCTGTTTTGATGAGAAATAGGTTAATTATCGCTCACAACTTATCGCGCCGACGTAATGCAACATTAGATTTGCGGATGTCACATGACGTTACTGATGAAATATGATTAGTCCTCCTGCTCACATAGTCAAGATTTAGTCTCGAGCATAGCTGAGTTGACAGTCTGACGGAAGAATTCATGATGCATTGCAAAAATTTGCTCTCATGGAATTAAGATTAGAGGCAGCACCATGTGATCCAGCACAGAAATATTGTCATCTTCAAAATCATTTTTGCACCGATTTCTGAAATTGAAACTTGATTGAATAAATTAATCAATTTTGATGAGAAAATGCTAACTGTATATACTTGTTTTACACGTATAAGAGGATGACACAAAAACTAATGTATCAAATCAAATCAAACTCAGACTGCTACTTAAATATGAATATGCTGTAGCTATGCTGTAGCTAGTCAAAACTTGGTAATAATTGCACAAATCAAAAAAATCACCCTAACTGACAACTTCTGGATTGAATATAATATTATATATGAAATTTAAGAGCTTACTTTTCCTTTGCAAAAAGAGGAGATAATTTGAGCTAGAATTCATCTTGTCTGGAAACTATCAAACATTACTAAAACATTTGAATATACTGAAAATATAAGATGACAGTGATTTCATCAACAAATGATACATGTTTCTGCAAAATGTCTGTCAATTGTGTTTTTTTTTATTCACTCAGCCACTTTCATTATCATTGTGATGTATATGTAGTAATGGGATAGTGCATAATGTGACTATAGAAGCAATGAACTGGGGCAACATTTATATACTTTCCACGAGGCAAATTTGGGCTTCTGTGTATGATTGCTTTCTTTGAACCGAAATCGATCTCAACACTGAAATTACATGAATTAATGTTGCAGTGTTGAGAAAAATTTGAATGCAGGCAATGCATATGATATGGTAATGCATCATAATGCAGTCTGCAATTTTGCCTTTAATTGAGCACACAACGAAGGCGTGCATCATAATGACACTCTCCCATCAGAAAATGGCGATGATGACATCCTGTACGGTGCGCTAAATGTCAAAATTGGCAATTTGAAAATTTTATGAGCCTGCACATCACCATAAATTCTTGTTTCACAAAGACTGTCCACCACTGAGTCTACTGAGTCTACACACAGATACAGGGAGGGTTTATGACTTACCTTATGTCTTCATGCCCAAAAGCAGATTCACGCTTTTGGTTTTCATTTCACATGAAAATTGACTTGTCTTCACTTTTTACCCTCGTTCTGAATCTATTCTCCAAAAGCTTTCACATAGCGACTCTACATACTTCATCATAAGATAGAAAGACACTGATGTGTTTGTTGTCACACTGTCATCACACTTACTAGTGGTACTGATGAGTGTAAAATGATTGCATGACTCTCCCCATAATTGGGATTTCTTATTACTGATAGTGATGGATTAATTGATTGTTTATCTTGCATCACATTGTATATACACACATATATCTAAGAATCTTAAGTATTCATACATATCTTTATGTTTTCATGTTTGTGTATGTGTCATATCACTTTTAAACCATATCATATCATATCATATCATATCATATCATGAAATGTACCTCACAGTATCTTCCACTGTACTGGAAATACCAGAGTAAAAAGGAGTTAAAAGGAATTACCTTGATGAGGGGTAACACAAAGATTACTAGTATGCAAACCAGCTGTTTTAGCTATACATGAACAACTGCCCTGACTCCATTTTGGCTTTGACAATAATAGCTTGCTGCACATTTACTGCCAGCAAGCTGAGTGCAGCTGTACTTTCATGATGTTTCTCTAAGGTCATTGCATTCATGGATACACACACTCTAGTCAGATTCATAGTGTGGTTTAAAGTCCGTTTTAACCCACTGAGGACGAGTCCTGAGTATACTCGGGCAGGTGTCTATAGAAAATGCGTGTTGTAGCAAACGGATTAACGGATTAATGCGTTTTGTTTTCATGTTCGTCATTGGTGTCATCATTAGAGCTCTATATAGCATATCGTAATTTGTGATGTTACATCTTTTAATGGAATAATATCTTATTTTGATTGAAGTAAAGAGGAAACCTATTCTATTTCCAAAAAAAACCAAAAAAACAAAATCTGGTTTCTTCCTTTTATTTCAACAAATTGTGTATCTGAAGCACATACTTGATTTATTTTGGCTTTAATACAGTGCTGTGGTTATTGCAAACACCCTCGGCAACATGATCAGGAAGTATCATTTACATTCAGCTGATGTCGGAATGTGACAACTACATGGAAACGGAGTAATCCTATTTACAGCTCTTGGAAGGAATTAAGTGTTTGAGGCTTTTATCATTGAGGAATCAAATAAAGTCCTATCCAATGTTCCTCTCCCGATTTTAAAACAATTTACCTCATTTGGAGCAAATGTACTGCAACAGAGTAAAACAGATGTCCTTTTAAAAAATGCAGATAATTCAAAAAAGAAAACCCTCAAGTAGATAGTAGGAGCAATATACATTCATGACGTTCTGTTTTGTGTTGTATTTATACATTGTTTGTAATCTGTTCTGTCTGCTTTTATGTGTGTTTTTGTCTTTTACTACATATCCAGTGCTATTATGTAACATTTTTGTATTTTCCTGCCAATCTTGTTACGTACTTGTGAACAGGGAATCACAATTTTCAAGCCACTGGCTTTTTCATGGTTTCCTTGACATTTGACTATTGTTCAAAATATTGGCTGTAATGCTTTTATGAAATCGATACAATGAATTGAACTGACTTGAATTGAATTGAATTGAATTGAATTGAATTGAATTGAATTGAATTGAATTGAATTGAATTGAATTGAATTGAATTGAATTGAATTGAATTGAATTGAATTGAATTGAATTAAATTGAATTGAATTGAATTGAATAGAATTGAATTGAACTGAATTGAATTGAATTGAACTGAATATGGAGATAAACCAGTGCAGGAATGCCAATATTTCTCTTGAAAATCCAAAACACTATATGTGTATGATCTAACCTGCTTATTCTTCAAAGAAAAAAAAAGACATGTCTATTGATTTGTGATGAATTCTAATCATTTGTATTTCTTATCTCACACAGACTGAGTCATTGAGAACGAGAGAGACAGTGAGAAAAAGACAGACATAGAAATAAATACAGAAAAAGAAAGAGTGTGAAAGAGATGGTGTGTGTGTGAGAGAGAGAGATAAAGAGAGGAAGAGATGAAAAAAGTAGACAAACAAACTGAGCTGCCATACGTGATAAAGATCCCATTGACTACCTTGATTGATCTATTCTCACAAGTAGCGGATCCACAAATTCCATAAAAGGGGGGCGGGGCACACACAAAAAAAATTCTGGTGCCACTTCCTGGTGTAATCAGCTGACAAGCAAAAAAGCAAAAAAAAAAAAAAAAAAGGCTTCAGCACAATTTTGTTTTCTTTTTATTTCTTTTATTTTCCAAAAAAAAATTACACCAGGGCATTACCCCCCCCCCAATCCACCACTGCTCACCTCTGTGTACTCCCTACAATTTTGCCATCCATTCTGTACGCTGCTAGATCTCTGAACAGCAGGTTGTGACTACTGACGATGGGGCGGGGGGGGGGGGGGGGGGGGGGAGGGGCAAGAAATTGCTTTCACTATACTGTAAAAGTGGAAATTTTCGCGGTGTTCAAATTTTCGTGCATTTCGCGCAACCAGAAACTAGCGCAAAAATAAAAGCACGCGAATATTTTTGCTTGCCATATGTGCCTGTGCGTGATGTCTTGATTCCGCGGAAATAAAAACACGCGAAACTCTTCCGACCCAGCCAAGCGCGAAAAATTAGTCACGCGAAAATATCCACTTTTACAGTATGTGGTTTGATGGTATGAGCTGATGATGGTCACAGACGCTGACTATTTCTACCTTCCTGTCACATTTCCAGGTCCCTCCATACAGGCAGGGGTGCCAGGCAGTGAATAGCTTCACCTGATTTGTCACCATGTGTATGCCTGGGGCAGCACAGTGAAATACTATTGGTCTTCACAAAATATTTACTGTTTATTTCTTTTCATGCATTTTTGTATTGCATGAGCATACACATGCGCATGCGGTCCTTGATATACACAAGCTATGTCAATATCATGCCAAAAAGTATCTGCAGACCAGAAAAAGAGTTCCTTTCTTACTGCTCATTTTGCAGCTTTAATCCCCATGTCATATTCCTAAGAAAATCTAAGAACTACTTGTACTTGAGATTCTATGCTATGGTCGGGGAGAATTAAGGTAAATAAAGAATATCACATGAGGTACATGATGTAACTGCAGAAAAATGCAGAGAACATATTCTTTTCAATGTGAAGCAGTGTCATTACTCTTAAATCCGGGGAAACATCCTTTACCTGGATTTGTCTATGATGTTTCTGACTCATAATAATACATTACAGAGAAAGGCTATGCAGTTATGAAAATTGATTTCATATTTTCAGACACTGTTTATTCAAAGGAGATTAAGGAGTCATACGACAGGCATATCATACTTCATACTCATGTGATTTTAACCATGAATGATATGCGATCTATTATCGTACACTGAAACCATGACCATTAAGACATGCAAGCTACAGCCTTTTTTATTGAACTTATGTAACCATGCCTTCGCAAGGAAATTTGTCATGCCAAAAGCTTATAATCATATTTTTTTGCTATTGGCAAGAAGCCATGAATCAATAAAACCTCATAATGAGCTTTTTGTCGATTAGCAAACCCTCAAGGCCCTAAATATGATAACAACTGACAGAACAAGTCATGTCAGATTTCTTGAATTTTATGAAGTTTCATATTTTGTTGATGGTATAAGTTTCATATTTTGTTGATGGTATTTATGTACCATGTACTGCAATGCTGTTGTTGTGTTAGATATTATGTCATGTTTCCGGCATTGCTGTAAATGCAGCACATGTTCCCAAGGATATCATGTATTGTGATGGATCTTTATGGTATATCAATTAGAAATAATATGTCAATTAGAATTGTACAAGCACTATAGGATGTTACTACATGGTTAAAACTTTTCAAATGAATCATCCCAAAGTACTCACATGTCGCTTGATATATTTGTGATAGACAAAATGTGATGATTTACAAAAACATGACATTTATAATAAATTTTCTCTCTGGAGTAGGGGGGGGGGATGGTTTTAAAAAAAAATCTACTTTGGATGCAGTTCCCACGATGAGTGAATGCCCTAATTACACACATATATCATGCAATGGCACCAGAAAATCGACAAAGATATCTACCACAGTATATAACATTGGCAAAGAGAACAATCACCCTAAGTGTGAAATGGAAGTGAAACATGGAATAGATCCCATATGGGAGGCAGTGGGGAGTGACTCTAAAATTCAGTCCGTGGGTGGAGACATAAAACCATATGTTTCTTTGGCTCTAGAGTGCCAAAATGATGAATCCATTGTGGTTTGCCATACCCCAAAGCACTAGCTTCTCCATCGTGCCATTACCCAAACAACAGCATGACCGAAACAATAAGTCTGATAAATGTTGCCACATGCAACTTTTGAAACCTCACTGTGCCTGTTTGTCGATCCGAACAAAACCAAGACCGTTTTCACACTGGTCGAAAAACGTAATTGCAATGCTGAATTACAATTATGATTACAACTACCATTAGAATTATTGTCCATTCGCAAGACCCGAGAAAGGATTCACGGATTCTGCAATTTTGAATTTCAGAGTGAGGAGAGGAGGTGCGGCTTCTTTCTGAGTTTTACATCAATCGCTCTTGAGCGGAAAGTAGCACGCACTATTGACTGCAGTACGAGCATTTGAGGAGCGTGTTTTTTCTGCAGAAGTGGTTGAAAGGTCACTGTAAGCTCCGCCCCTCAAAACACGATTGGGAAGTCAATCCATACACACGACTGTTCCATTTCTTGATTTTCCAGAATCGTGATTGGAAAACACCACCGGACTGCCATTTTACTCATGATTGGAATTACGTTTCAAATCACCCTCCTTGAATCCAGTTTGCTTACACACCATTTGAATTGTGATTCTACTGATGCGTCACGACTAGAATCTTGATTCAAATCACACACTCTCGGTACGTGTGAAAACAGCGTAGGTGCCTCTGCAGTTTTGTTGGTCTGCAGGGAGAGTCTGTGTGGAAGCTATAAGAAACAGATGTGGGAGGAGCATTCACCCTAACATGCAAAGTAACACGCTTCCACACTCCACAGTCTAGACTATCACTCAGCACAACTTCACACAGTCATGAAACACACACGTATCCCACAGCTTTGTTTGTGCACTGACTTCGGGACCAAAACCATGGTGTTTGCCTGAGGGAACCACCACTAGCGTGCCACTTCAAACTCTACTACGCTGTGGCTACGAGCAGGCAGTTCAGTAAACCGCATCCACTGAAAAAAACAGATATGGTGTAACAGGAGATGAGAGGAAAGTGATGCATGCGGTGGCAAACAAGGTTTGCCTTTGCCTACCTCCTGTTCTCCCCTCACAAGAAACACCCACCCACACAACCATATCAAATATATTACTGACTTTACTAATAAATCGTGAAATGTTACAGAGTAACAGAGTAAGACTATTGAAATATTCATGTAATTCACTGTGTATGAGCGCAAATTAGATAAAATTGATCAAATTTCATGTCATTCAAACGATGAAAAGTTGGCTGATTCTTATGGACCATGTGTCAGTGACCACGTATTCACCTCCCTGATTAAACATTATAATTCATATTTTAAGAGGAAGATTTACAGTTTACGATTAGTAAAACAGGCAATGTGATCAATGAATTTATTTTTACACAATGGATGTTTTATTCAAGTCTTGTATAGTAGAATGAGTTATACTAAGCCCTAACTTGAAGTCTCTTTTTATCATATTGTAATCATTTAATATTTCTCAATATGTCACCGTGCATCACAAAACGAAGAAAAAGTCTCACAAAAAGTCACACACCTTGCTTTATGTGAGAACTCAAAAAAGGTGAAATGGTCAACTGAGTCAATCTTGAGTTTTTCATATTTTTTGAGAGAGCTATCCTTATTCTACATTATTCTGTAGTTTGGGATCATGACATGAATGGGAAAGTGTGTTTTCAGCAGTTTTTCTACAACCCATTTTTAGGGGAGAATAGAATGATCAGGTATGTCTTAGTGTTCCCTTTTCATTTCTTGAAATCCTTTACACACTCTTCACTTTCAAGGCTAATAATTTTTGAAAGGATAACTCTACTGCTTTGAACATTGGCATTAATCATGGACAGAATGTGTTGATAGAACGTCTTCAATTTCAGCTTAATCTGATAATCCCTTCATTGTTGTTGCTCCAGTGGTTTACATCCTGTGTTTTGTCCCTTTCTTTGCACAGCTAGCATGACTTGGTAAAGATTAAAGTTAATAAGATTGAGATTGATTTAATATCCTGAAAAATTCTGGAATTCATCACATTATAATTCATATTTTAAGAGGAAGATTTACAGTATATGATAAGTAAAACAGGCAATGTGATGGATGAATTTATTTTTACACAAAGGATTTTTTTTTTCACTTCTTGTATAGCAGAATGAGTTATACTAAGCCCTAATTTCAAGTCTCTTTTTATCATAATCATTTAATATTTCTCAATATCATCTCCTTTCTATATACTCATGCCTCGGGTGTATTAGTGCGGACCCTTCATCTTCTGTTCCTTGGCCTTTTTTCCCTGTCCACTTCAGTCTCTTTCTGTTATTCCTTTCACACTAATATCCTTTTTTTTTTAAAGTAGTTCATTGGAGGTACCAACAACAACATATTTTTTAAAATTTCGTGAGGACTGCGTCCCTTCAAGCATTGCATACACCAGAAATGTCTCTGAGCAGCATTTTTTTCTTAATGATTGCAAATATGAGTTTAGTGTGCTGAAGTCATATGACTGTTCATATGATTCTCTTGGGCCCTGCTGCACAAAAGTTTATCTCAAATATCACCAGTCAAGAAAATCAAACCTAGGTCTGTGAATACTCAATGTTGATTGGCTGATACCTGACTTTATATTTGATAGCATATTTTTGTGCAAAGGGGTCCTGAAATCCTATGGGGTACATGATTAACAACTCTGTAATGCACCTCCACCATGTAAGCTTCTTGCACAGACTTAAGTGTTTTCCTTTTTTTCTTTTTTTTAAGTGAGAAGGAATATCTCCAGAGAAGAATCTAATATGCAAATACAAGTGCTAGAAAGCTGAATATATTCCTTTGTCGGCACTTTGAAAATATCCTACAGGACAGGGTGTTCTTTCCAATCCAGCTTTAATACCTAGCTGGTAAACAAAAAGTTCATGACATGCAATACACTCTCTTTCCCCCTGAAAACAATTTTTAAGACCGGTGCTAAAGTGGTATGAATATACCACCTGCCTAATTCCCCCCCCCCCCCCCCAATCAGACAAGCATGTTCCTATAAAAACAGGTGGGGTAGACATAAACTTTGAAAACTGACATAAGCAAAGCTCTACATTGTCAATGATTTTTACAGATGAACATCCACAATGAATTTACATCTAGTTCAGGCATTGAATGACTTTTTGACAAACACACTTGCACATACTGGTGAATGAATCTGGTATAGAAACCAGAGAACTGCCTAACAACATAATACAGAAGTAACTCAGATGCACAGCGTAGAACTTACTTGTGCAAATAGGATTAAAAATAAGTGCAAATCAAAGTGCAAACATTCTTAGCAATGATTTCTAGTACACATTACTCCTGTGCCCACAGTATGGAACTAATTCTTTCACATTGTAGTATAATTGACACCGTACAGTGGAACCTCTTCATATCAAGGTTGGATATAGTGAGATACCTGATATAACAAGGTAATATTGCAGGTCTATTCCTTTTATACTCTTTTTTTATCCTTTATATAACAAAATATTGGATAGAATGAGGTAATTTCAGTGGTCCAAGCAGCTCATTGTAACAAGGTTCCCAATAACTCAAGTTTCATGAATGTGTCTGTAGCATTAGAGCATATCTATTACTGATGCAGAAAGTGTGGAAAGGGTACTGATGGACAACTGAAACACCCCTACACACAGGTGAACTCAAGATTCAAAGGAGAAGTAAAAGGAATACATTATACCTTGAGATGAAAACAAGTGTTGGCATGAGAGAGCTACTTCCGTAAGTTCAAAGAAGATTGCTTCCTGAAATGTACAATCCCATATCATGATATGTAATCACCTGGCCATTCTAAAATTAGTTATTCAGTCAACAAATCATCATTTGTCTGCTTTGGCACTTGAACTTCATATGAACCACACATAGCATATAAACAGAAGTACGTGTTGAACACATCCCATGCCTGTCTGTTATATCTTGAGGGACACATGAGGTGTTCAGGACAAAACCTGTTTGGCTCAGAATACTGCCAACAAAAAAAAGAGAGAAAAAGATAGGCAGACAAAAACATTCATGGGCTTTTATAAAAAATAAAAACAAAATCATGAAAAGAAAATAATTTCACATCACTAGACCTTCAAGGTCTGAAACTTTATGAAAAACATCCTGTCTTTGGCAATTTGTATCAGAAGGCCCATGCAAACATGAAAGTGAAAGAAGAAAAAAAAAATAGAGAGAAAATTACAGGAACGAAACTGCCAGAGCCCTTGATGGTGATTTTTGGCAGACATGTGTATTTCCAGGGCTGTATCAGTAAGGCAAGCCTGACTGTGAACCTCGCCTCCTTCCTTGTCTGAGCACACGCACAGTTGTCGTGGGAACATGTCGCAGAATATAACCCTGATATGAGTAATTCTATCAAATGACAAGGGGTTGGGGGGGGGGACAGTTAGAGACAGGGTACTCAGAGGGCATTTCCTTATTTGAGAAATCCTGGAAGGGGACCATTTTCAGAGGTACTTCAGTTTATGGAGAGACAGGGGGAAAAAAATGCTGGATTATTTTTACAATGTGAATGAATCCCTGGCAAGCTGGAAACTGAATTATCGCTCAGATGTGAACAATCGCTGTTATATCCTGGTCCATAAAGCCCAAAACAGACTACATTTCCCCATTTATAGAGATGCATTTCAGAGACATGATTATGAACGAGTTCCTCGCAAGTCTGAAACCTCTAGTAGATCTTTAGAATTGAGGAGAGGAAGGGGGAGGATGTGGCAGGCAGGAAGAACGGCAGGACGGCTAAACTTTGCCTTTAGTGGGGGAAAATCCCTGGAGAAGACGGCAAAGAATGGGGTAGGAAATGGGAGTGGGCAGGAGGCATGACCGGCTGGAAATGGGGTGAAACCGAAGAGGTTTCTGACCCTCATCCCAGGCGGCCAAGTCAATGTCCTCATACATTCAATTCGCTTCCAGTGTGCCCTTAAACAACATCGCTGGTTTCAAACACATACTAGTAATATTCATTTTGTACCAACTCATGTGAGGGTACAATGTCTATGAGGTTTATGTTATTTATGCGGATTTTTTTTTCTCTTTCTCCACATTCACATGCTACCAGATATATTCAGTCCACTACATCTTGCTGTGTCTCACATATCTATACTTCTGGAATAAAAATCTATTCCCTGATTGGGGGGGGGGGGGGGGATGTTGAGAGAGCTATGTGTCCACCATACAGTATCATAGGCTATGTCAAAATGCAGAACTTGACTGCAGTGTGAACATGTACATGTAGCAAACACAAGCAAGTACCCCCTCAAGTTAAATGGCAAGCATTCCCATGTGCCTTCGATCTGTTTCTTGCCTAGTATCTCGATTTGATTTGATTAGGAAATTACCTGTCAAAACTCCTGTCCCACAGCAAAATAGACCTATCACATGTTCAGGGTATTGCTTTCTTTTCTCTCCCTTAATATGATACCGTCATACCCCTGACAAAAGAGCTTTACATTTCCCCATGCATTTTTTTTTTTTTACCATACATTCAGCAGGAACCCTGCTTGATATAATTTTCAGCAACACCTGTTTCACAATGTTGCTGAAGTTGCTATCAAAAAAACAAACAAACACATATTCAAATGCCTAAAAGAAACTCAACATTTCAAAAACAATTTGTTCTTGAAGGTTGATTCTAGGAATAAGTAGGGGGAAATGTCAGACAATGACGCTTCCTCATACTTAATGTGAGAAGAAAAGACACAAGACATTCCTCTTTTTTTTTTTTTTTTCTTATTTCATGAAAGAGAAAGCCGGGTTTTCTGGAAACATGGTCTTTGTAAGTTATTACTTTTCAGGCTTCAATTTCAAAGTAATGCAAAGTATATCAAAACAAAATTGTTTTGGGATTTTTTCCAGACTTTACATGCAGGGCCTGCACACATTTTACCTAAAATCAAGGTACTCAGAAGTGATTTCACAGGTTGTTCTGTCAAATCAAAAATGAGTACAACTTTGAGACTCTAAATGAAGACAACAAATGTAAAGTTTAGTTTAGGAGTCCTTCTTCAATTTTCTGTCGTTGTTTTCTTATCTGAATTGTTATGAGATTTCTTCTGGCATATTAATCCACATCTTCCTTCTTGATAATTCTCCATACCAGTCTTCAAAGGCATGTTTGAGAACCTGTGTAGGATAGGACAATACTAGTGAGAGTCTGATAATCTTTTCTAATAGTACGATTCACAATGCTGAATCTTGAGGATTGCATCGCAACCCAAATCTCAAGATTTTTGCCTGTGTGGACACAAAAATCACACTAAATAGCGCGATAAGAATCGTGATCAAAATCGCAAGATATCTTCTGGTTATTTTGGAATTATCGTGACAATATCTTCTTCTTCTTCTTCGATACGCAAGAAGTGACAATATGAGAAGTAGCATTATAATTCACACTGTGGCAAGTGTGTGAATGCTGGAGCAAAAAAATCTTTAGGTTTTTTTTTTATCCCTTCATTCACGCTGTGTAATATTGAACAGCACATGAACAACATGGCAATTCAGGGCCACCATTTCGGTAGATTTTAGGCATGCGCAGTTTGGTCAACAAATTATCGCAATCGGGATATTTCTGCCTGTCTGGACTCTTACCATTTGGATAGCGATCATTATCACGATACTTTGTCTGTGTGAATGCAACCTTTTTAGATTGCAGCAGACTGAATGAAACCCAAACTTACCCTGCCGTCTCATCAGTACCCCAGCCCCGCACTCCAACTTTCTTCTTTGGGTCTGATGACAGGAAGTAAGCACTGAAATTTGTGCCTGTTACACACTTCCTCTCCACTTCTACACCTGATGACTTTTATCCTTTTGTGGAAGGGGGAGGGGGAGGGGAAGGGGGAAGGGGAGGAGAAGGGGAGGGGAGGTGGGGAGGAGAAAAGGAGAATATTCTCGATCTTGGGATGACAAAAGTCTCTCCTGAAGGAAGCCCCGCATTATTCATGGCAAATGTTTGCTGCAAACTCCGGGAGTGGCAGCTTTTTCCCCCTCCCTCTCTCCCACATCCTCAGAAGCAAGTTACAGCAGCACAGTTCAACCATTTGATAAATCTTAGTGTGGGATTGTTTGGGCTCTGTTCTTCATTTGCTGTGATGGATGGTGTTTCTCGGGTAGGGAGGAGAAGGAGATTGGGTTTTAACCACTGCCCACATCATCACAGCGGCAAATGGATGCATATTGTATGTTATTTCAGAAACTTTTTGCATGATGTGATATAGTAAAAGATATGCAATTAATCGCTGACATAGGTTGACCTTTATCATTGTTCACAATGAATTATTGAGGACAAGAACATCGACAAAATCTTATTTGCAAATTTAATGTGAGAGTGGCAGAATTCATTTTGGCAGGCATATATAATTATATCATGTTTCATAGAAAAATGAATGAAATCAAGCATGTCAAATAATCTTTTTAACAGTATGACTAAATTACATTAATTTCAAGTTGGTAAAAATACCAAGTACTCCAAAAATAAGTACTCGGATGAAAAATGTGGGGCTCTTTTATTGTGCATTAAGTGACCAATAACTATAGAAGATTGATGTTCAAAAGAGTGGAAGAATTTCATACAGTGTATACACAACAGACTTCATAATTGCACAAAGAGATGGAGCCTGCATTATTACAGAGAAAGCAGTAATTTATTGTGAGACCATCATTAGCCACACCTCAACAGCTAATCACAAACTGCACAAACTTACACGTGGTACAACTTTTGTATAAATCCAAGATATTGAAAGTGAAATTAGGTGGCAAATCTTCTTGCTCTGATATGTGAGTTTTATAAGCAGTCATTCAACCAAGAAATTTGCAATTGCTGTAAGTTACAACAGATTTAATTCCCACGGCAACAAGTGAAATGCCTTCAGCTGATTGGTTGTTGCTTACCTGTTGCCATGGTTAGTAAAGAGATGATATCATGTAAATGTAGTAAAATGTCCATGAAACAACACACATATAGGTATATGGCTTGCTCTCTGCCATACTAGCATTGTAACTCTATGTGTACAGAATATATCATTATGTTACAAGTATCGCATCCATGAATAAATGTCAAATAGAAAATATCACCAGCAATGAATTCCATTCATAACTTTATCCTTTATTTCCCAATTTCATTAAGATATGTGTAGAACCATTTAATCTATCGGAAAAGTCATATCATAGTTCTCAATTGACGTGACAATAATCACTAATAAAAAGATTTTAAAAAAAGGCTCTGCTCATACCTCTCAATTTTCCTGGATCCTCCAAATTGTCTTGCCAGCTACAACAGAAGTGATCAGCTGTCACATAAATGCAGTGTTAGGGCAATAAACATGTGGTTGTGACACGCTTACTTGATAAATGAGCTGTCATTAATTTTTCAGTCAGAATATCAATGTGCCAATTTCACGTGGATGACTTGCATAAGAGTTACAATCTGTAATAATGATTAATCACAGTCTCCGGTATAATGCCTCTGAATTCACAAAACACCCAGAGGAGGGATTAATTTTTGTTTTCAGCTTAAAGCTGCTGTATTATTTTGAAAAGAAAAAGAGACATCGAATAAATTTTGATCAGAATACTTATCTATGAATATACAATATTAACACTGATCCTATTTGCACGGAAAAAAATATACATATTAGATTGAAAGAGCTTGCTGTAAATCTTTCTCATTACAATAATTAAAAAAAAAAAGGTTTACAAGATCAAGTTTCAGTCAGACCTTGACTGTCAAAATGTTACAAATCTATTTGCCGTCCACAATCATTGATAAAAATTCATGTCTTATATGATGTTTCCTTTCACTATGACCAAGAATGAGAGGAACACTTGCTGTTTTTAAAATTCTTTTTGGGTGATGCCTACAGACTACGCAAAAGGTTTCCTGATAGGTCTACTATCTACCTAAACATTACCTTTATGTCCTACTTACACTATTTCATTTAATCCACTGGTGTTTGTAAATGATTTGTTTCTTGGACACAATTTGTGAAGAAAAATGAATTAGTATGCATAACAAGACTCATTACATGCAAAATAATGAATTATCAACCTAGAACTGTTTCTTTTCATTCATGGTCAATGCATTGATCATAAAATTAATTGTTCATCTGATGGCAAATGATAATAGAAATAGGAGAGGCTGATACATCATCAGCACATTTAACTCTTTATGTGCCATGGTGGAAAGCCCCTGTGTGCCACATTATTCTGAGACACTAACGTAGTCATGCTTTGAGAAAACGATTTTGTTTTTCAAATCTGTGTAACTTTTATTAAATTATGTTACCCTGGGCATGAAATGAGCAAAGTTGTAGCAAAAATGCCAAGCTTCGCTTTGATGAAAGTTGTAAAACAAATCTATCGTTATGTTTCTTTCAATTGACCAGGAGCTACATTATTGTAGAGGCATGACTTTTGCACACAAAGCAGTGACAGAAACTTAAAATCTACACACACATCCAGTAGAGAACACCGCTTGATAGTCAATCACCGCATAAAATGGAAGCTACATGTGACAGGAATGGAATCGCGAGGAACGCTTTCATTGGACTGTGGCATTTGGTGATTTATCGATAGGTTCGGGCAGGTTTGTGTGTTTGAGCAGAATATGTGAACTTGGCACGCCGTCGACTGAGTCGGGTGTGCGAACGTGGCACATAAAGAGTTCAATGCAATTACTGTGGTTCTGTTGCTTTCCTGGAATACCTGGGTGGTAGAAAAGTTTGATTTCCCAGTGCTACGTGTTGATGCATACTACTTCAATTCTTAATACCATCTACAAAATAAATTTACTTTAACTAGAAATGTCGCTATGGCGACTGGTACACCTCCGCCATAACGCATGATTCTCCTAATAGGTCTATAGCACATGTGGACGATGTGTGATTACATTTTCACAAATTTTGCAAAATATCAAAATGACATGTTTGTCACAAATACGTTGAATTTTCACCTTCCTTGACCTAGGTTTAATTGGATGAATGGGAGAGCATGAATTTGGGGATTTTAGGACTTTTACTTGACTTTGACCCTTTCATAAGTTTATGCATTGAGTAATTTTCAAGGTACGGAGAAAAAGTGCAATTTCTGTATTGAATAGTACATTGTTACCATTTTCATCTGGCCTTTTACCCTTGACCTTTGACCCTAAAATTTGTAAGAGAATCACTGTCAGGCAGAACATGCATAAATATGTTCTAAGTTTTAAGATAACTTGAGCCATTTCCGAGATATGGAGGAAGAAATAAAGTTCAGCACTCTCACTTGATCTTTGACCTTTTGACCTCTGACCTTTTTTGGGGAAAAAAAAAAAAACTTCCCAGAGAATCTTTAATGGGTTATACATGCATACACCAACTTTAAAAAAAAATAATCCTGCAGGCATTGCATTAATATGAGGGAAAAAGTAAAATGTTGATGTGTTGCCCTTGACCTTTGACCCCTGACCTTAGACCCCATGAACCCAAAATTCTCTTATCACTACCAGTCAGTATATGCATTAGGGACTATGTTCCAAGAAGATACCTTGAACCATTTCCAAGATATGAAGAAAAAAGTTAAATTTTAACATTTTTACTTTACCTTTTGACCTTTGAACTTTAACCTCATGACCCCAAACTTTCACCAGAGAATCTTAATTGGGTGATACATGTGTACACTAAGTTTCAAGAAAATATCTTCAGGCATTTAGATATGGGGGAATAGAGAAATTGTTTTGCATTTGACCTTCACCTTTTGACCTTTGAACTTAAGCATGTGCACCCAAAAGTTGATAGGCACAACTTCACCCTCTAATACACATTCATGCCAAATTCCATTAGGACACCTCAAAAGGTTTTTTAGTTACGCTGTCCACAAAATTCATTACGGACGGACGGACAACCCGAAAACATAATGCCTCCGGCACCACTTCGTGGCGGAGGCATAAAAAAAAACAACTCAGGATCATTTACAAGGAGAGGTATTGTTGTTTTACATGGCTTTATCATGATGCATTACTGTTGTCCTTAAAGAGAACCCAAATCCTGAAACCATGAAAATTACACATTCCATCAACTTGATACTGACATAAATGTTAAGGGTAGCAATTATTCCCCCTGCTTTCTGAAAGCGGTTAGTCAAGTGCTCTTTCATTATGCTAGAAAAGTAAATTTTTGTGGAATTTTCTATATATTTTCTCTATATTGTTGTCCACTTATACGTCATAACCTCTAGTAGTCTCCTCATCCAGCGGTTCCAACACCAAAACTTTAAAAATTCATAACTTTTGCATCAATTTTCTGATTTTCCTCAAACTTTCACTGATGTGTTCTACTAATGTTGCTGCTTTCACTCAATCCACATTGCCTTTTGGGTTTGGATTCCCTTTAAGGCTCCATACCAAACAACACTCCCCCCCCCCCCCCCCGATATATATGTGTGCTTTCAAAACGATAAGTATGCATTACGTCATTTATATTCTGTATGTCTCTGCCAAATAAAATGAGAGTACATGATGGAAATGCAAAATATCTACTTGAAATGGGGGACTGGCATATTATTACACATTAGGTGCAAGAGAGCAATGTACCTACATAGATCTATTACATTATAACAGGTATCGCGTAAGTCCTTGATGTTCTGTAAATGCCAAATTCATTTCAGCCGACTCTCGTACGTATTAATCACATTTTTAAGACCTGATACTCGAGAAGACTCAACGCGTTAGCACTTTGCACGTGTAATGCCACCTTTTCTCCAAGTCAACAACGAATTATGCACCCATGGGGAAAAGATGTATGAGTTTACAAGAGTAGTCTGTCCCAGTGAGGCAAATAGAAACCTTTTAGCATCCTGTACTGGGGGGCACTGCCTTCTGATAGCATCAATAACTTCCCCCACATATCTTACTAGCTTCTAACATCTTTCTACTGTCAAATTTTATGACTTAGCAGGGAGTGACTATCTTAGTCATTTTTTTTTTTTTGCATCTAGGAATATACATGTTCCTCTGCTGAGCTTTGGCATTTTCTGATACATTGTTTCTTTTTCTTTGGTTTTGTCTTCTCTGTTCTCTGAACAACACCTTTTTCTTTTTTATGCCTCCGCCAACAAAGTGGCCGGAGGCATTATGTTTTCGGGTCGTCCGTCCGTCCCGTTTTGTTTTTGTCGATATCTCAAGAACCGTGTGGTGGTTTTACATCAAACTTGGTATGAGGGTATATCCTAGGGGGATAATACTTTGTTTGGATTTTAGGGTCACGGGGTCAAAGGTCAAAGGTCACAGGTTATTTTGTGAAAAAAAGGTTGAAAATTCATGTTTTTCTCCATATCTCGCAAATGGTTCAAGGTATCTTCATGGAACTTAGTATATATGCTTGTTCCAATGGGCAGTGATTATCTAGGAAAGTTGGGGGTCATGGTTCGAAGGTCAGGGGGTCAAATGTCAAGGTCAACTCCTCAAAATATCACTACTTTCCTTATATTCATGCAATGCCTGAAGGGTTTTTTTTTTTAACTTGATGTATGCATGTATTACCCAATATATATTTTGTGGGAAGTTTCTTGCCAAAAGGTCAAAGGTCAAAAGGTCAGGTCAAGTGAAAGTGCTGAATTGCAATTTTTCCTCCATATCTCAAAAGTAACTCAAGGTATCATCATGAAACTTACATATTTTATGTTCAACCTAACAGTGATTCTCTTTGGAACTGTGTGGTCAAAGGTCAAAGGCCAGGTTTAGATAATGCTATTTTCCCATTTGATACTGAAATTATACTTTTTCTCAATACCTTGAAAATTACTCAATGCATAAACTCATAAAAGGGTCAAAAGTCAAGTAAAAATCATCAGTTCCCCAAATACCTGCACTCTGACATTTTAATCATTCATCCAATTGAACCTAGTTCTAGGAAAGTGAACATTCAGTACATTTGTGGCAAACCTGTCATTTTAATATTTTGCCAATTGTGTGAAACTGTCATCACACATTGTCAAGACATTGTACTATAGACCTATTAGGAGAACCATGCATTATCGCGGAGGCATATCAGTCACCGTAGCGATATATCTAGTTTACTAAATGCATCTCCAAATACTGGCAATCATCGACTAGTATGCAGATTTGTAACTAACAGCTCTCTGTATTCTGATACACAAATATTTGAGATGTAAAGTACAAAACAGCAGTAATGTTTGAATATTATGTTTGTTTTTCTTGACTGTCGTCTGAATCAATAATTTACATGTATATGATCTTAGCATCGAACAGTAAGTATTTGTCGTGACAGACGATAGAACTCTATATTATATCCTGCATTGGAAAGATTGAATATGTACTTTTTCTCTTTATAACAAAGAAGTTTATGTAATGCTTTCTGTTTCCATCATAAAGTGACTTTATATGTTTAGTTTTACTGATTTTGAAATTGTTTCTTGTTTCTTTTTTTTTTCATTGAGTTTTTATTGATCAAATTTACAGGATTACAAATACATTACATCAAAATTCGAGATAATAAAAATACTACTTATAATAAAAGATAATAAAAAATTAAGTTAACAAATTATACAAAATCAAAGCAAAGTAGCATAGAATAAAATCAATAAGAACGTAGTACATACACAATGGTACATTATTTGAAAAACAGCTTAAGAGAAATAACAGAGAGCATCAAGTCGCCCTTAGGATGCCCTCAGGAGAACCCACCAGATTCTTTTTTCTTTTTTCTAATAAGCATGATGTGTATCACTACTGAAGTCACTATGCATTATTACTCTCTTTCATTTCCATTGTTGTTGTTTCTGTTTGCTAATTAATGTTTCTTTTTATTTGTTTTTCTCTCCTCTATTCTCTTAACAACACTAATTTTCTTATCAAATGCATCTTCAACAATGGGCAATCATCTATTAGTATGCAGATTTTGAACCACTGTAAAAGTGGATATTTTCGCGCGACTAATTTTTTGCGCTCGGCTGGGAAAGAAGAGTTTCGCATGTTTTTAATTCCGCGGAATCAAGACATCAACTACTGGAACATACGGCAAGCAAAAATATTCATGTGCTTTTATTTTCGCGCTAGTTTCTGGTTGCGCAAAATGAGTGAAAATTTCAACACCGTGAAAATTTCCACTTTTAGAGTAACAGCTCCATATACTCTCTTCACTTCCATTGTTGTTGTTTCTGTTTGCCCCCCAATAGGTTCATATATGACTTTACACTGATCATAAGACAAACATAATCATACGCCCTGCCACTGAGATTAAATCATCTTGGACAGAGCACGATAGATCCCTGCAAAGACTGACAGACAGAAGGAGTCTGTCTTTTTTCCAGAACTGAAGAGGTGATAGTGAAGAAGAGAGAGATTCCTTGATATTTGTGCAGCTGAGGGGGCAGCAAACAGAGGCTAGCACTCACATGAGACATAGGATTGACGTATTGATGTCATCCTATTACCCTGTCCAAATCTCTTTCTCTATCTATCTCTCTATCAATCAATCTATTTGTCTACCTACATAGGCCTACATGTCTATCTCTCTATCTCTCTATCTATCTGTCTATCTATCTATCTATCTACCTTTTTATCTATCTATGTATCTATCTATACCTATCTTTTTATCCATCCATCTATTTTTCTATCTATCTCTATATATCTACCTATCTTTCTATCTATCTATCTGCTATCTATTTATCTATCTATCTATCTATCTATCTATCTATCTATCTATCTACCTATCTATCTGTGTGTGTCGGTCTGTCTGCCTGTCTGTCACTGCTTATCTCTAAGCAACTCTTCCTTCTCTTACCTGTTTCACAAGTATCAAAGAGCCGACATACACTTGTATGCTGCCACGTTTCTGATGCCCATATCTCTTCATTCTTTTTTTTTTAAATGACATACTGGCAATGAATATACCATGCAATATTATGGTCCATCCTTTATACATAGAGACACACATAGACAGCTGTGCACCAACACATCGCACATTTACCCCACACTCACACACATACACACCTGTGTACACACATACCACATATTTACCCCACACTCACACACATACACACCTGTGTACACACATACCACATATTTACCCCACACTCACACACATACACACACACACACACACACTCCTATGCACCAACACACCACAAATTCACACCACGCTCATCACATACACATGCATGCACATACATAAATTCTGTGCACCAACATACCACATATTCACACCACACTCACAAACACACACACACACACACACACACACACACACACACACACACACACCTGCTTAAGAACATACCACATTTTCACCTCACCCTAACACACACATGCACAAAAAAAATGCATACACACTATACAAACTTTGCTCAATTTTCCTACCTGTGCTGTGCTCCAACTCCACTCACACATCACTTCCAGGGACAGGATTGGTTCAATGACATTCCGGGCTGCTCAGAAGAAGTTCAAGTCCCGCTCACCTAATAAAGATGACTCTCCTGTATCTAAAGTAATGGAATGTACGGGTGCTTTCCCCAGCAGTGGTGCAGAGAAGACGAGCTCTGTAGAGGGGAGAATGATGAAGTATGTTACGACGGTCCGACATTGATTCATGACAGAATGTGCCATGCAGCTTACGAAGTCACATGAATACAAATCAGTCAAAAACAATATCGTTAATGTGGTCACGTCAAAACTGAAACTACGAGAAGAGACAAATATATTGGGATGCAAGGAATGAGTAAGTAAGAGGGGAAGGGCGAGAAAGAGAGAGAGAGAGAGAGAGAGAGAGAGATGGGAGAGAGAAGCCAGTTACAAAATAGTTCTAGAGTTCTTAAGTTGTCATACACTGGTATATTAGAGGCGAGAGTAAGGGGGATCAGATAGAAACAGCAGATAGGATAAGAGAGAGATACAATGAGATACAGAGATGTACTGTAGAATATAGATAGATAGATAGATAGATAGATAGATAGATAGACAGATAGATAGATAGATAAAGGGGTGGATTGAGCAAATAAAATTAAATGGAAGAAAAGAAGGATAAATTCAGAGATAGATTTCAGAAAATGCAAGGATTTTTTTTTCAACATCTTTTTCTCAATTCAAAATCTTTTTCTCAATTCAAAAGTTTTTTTTCCTCTTTTTGAGCCACTGGGCCCAAGTACTTTGGGTAAGAAAAAACAACAAAAACAAACTGTTGCTTTGCATGATTTGAATATCAATTTAGATTCCAACAGTGGGGGAAACATTATAGTATTCAAGTGAAAATATGCATGCTGAGGAAATGCATAAGGGAGAGTGATTCAGCACCACTGTGCGTACATTTTCTGTTTTTGCGCAAAGCAGCGAAAAACCTCATTCCCTTCCAAACATCAAGGAGTATGGGTCTGTATCAGGCTGAGGCAGAAAGTGAGCGAGGAGAGCGAAGGATGGCATTACAGATACCAAGATTAGGAACGAGTGAGGATCACAGAAAGAGGAAGGAGATATGATGAGGATGAGAGATATAGAGGGAGGAGAATTGTTGAGAAATAGAGAGGAGGGTGGGGAGAGGATGGAGAGAACAGACTGGGAAAGATGAGAAGCAGATTGGGGCTGTTTTCACACATACAGAGAGTGCGTAATTTGAATCATGATTCTCACCACACATCTCTACAATCATGATTCAAATGACGCATTTTTGACGTGTGTATGCACACTGGAACTAAATCATGAATCTCATGACGTATCACTAGAATCATGATACAAATAACACATTTTTAACGTATGTATGCACATTGGAATTGAATCGTAACTCCAGTAGAGATTAAAAATGATGGTTCCGAGGTGTTTTCTAATCACGATTCTCAAGAATTACTGAGCAAAACAGTCACATGTACAGATTGACCTCCAAATTGTGTTTTGGGGGGTTAGGAGCTTACAGTGACCTTTCAACCACTTTCACAGAAAAAACAGCACTCATCAAAAGCTCACACTGCAGACAAAGCGCCCTCTACTAACAGGCCAAAAGCAATTGATGGGAACTCACAAAGAAGCCACATCTCCTCTCCTCGCTATAAAATTAAAAACCACAGAATCTGGAAAGCATCCCAAGGTCATGTCTATGGACAATGATTCTAATTGCAATTGTAATTGCAATTGTAATCGTAATTGTAAGTCAGCATTGCAATTACATTTCTCGGCCGGTGTGAAAACGGTCTGGGAAAGGTGAGAAGCAAAGGAGTTACTGAAGGAGTGAGAAAGGAAGAGAGATAGGGGAAGAGAGAGTGGGAGGGAGGGAGGGAGGGAGGGAGGGAGGGAGGGAAGAGGCGGTAGAGAGAAGAGAGCCAGAAGATGAGGATGACTGTGGTAAAACTAAGACATGATTTATTCAGACGATAAAGACATCCACTCAGGTGCCCTGCCATGACAACCATTTTCACAGACCCACAGACGGAATCCCGCATAGATATGACTTATGCCCGTTGCTGTCACATTAAAAAGATATGAGAATTGATTATTCCCTTGCAGATGTCTTCCTTCTTCTCGCTTTGTGGGGGCGGGTCTTGTATTCTAGAAGATTTTTTTTTTTACTGTTTTTTTCCCCCTTGGCTATGCCAATAATGCATGAAGTCTAGTCCCTTTCAGCCATTGATGTTGTTAGAAGTATGATGAATACCTTCACTGAATCAAATCATTCATGTAGTGAGTTATCTGCCTCCAAGCCCTGGCTTTCAGCTCACTCAAATGCACCTGGAACATTAGCTCTTGCTTCTTCCCAACAAAAAAATCGAGCTTTTCTGTGCAACACCACAGTGACGGAAAAAAAAAACTGATAAAAAAAAAAACCTTTGGTAAAATGGCTTGTACTTGTAGACGATGTTGTTGGGTTTTTTTTTACCAAGGTACTTATAATGTTGATGATTGCTCATTTTTCCTGAGAAGATGAAATTAGACATCGAATTGAAAATCAGAACTTTGTATATTCCTCCAGCAAGTTAAAACATTGTGTGTTCTTCTTAATTACTAGATTTATTCAGTTCTTATTTGTACTTTCAGCCCATGTATGCTGCCAAGACCAAATTGATCATAAAATCTGGAAACTAAATCAAACTGCATTTAACAATGTCATTGGATTATTCAACTTTGTGATGCTAAAACTGTTGATCACTTCAAACAAACAAACAAACAAACAAACAAACAAACAAACAAACAAAACAAAACAAAAAAATTGATAATATTTGAATCTGATGTCATTGTGTCTATTTGCTTATAAAACTTTGGTCAGAAATATCTCTAGATAAGAAATGCACGCATAAAGTATGATTCCATGCATGGTTTCATATACTCCTGTGTTGTTATTTGAAATAACTGTGTGAATACATGATTTATGCTTCCAAGTCTTATTTCAAGTGAATAAGTTCTACATTATTATGAGAATCAAAAGTTGCCAAATCTTTAATGTTAATATTAAGCATTACATGAAAGTTTGACAGTCACAATCTTGGGATTTATACTCAGTGGAGAATACTGCCCATACCTGTATCAAAATGCTAATTTATAAATATTCTCAAATTTGTCATGATGACTGTAATGATGAAGTACACAAAAGTGAGAACACGGGAGTGTCTAGCTATGGTCACTGGCATGGCAGCTTCAAATTCAAATTCAAATTTACGTAGTAAAAACAGACTGACTTATGCAATATGTTTATAAATAGCCACCACTTGGGGTTGCTGAACTTTTGATGACATAATGCCAAAGCCAAAGATATCAAGAAGTAATCAAAAGCTGTTTTGATTGTCCAATTAAATTTGTCCGGGGAGAAATCTCGGCCATTCCCTCCACCATGACAGGTTAATGCCCCACCATTCTCCACGGACTGAATTCCCACGACCCCCTTGATAAATTATTCTACCCACGGTCAAACAAACACTTCGCTCACCCGTTCCCCCGTTTGCAAATGCCCTACACACCACCAGCCAGGCACATACAACAGGATAATTGCGATGAGACAGAGGAATACGGTCGCAATCGCTTGGCGCAAGGCAGCTCACGTCTCATCTTCAGTAAATCCCTGACAGAATTCTTATCCCGCGTCCGGGGTTTAATCCCGCTGTTACGTGCAGTACTTCATGCAATGTGCCAGGCATTTGTCATCTACATGGAATTACGAAAGAATGATGTATCAGTCCACTGAATGTAGCTCAACTTTGAGTAAACCATGATAAGCATTACCCATTTCAGAAACCATTTTCATGTCATATTGTAAGTCATGCATGTTTCTCTGCTATTAACACTGACACAGAATTATTCTAAAGACACCTATGACAAGCGTTTTGGTAATATTAGATGGTAATCTTCATAACCTAAAGATAACTGTTGTGCTAGGACATGATGCAACATTTTTTTTTTCAGTCTTGCTATCACACACATCTTTAGTGCCTTAGATGAAAATGGAATTCAGTGCAAAAACAAGATAGGGCAAAAATTCCAGGAAAATCCTACAAGGTTCTGTAAATCAATGCCATGAAACCATTTATTGGTGATACCCACATAGCACCTTCATTACTGTAAAACAAGGAATGGTCATGTGCATTTTAATTTTGCAAAGTTCCCAAGAGCCAAGATTCGCAAAATCAGAATGCGCACAAAAGTTCTTGCCTACACTGTATGCATTGAATGGCAGTGACAATTTGCGAAAATTTCACGCCGCAAAAAAGGCCATCATCTCACAGTCATGACAATTTTATGCACAAATATGTCATTCTTTATATTATTCCGGAACACACTGTGGAATGTCACCAACTACCATGGGCCCAAGAAAAGCAATGAATGCCTAATGGCTCAAAAAAGACTATAGTCAACACCACCTAATGTGGATGATTAGGGAGTTAGAACTCTGTGCAGATCAAGCAAATGTCCTGCATGAATAGAAGAAGTTAGAATTTGCATCATGGGCACATTGCATTATTAAGAGAGCACTATATAGAGGGCGCTATCGGTGGCGGCAGACGGATTTTTCCTCAGAGCCAATCCTGAAAAGGCATCGGTAAATTTCTTCTTTTTGAGTGAACATCCGTTTTTACATTTAGGTGATCTTCATCATGGGCGATATCAGTCGAAGATTATGTGAACATTGAAATCTGTTGGAGCCAGCTTTTCGTCTTCTGAGTATATGAGACTTCTCAGCAGGACTCTGTTACCCGCCTCCATATCACTGCAAACGCAAGTATACTACTGTATAATATCAGTATGTGGACCGTTCTCGGACAAACTCGTTACGCAACATATACGCCCTCAATGTTATGACTATATAACACTGCCGAACTTTCCGTCTTGCTGTTCAACATTACCTGTTTGATTATACATCAACACTATCTTCCGTGGACATGGATGTTAAAGAGCACATATGCACTTGTCATTGAACCCTATAACGTTGTTACGTCACTAACGTTGGTACATCACTTCCATAATACAACCCTACAAGGTGATACCGTCAAAAAGCGGGTCAGATTCTATTCTGGATCTGAACCGGCACGCATCTCACTATCTATGCGTGTATTTGTGATTTAAAACTTGCTTTTTGATCACCCACTTTCTGAACTCTTGGATTTTGCAAACATGGCGTCCCCGTACACTGGAGAATCTGTGCAGAAACTCTCCTCAGATGTTCTCCAACAGCTTCGTCTCGAGAACAAAGAGATGCTGAAATCCATCAATGCAACTATTCACGAAGCTGTAAGCAAGGAATTCACGAAGCTACTCGACCGTCTCGACGAGCAACAAGGGCGATTTCATGACCTGGAAGTAGCCCAACAAAACCAGGCGTCAACAATTGCCCAACTCCGAGCCACGGTCGACGTTCAATGTGACACCATTCAGAATCTTCAAAACTCCATCGCAGACCTGGAACAATACAGTCGACGTAATTGCCTACAGATCTTTGGAATCCCTGAGAATCGCAAAGAGTGCACAGACGACATTGTATGTGAAATTGCGAATGCCCGGCTTGGAGTGACGCTGTCAAAGGCGGATATCGACAGATCACACCGGACCGGATATCCGACGAGCGAATCTGCACAGCAAACATCGAACACCTCCGCGCATCATTCCCCGAAGAGGCGCCCACGTCCAATTGTCGTGAAGTTCGTCTCCTACCGACTGCGACAATCCGTTATCTCCCAGCGACGCAAACTGAAAGGAACCGGCATTGTGATACAGGAACAACTGACCAAACAAAATCAACAACTCCTGAGAGAGACACTGAGAAGCAAAAAAGTTGTGACTGCCTGGTCAAGCGACGGCAAGATCATAGCTAGAGTTAACGCGACGAATGGGAGAACCATCAATAGGGTGATCAGGAACGTCGCAGAATTAGAATCCCTGTAAGTCTGACTTCACTCCACACCACCCCCCCCCCTTTCCCGGTCTGCCTCACACCTAATTTTGATTTGATGCTTTGTTGTTGTTTTTTTCGTTTTGTTTTGATCTGAGGCTACTTGCTCAGCAGGTCTTCTTTTATGGTGTTTAATCATCACACCTTTTGTATTTATGTTAAGTGATTAATTCGTATTTTGTACATGCCTCATTGTAAATTTCCTTGCTTATTTTGTGATAAAGCAGTCAGAAATAATCAGGATGCTATTTTATGTGTAAACTGTAATGAATGGAGTCACTTGAAGTGCGCAAACATATCTGATAATGTATTCAAATCAGATGAAGATTGGATATGTGATTTGTGTATTTGGAAACTGTTACCAAGTAATAACTGTACACAAGATGAGGTTCTCAGTAATGGCAACTGTAAAGAAACGGTAATTAATCAAGTGCCTGTACGTGTTATGCCAGCACCTTCCTCTCAATCGGCATCCGCGATTAATCCTGATATTTCTAAAATGAAAGGGGTAAAGATAGCCCATTTGAATTGTCTGTCATTGTTGAAACATATTGATGAAATAAGAGAAACAATTCATAGGTTGGATTTGGATATTTTTACTCTTAGCGAGACGCATCTCTGTGCAGAGATTGATGACAGTGAAATCAATGTTCCTGGATATATTTTGATACGACGAGATAGGAATAGATTTGGTGGAGGTGTGGCTTTCTATATAAAAGATCACATTTCTTTTGTTGTGAGAAGTGATATAACGAAAGATGTAATGATTGAGTTACTTGTTATAGAATTGAGATTGGTAAAACAAAAACCATTGTTAGTGACTTGCTGGTACAGGCCCCCCAATTCGTCATTAGAAATTTTTAATGCCTTCGAATGTGTAATGCAGAAATTGGATGAAACATATTATGATTTCCTAGTAATCGGAGATTTGAATTGTGATGTTTTGAGTCAGTGTAAATCATGGCAAACGAAGAAGTTATTTGATATTATGGAAGCATATAATTGTACCCAATTAATAACACGCCCAACGAGAGTAACTGAAACTTCCTCAACTGCAGTTGATTTGATAGTAACTAATGTGTCATCTAAATTAGCATCTAGCGGTGTATATGAGGTGGCTATGACTGATCACTTCATGGTATATTGTGTTTACAGTAAAGGTAAAACTTCAGATAAACCCCAAGTACATAAATGCAAATTTGCTCGCAGTTATAAGACATTTGATGAAGAAACATTTATACAAGACATTGGAGATATCAAATGGGACTCTGTGTATGAAGCAACCGATGTAGAAATGATGTATAACAGGTTTATATCACTGTTAAACGAGGTCATTGATCGCCATGCACCAATGCGTAAAGTGCGCGTTAAACAAAAAGAATCTCCGTGGATGACAAGTGACATCCTCGCTCTGATTCGTGATAGGGACAAGCTTAAAAGAAAGGTAAAAAGATCAAAGCTGCCCTCGGACTGGGAAAACTATAAGAAGGTTAGAAATGATGTGACTTTCAAAATTCGTCAAGTTAAACGCCAATTTATTATGAATAAGATTGAAACAGCTGGAAATTGTACGAGAGAAATTTGGCAATCTTTGAGGTATGTGTTACCAGGAAAGAAAACAGACTCACAAATCTCTTCAATCAATGTAAATGATGAGATAGTTAGTGGTAAAGGTTTAGCTGATTTGTTTAATCGCTATTTTGTTAACATAGGGAAGAAATTAGAGAGAGAGAGTTCAGCAGTTAATCAACGAACGGAATGTATTTCTTCAGCGAAGGTTGCAGCAAATTTCTCCCTCAAAACAATAGATGATAAGAAAGTGTGCGATCTGTTAAAATCACTATCCATGGATCGTGCCACGGGTCCGGACAACATACCGGCCAAACTACTGAGCTGCATTGCTTCCTTGATAGCTCCCCCGCTAACTATTTTAATAAACCTGTCAATACAAAAGGGCATAGTACCCGATGAATGGAAGGAGGCTCGTGTTACACCTGTATACAAGGGAGGAAGCAGGGATGATATCGGCAATTATAGACCTATTTCCGTTACCCCGATCTTTGCCAAGATCTTAGAGAAAGTCGCTTATGACCAACTTCAGGCTTATCTGACTGAAAACCACATTCTTACAAATAAACAGTTTGGCTTTCGTCCGAAGCACTCCACCCAAGATGCATTGTAAAATATAACAGAAAAATGGTTTGATGCCATTGACTCTGGTAATATGGTCGGGGTAGTCATGGTTGATTTAAAAAAGGCTTTCGACACTGTAAACCATTGTATTTTAACTAAAAAATTAAAAATGTATGGTTTTGATGAAAATGCTGTAAGATGGTTTGAAAATTATCTGTCGAACCGGACACAATGTACATACGTGAATGGTTTTGTTTCAGATAAGGAAAGTATAAACTGTGGTGTACCACAGGGATCCCTGATTGGACCTGTCCTCTTTTCTTTATATGTGAATGAATTGCCATCTGTTGTCAAGCATAGTGAATTGTCGCTTTACGCAGATGATACTTGCTTATTTTGTTCTGCTAGGAAACCTGATGAAATTATTAAACAGTTAAATGAGGATCTTGCTTCGGTATCGCACTGGTTATCGGATAACAAACTATTTGTGAATAAGAAGAAGTGCGAACTTATATTTCTTGGTACGCCATCACGCTTAAAGAAAATTGAATCAAATGCCAGGTTAATGAATGTGCTTATTGATGATTGTATAATTCAAAGGAAAAATATGTGTAAATATCTGGGAGTAGTGATAGATGAGAATCTGCATTGGAACGCTCATGTTAATTACCTTCATAAGAAAGTTGCCAAATATATATATCTTCTGAAGAGAGTACGCAATATGATTGACTTCCGTGTTGCGTTGTTATTTTATAGATCTATAATACAGTCACATTTTGACTACTGTAATGTAGTCTGGGGGAATACAGGAAAGCGTAACTGTGATAAATTGCAGGTTCTTCAAAACCGCTCTCTAAGAATTATTTTGCAGGTTGACTACATGTTTCCTTCGAACGATTTGTATGACACTTTACGTCTTGATTGTTTAAACGTTCACAGGTCTAAACAATTAGCTCACTCTCTCTTTAGAGCTGTCAGGCAGATTGGTCCCCCGTGCATCAGTGAACTCTTTATTCCTCGTGACGCTAGTTACAATACACGTTCTGGACATTCTCAGCTGAAGCTTCTTAGACCCAAAACTAATTATTGTAAGCGTAGGTTCGCATATAGAGGCACTAAACTGTGGAACAAAATTGAAAGATCAGTAACTCCGTCCATGTCATTGGAGGCATTTAAGCGTTATATAAATACACTGACTAAAGATGTTTTATTGCCTTGTAACTATGTTTGATTTATGGTATCTGTGTTTTATGACTGCTCCGTTGTTAAAGTGAAATTTGTTTTTATCGTTCTGTTTTATACGGTTTTATTTTTTTAAACTCTAATTTAGTTTAGCATTCGCTTTTGAAAGTTTGTTTTCAGTCATGCAATTTCTGTGTGATTTTTATTTAAATTTTTTACTTGATGTATTTATAATCCATTTTTCTTTAATGATGTGCAGTATATCATATATTTTATTCATCTTAGGGACTGTAATGGAATTAACAGCTCTTACTGTTTTTTATGATGTATTTATAATCCATTTTCTTTAATGATGTGCAGTATATTATATGTTTTATTCATCTTAGGGACTGTAATGGAATTAAAAGTTTTTACTGTTTCTTTTATGATGTATTTATAATCCATTTTTCTTTAATGATGTGCAGTATATTACATATTGTATTCATTTTAGGGACTGTAATGGAATTAACAGTTTTTACTGTTTCTTTTATTTATTTCAAGGTGTAACTGCCAAAAATTTATTACTACAGTTGTGTTACATGTATTTAACTTTTGAATCTAAGCTTGTTTATGTATTTAGTATCGTTCTGTTTGTATTGTTGCGTATACATGATTGTGGTTTTAATTCTAGATGTATGTAGTCTTCGCGTTATACCATTATGCATGTATGTATGTGGACCCCTATGGAAACCAGCTCCGCTGATCAGGGTGTTCCACCCCATGAAGAGGAAATAAATTCAATTCAATTCAATTCAAGTTCAATAAAAGTACCCTAAACCTATTACATCAAATTGAACACCCTTGAATAGTATCATCTAGTAAGTTCAGATTACATAATTTATCATGTTCCTGTACAGATGTTTTCACTGAATGCTGATTTTGGTCACAGCCATACACAGAAATAAGAAGTGATAATGACATTACATGATAAAATTAATCTTCTACTGGTTTGTGGACAATAACATGCTTCTGGTCAATGATTTGGCAAACCACAACCCTTTATCTTCCTGAAAGCTATAAATTATTGTGTAGTTATTTGATAGTAAGTTGCAATACTTTCCTGTGAAAGATACAGCTTCTTCTCTTTGATTTCATGTCAGAGAAACTTATCAAAGATTAACCCATTGAGGATGGACTGATTTTGCTATAACACGCATTTCCCATAGACACCTGCACGAGCATTTTCGGAATTTGCCTTCAATGGGTTAATGGGCCAATCAGTGGAAGAGCTGAATAAAGTGATAATATCATCATCTCCTCTGATATGTACCAGAAGGTCGCTATTGTGTTCTAAGATTTGAGCATGAATAGATATGAAACTATCAATTTTCATGAAATGAAAAGCTTATTCAATAAGAAAAAAATGATTAGATTTATAAGCATTATTCCAATTATCTGGTAAAATAGTACCCTTGTGATTTGGATTTTTAACATTTCATTGAAAATGAAAATAATTTAAAATTGGCAGCATAACATTGAGGAGATCAAGCTCTACAACTTGATACCAAAAGTTGCCGTGTTGGCCTCCCGGCGTCAACATGGATCTCTCCCCGGATCAGATCCGGGGTGGTCCGGGGTGATCCGGGATGTCTATGTGACTGGGGCATTATATGAACATGGTGAAGAATGGAATTCTAACCATTTGACTTGAGGAAGCTGACGAATTCTGTGAAAAGTCGAATGGAAGATAAAAATCTCAGGTGAAATGAGATACTGCTTAAACTTTAGTGTATTCATATGCTGGAAAAACAAGAATAAAGGAAACATAGAGATTGAAATGATTTTTTTTTTAAGTAATGCAATCGAGACTGCTTAATGGCAAAAATTAGATATTCACAAAAGATAATGCATCCCTCAGCAGATAAAATCAGTTAAAAAAATAATCTCGAGTTATCCTACAGTAACACCTATCAGATGGTATTGCAACAGAATCAATACAAAGCAGCCATAGAAGACTTGCAAATCTTAATATATGACTAAGATATGTGAATGTGGATTTCTATTTCCCCTTGACAAGTTTCAACTGAGAGTGGATGCAACACTCGTTGCAGCCTTAGGGATGCTGTAAATTGATTATCCGTCTCAAAAAAAGATATCGGCTTGGCATAACTTGATTAGTGTTTTGATGTGTGTGTGTGTATTCACAATACATATATCATGTAGATTAAGTTTTTTTCGAAGACTGCTAAAAGTGTCCAATGCCACATAGCAGAGCAAAAATTATGTAATACAAGATTTCTCTCTAATACTTCACATCATTCATCTGTTTGATTTGAAATCAGAAGATGTTACTGCAAGAGCAGCGGCACTGATGCACTCTTTTATACCAACAGAGAAATGTATGAAAATTATAGGAATGGTGGCGGCTCAGTCAGCAGCATGTCTGCCGTGCAATCAAATAGCTATGGTTGGAGTCCCAGGGTGTCTAGCTGAGCAAATATTTTGCATCATCACGTCGTTCCTTCCAGTCAGAGGCAAAACTCTCTATCCCTCAGACACAGATGTAAGACAAAAAAAAAAAATGGAGGTCACGTGGCAAGAGTATAAAAACTCATGCACAAAGTAAATGATCCTGCTTCATTCAGTCATTGCAAAGAGTAGGGTGCAAACCTGGTGAAATGCACATGGGAAAATAGGAGGGAGATGCTGACCTCTCATGGTCCACTCCAAGTGACTAGCAATACTGTAAATGCACAAATTTTCACACATTTCACGCTTCTTTTGGCTAGCATGAATTCTAAAACCCTGCGGAAATATCTTCACAATGTTCTCTGCACATTTTGACTGGGTTGACAATCATGCATCGCGAATTCGAGAACTCGCTAATATGTTTTTGAGCTGCTATGCAAGAAAATATGGACATTTACAGTACTCAGCTAACAGTATCAACCAGGCACATTATGCCATGCGAAGAAAGAGGAAAAGAACTGCTTACGAAAACCATGTAAACCACAAATCTAACTTATCAAATGGAGAATAGTATTATTCATCATCGAGGCAATGCCCTGGCAAGCAAACAAACAAGATTAGGAATACCGGCAGACTACTCCCTGTGATGGAACCAGTCATGCATGTAATACAATCTGCTAAGATCAATGGGAATGGATGATTGCCGTACGCCAATTGTCAGAAAACATGAGCATGCAAGGAGCTCTGCCATGTTCTGGCAAGCATGAACGTCACTCTACCTGAGACGAGTAAACACGAACACGACACTTGCTTACGAGGTTAAAGAACGAGCCAACTTGAAATAAGCTGGTTGTAAACTTGCCGAGGTATACAATTTTACTCAGCATCATCCAAGCAGGATTCTTCACTCCCTCATTCCATTTGAAAACCTTGTTTAATATAGCTTATAAGGGCAAGATTTTAAAGGGAAAGGATAACAAGCAAATGGGTAGATGCAACTTAAGGCCTCCGCACACTACACGATCCGACTGGTCTTAAAGTCTTAAGCCAAGCTGGGTCTTAAGACCAGTCGTACGACCGGACACCGCACACTATACGACCCGACAGTAAAGCGCGCGCAGTGCGCACTGCGTGCGTTTGCATTTTGCTGCATTGTGAATGGCTGAAAGCTCACGACTGGTCGTAGAGATTCAACATGTCAAATCTCTACGACTGGCACTAAGACCCAGTCGTACGACTAGAAAATGGCAAGACTGTGACGTCACACTTCTAGTCTTAAGGTCTTAAGACCGGTGAATCGGGGCAAAATCGTGTAGTGTGCGGCGGGCTTAAGCAACAACAAAAAATAATATCTTAAGTTTATGGGACTCTAATATTTGTATGCCAAAAGATGGAATGACAACTAATTATTGAAAGTATGGATAAAGAATCAGTGAAAACATTGATATATTATTGATGGGTACAACAAAGCAAACACATAAAATGAACAAATTAGGATTGAGCAGAAGCGACAGTCCTAGGGTTAACCCCAAACTGTGCTGTGTTTGCTTTCTTTGCCAATTGGGCACAAATGTCTGGAAAGTAATTCCCAATGAATACAGGTTACCTAATCCCCTTAAAACTCCATTTTGTCAACATGGCTTTCCTGTTGGATTGATAAGGTACATTTTGACATCTGAGTGGGTTGGCTAATTCACAATTAAGTCAAGTCTAGAGGAATCATCTGAATGCTGATGAAAAACTAATGGTACGTTGCTGCTATGCCTACATGCCTGGGCACGTACAGGGATAGGCCCACTAAGTTCATATCTTCTGAAGAAGTTTAATACAAATAAAAACATTCTTAGAATGTTGATCTTTTAGGTGGGTTAAAATTCATTCTCTACTTGATTTCACTTTATCAAAGACAACATGATACTGATTTTTTTTTTTTATACAAAACTTCTACCTTCTTTAAAACTACTTATGACATCATACATTCTACGAAATTGCTATCAGCACCATCATTCTAATTCATAAACCATCACAAGTAAGTGATTGATAAAAAAAAAGACGGTACAATAGTTGTCAATTTTTCTTTTCATCATTGTGAATGACATTTTTAATGCAATCTTATTTCCAGCCCAATATCCCATTAACAATTTACGACATGTATACCTGGAGCTGGTAAATGAAATAAGGTGGTTCCAAGGATATACAGTAAATTATTCAATCATGCCAGCCTTGGCCAAAAAAAAAGAAAAAAAGTCACTGTTCCAAAGGAAGACCCTGAAGCAGTTATTATGTAGCTGTTTACAGTCACAGCGGACGGGTGCAATTAACTCACTGTTTTCATTTTGACCTGACCTCGCTTTCCTCTTGAATGAACACGTTTCGCACGAAAACCGCTAGGAAAGTGTCGCAGCAAAACTGCCGTAACTTTACTATTTATTCATATTTTTTGATAATTCAAACGGTTATGAAAAGTAAAAACCTCATTTTAACCTGCCATTATGTTAAATTTTTTAAATAACGACGAGAAAATATTCCGAAATGGAGCATAACTTCACTCTCAAAACGGAAAATAATTGTCAGAAATCGTTGCTAAAATTTCACATTTTGACTTCGTGAACAACGAAAAACTTTCAAGTATGTTACTAAGTATGTATTTCTTTCCGGAACTCTAAAATATCACATTCGAGAAGTCATGCGTCCGGATATGTCTGGAAATAATCGAAAGTGGTGCACTTTCTACCTTCGTTACGAGCACGAAATTTCATAGTCATTCGCATACGGGAAGATAGGGTACAGTCCCACGTACCCACATCTTTGTCGCTCTAACGTCACCTGTACTGCAGTGCCGTACGGCACTGCTGTACTCTGATCGTAACTCGTACCGGGAATTCGTAGTTGTAATGTTACTTACTATAGTGCAGTAAAATCTGCGTTCAGTCCGAATAATCCAATGTCAAGAATTTTCAACTGCATAAGCGGTATCACAGCCGAATATATATTCAAATTTTTGCTACATTCTTTTTAATAGGACAGTTCTGATAACGTAAGTGCTTGTCTTTGAGGTATAGCGAGGTCCCCATCCAGCACACTGCTGTACATTGTATTTATCGACACCCCGCGTCCCACTCTCATAGCATGCATGTGCAGTTTACTAGGCGTCCGCAGCAGCCACCTCGCATCGCACAGTAACAGTACGCTGCAATGCATCGACCAATCAGCTTGCTGGATCGAAGCAGCATGGGAAAGTTCATTCATTGCGCAAGCGCAAATCAGTTTTTCTTAGAATATGACGTCATTATTCTGGTTTGCTGCTCCAAGATTTCTGACAAGATACCTCATTTATTTTCACTTGTAACTTCAAAAATAGGTCTTCGGCAAAGCGAACAGGGCTACATTTACGTCCGCACATGTCTTATGAATATGTATGTCAAGTTTCATGAATATTAAGTGGTGCGTCCAGATGTGTCTGGAAATAATCGGACGGTAGTTTTCCGAGACAGAGAAACATGAAATATTGAATAACTTTAAAAATTCTTGATCGTTTCTCGTGATTTTTCGTATGTAGATAGAAATCATGATTTTGCATTGATACTGAAAGTTTGAGCGATTTTGGTCAATGTATGGCGGAGATATGAGAAGGTGAAATTTTGGTGAAAATGAGAACGCCCGATTCGCACTGCCTCGGTGACGGTTGAAAATTCAAAACGTTTCGTGGGTTTCGGGGGAGTTAATTATAGTCGTCCGCTGCGACTGTTTATCACAACCAATGATCTGGCTGCCAGTAAATATTAACGCCTGGAATTCCCCTTTGCCTCTGCCTCCCACAGATACATCAATGTCAGTGGATGCCTTTGATAAAGAAGCAATCCCCTGGCGTCAACCCCCAGGCAGGCTGCGGCTGTCTAGGGTAAGTGGCGAGAGGTCTGGTGTTGAAAGACTAGCGGTAAACATCATCCCTCACCCTGCACAACTTTGCTTCCCCTATCAAGGGGCCCCCATCATGCTCTCAGAGCGATCTGGGCTAATTAGAAATCAATATGGGCCAGATCAGCAGCAGACAAGAGATGGATTCCAAAGGTGTTGTGATAGAGACAATTGTTTCTGTTCAGAGCATTCCTTCTTCAATTGCAGCCTCCAGTTAGTCTCCTCTCAAAGCTTTTGCAAGATTTTATTTTGCCAGGCAATTGAGGCACACACAGAACACAGAACCAATTATCTATTACAGTTGAACCTCTCTTATCCGGCCTCCCTTTATCCGGATCTCTCCATTATACGGACGCAATTTCGCCGTGATTTTTTTTTTTTTATAATTACGGGAGGAAAGGGGATTCCCAACTCCTTGAGAATTCCTACACAAACACGCATGAATGACATATTACTTCCAACATGATTACATACATTACATCAAATTTCCGTCCAAATTGCTTACCTTCAGACATTTAAACATCCCCAAACATCCCCAAATGTAACAATGAAAAGGTTGCAGTATACACATTACATGTGGTACTACAATGGGCTACATCAGTACATGTGTATGTATATGTACATGTATAAAGTATTGAGTCTCCCGTATCCGGCCAAATCCCTTATCCGGACGAGCCCCGGTCCCGACTTGTCCGGATACGAGAGGTTCAACTGTATTGGGAAAAAAATGGATGGCATCAATGTAACGTTTGATTTCCTTTTCTAAAATTTAAGTGCATCCCCATTTTTTACTTTTTATGTAGAGAGATGATAAAGACGCCCTAAAGACAAAGTTCATACTGTCACAGTCTACATTTTCATGATTGCAAATTTAACAACTTTGGAGGAAAAACTTCTATGACCACTCAATTTGGCATTTGTTGATCTCTGTCACTAACACAGGTAATCATAACATAAATCAAGATCTCATATCTCTTTTACGCAAGATGAACAAACCCCAAACCCCTCAACCATTCCCCATCCCCCCCCCAAAAAAAAGACAAAACAAAACAAAGAAAGAGATTAAGAATGTAGACAAGTCATTGACCAAATTTACAGACCTGTATGTATATAGGACTCAATAATGTTTCTATGGACAGATTGAGTTTGTTAATATCTCAAAAAATTGTGATCCACTTCAGACTGGATTTTAGTGTAGATATTATGAACACTGCTGTTAAGGCATAGGCTAAGTGGTATCCACATATTTAGGCTATGATAAGCAAATAAAAGAAAAAAAATCTACAAAGCTGTTCCACAGAGGCTGACCATGACTACATCATTGCATGCATGTGATGCTCATGGTGCTACGTGTGTGTTTGGGTGCACGTGTAAACTTTGATTAAATGAATGAAACTGCAGCAAAATACATGTGGAATCATGCATAAAATTTATATGCGCATCATTCAATATAGAACATTATAAAGATACCGTTTCATGTGCAGAAACATAATTTGTACTTATCCACTGGTTCTACAGTGTTTGTTCTGAGTCCACAGGCTGGAACAAGATAGTACCGGTATACAATGTGACTCTCAACACTTTGCAAAGAGATCACCGTGGAAGTGAACACAAGTGTGAAAAAGTCTTCTTTCCACTACAATATTTAAAGAGATGGTACAGTATTCGTGGAGCTGAGGATTTGGCTTTTAACTTATTGCAAGATACCAAGAAACCACTTATGAAATGGTACAGCGCATGCCATTCTACGAGGAATTCAAAGTTAATTTCATGAAAATTGGTTTTGGAATGGCTGAGACATCCAAAAACAAAGTAAAACAAAGCGATTCTAATAAAATGTGGGTCCCACATTTTATTAGTACTGCTCTGTTTTGGGTATCTCAGCCATTTCATAAACAATTTTCATCAAATAAATATTGAATTCCTCTTGGAATTACACGCGCTTTCATATTTTATAAGAGGTTTCTCAATTTCTCACCCAAAAATGTTAAAAACCCGAAGTTAGGTCTCAACCAAAACTATACGAGCCTTAACTTTGTCTTGTCAAACAGAGCATGAATATAGAGATTTGTTTTCCTTGTTGCACTCAGAAAAAAAAATAAAAAGAAAGAATCAACCACACTATTATGCATATTATCATTGTCATCCATCTCCCAAGTTGTTTTTTCTTTGTCTGAATTATAATTTGAAATGCTTCAGGTTAATTTCATCACCCATCACTGGAGAGAGAACAGAAAGATAAGAATACAAACAGGATAAACTCTACAGCAGAAACATCAGATGTTATCAAGTGCTCCTAATCAATAATTCAACATCCCCATTAGCATCATGTGATATTCAAGATGGTGACCCAAAGGAAAAATGGCAGAGATAAATGTGAGAGATAATGGCTGCGAGAATAGGAGGAGAAATGCCCCCCCCTTCCCTTTTCCCCAATGCTCATGCTGATTAGAACCTGTGTGATCACATGACGACCCCGTGGTCATCTAACACTTCAACCCTGCCAAGTATTCCACTCATGGACCACTACAACAGCAATGATGTCGATTCCTCTTGGCCCCATATATCCTATTACCCAGGTAACCAGATGTGGAGAGATGAAGCGATGTCATCCTCCCTCTTCCTGTCCCAATCTTTCCAGCCTAGTCTTCAAAAGCAGGCCCACTTTCAAATTATGCCAGCCATTTTACCTAACCGTTACATCCAGCTCATTTATGAAGTATGAAAATGTTGGATCTACTGATGACACAATCAAGTAAAGAAGTCTACAGGACATTGCTTCATAACAAAAAAAAAAAAGACAAACTGCATCTGCTATTTAAGTGAGTTTATGTTAATGACAACCTGCTGCTTTGCATACTGTTATCACTCCCCTGTCACAATTATATCTTACACTCTGTTTACATTTTGTATGAAGGCATATCAGCATTAATATGCCTGTATGTCTGAACATTAAGGCTTATGTTTGGATGCTTCAACCTCAAGTGAAACTAGACAAATATCCTCTCAAATTACATGAATATCAGAGAGTGAGCTGCTATTGAAATCATCAGGAACGCGGTACCATGGGTAAGTACATACAGCTGTTTAATGATGTCACATGATGTACAGAAAAATCTTCATTTATGCAGCTTATATGGGATGTTAGTAATCACATTTTGACTAAAACAAGAGACCCGCGGGTCTAGCGCTCACCTGAGTATCGCAAGTTCACCTTTCACGCAGTCACTAATCTAAATTATTCACAGCTCTACCAAAATTTGACCAGGCATTCTGAAGTAGAAGATGAAAATGTACAATAAGGGCCCAAATTTTTAAAGATTCCTTAATTTGGGGGATTGGGGGCCCCCTGGGGCCCTCTGGGTGGGGCATGGTGCCCATTTTGATAAATTGAGATCCTGACCCCCTAAGGATGCTACCTGCCAAGTTTGACGAAAATCTATCATGAGGTTTTCAGGAAGAAGATGACAATGTACGATTCAGGCCCCCATTTGGACCTTCCTAACCAACCCCCCACCCCCACCCCCCCCCCCCACCCCTGCCCCCAAGAGGGGCACCCCTGGATCTCCTATGAACAAACTCGAAACTACAGTCATTAATGTACTCACTCATAGTATTATCTTAGCTGTATAACTTCTGATTCTAGAGAAAATTTTTAACGATTCCTTCATTTGGGGGGTTTGGGCCCCCCTGGGGGCCCCCTGGGTGGGACATGGTGCCCATTTTAACAAATTGAGATCCTAACCCCTTAGGGATGCTACCTGCCAAGTTTGGTGAAAATGGGTCATGGGGTTCTAAAAAAGAAGATAAAAATGTACAATTTAGGCCCCATTAGGACCCCTCCTCACCTCCCTCCCCTGGGTCCCAAGGGGGGCACCCCTGATTCTGCCATGAACAAACTTGAAACTGCAGTTATCAATGTACTAACTCATAGTATTAACTTAGCTCCATCACTTCTGGTTCTAGAGAAGAAGATTTTTAAAGATTCCTTAATTTTGGGGGATTTGGGCCCCCTGGGGGCCCCCTGGGGGCCCCCTGGGTGGGGCATGGTGCCCATTTTAACAAATTGAGTTCCTAACCCCCTAGGGATGCTACCTGCCAAGTTTGGTGAAAATGGGTCATGGGGTTCTCAAGAAGAAGATGAAAATGTACAATTTAGGCCCCATTAGAACCCCTCCCCACCCCCCTCCCCTGGGTCCCAAGGGGGGCATCCCTGATTCTGCCATGAACAAACTTGAAACTACAGTCATCAATGAACTAACTCATAGTTTTAACTTAGCTCTATCACTTCTGGTTCTAGAGAAGAAGATTTTTAAAGATTCCTTAAATTTGGGGGGTTTGGGCCCCCCTGGGGGCCCCCTGGGTGGGTCATGGTGCCCATTTTAACAAATTGAGTTCCTAACCCCCTAGGGATGCTACCTGCCAAGTTTGATGAAAATCGGTCTTGGGGTTTTCAAGAAGAAGATGAAAATGTAAAAAGTTTACGCACGACGCACGACGGACGACGGACGACGGACGACGGACGACGGACGACGCACGACGCACGACGGACGCCGGACGAAGGGCGATCGCAATAGCTCACTTGAGCCTTTGGCTCAGGTGAGCTAAAAAAAAATTATTTCTCAGTGAATCTCCTACTGACACTGTTTAGAATTTAACGTACATATGTAGCAGTATATATATTTGAACTTTCCAAATCACCTCACCAAGAAGCTTTCTTGTGGAGGGCATTTCATGCTCACAAGAGACTAATAGCAAGTTTGAAGCTGCAGCATTCTCCTGACAGTAGCAAACTGTTTGTATGTATAATATATATTACAAAAAAGAGCCACACGGTAGACAGCCGCCACTTTACAGTTACTGGGGCATGCAATATATTTCACGCTGACATGTATTGTCAGGGCACACATTGCTGTCATGTTGGTGGCTCAAGGGAAAGAAGAGATGATAAACTGGGGTGATGTAATGACACTGAAATGGGGTGGAACCAACTGAGAAGCAGAAGGGGCCATTAAAAAAAAAAGTTGTATCATCTGACACTGGCTGATAAATGTAGGATGATATCCATCACAAAAGGTGATGAAGAACTGATCTGTGTTGAGGCATGTTCATGTTTGTCTAACTTGGCACTTGTCACCTTTTCTGCATCATTAACTAAAGCGAGTTCATTATTCACTGTAGCTTTTTTCCTTGTTTGTTCTTTTCATTTTTTTTAAGGGTTGTAAAAAATGGTGCCTACATAAAACACAAAAGATTAAAACTTAAGTCATACAGAAGATTGAAGAGAGCATCTAACTATGAGCAATTGCTGTGAAAATCAAATTGTTAATGACGTGTATTCACTCGGGGTTCAACCCTTTCAAATTTTGAAAAATATGAAGTATTACAATAAACTCCAGCAGAGCATGTCACACTGTCCACATCAAATGAAAATGCTTGAACATAATCCTTTAGAATGAAATATATACAAAATATATCACATGTACTTGGCAGATTATAATGAGTACCTAAATATACATTTTTGGGAGTATATTAGTGGTTATTGTTATTTTGCTTTCTCATGAACAAGAAAAGAACTGAAAACTTATACATGTAACTTGTATTGTAGCTCTGGTTAGCCTTGAAAAGAATATACCGATTACTATATAAACCATGCAAAACTATGTTTCTCAAAATAGTCATTAATCTAATTTAATTTGTGATCTGCTTAGATATATTCCTTACAATTCAGAATACCAATACAACAATATGCATGGTTTTTGCCTTATTTCACTTAAGTTTTGTGAAGAGAATTTTCACAATGTTGTTTAATGCTGAAATTTTATCTATACTACATGATAATAAATATGCCTTTATAGCCATTAAAAACCAACCAATACATGCCAGTAATAATCTAGTATTCCTCACACAAATCTTTACTTGCAAAGATGTAACAGGTGTATGCATGGGCCTTTTAACCCATTGAGGACAAATCCCATACTCGGCTAGGTGTCTATGGGAAATGCGTGTTGTAGCAAAATCAGTCCGTCCTCAACGGGTTAGAAGGGTTTTGTTTTATTTCCCCACAACTGACTAGTGAAAATCAATATGATGTAAGGATTTTCATAACATGAAGATAAATCAGTTCTACTTTACCAAGAATTTCTCCAAAAGTACATTCACGATACAATAAATGTGCTGATAGTTTTCAATTTTAAATTTCACAGCAAGGCATTTTCAATGGTTCCATGACATTTGCTTACTGCAACAATTGCTTCCATGTAATAACTGCACGTTAGGCGAAACATAAATTTTACCCACAAACATACCCCTAACCCTAACCCTAATCCTCACATCAAACTAAACCTAAAACCCTTTCATAACCCTAACCCTAACCCTATGTCCTTGGAGAAAATAAGACCAGAGCAATTGTCGCAGGAGCAAAATAATGTCATGTCACCCTTTTGACATTTCTGCACAACACTGAAAAAAAGGAAAATTCTGCTGACATAGTGGAGTCTGAAGATGCCAAGACTAGTAAATATCTGGATCACTGTGTCTGGCCAGTATTTATCCTAAAAAACAGAAGAGAGAAAGAGGGGAGGGGAGAAATCTAGCACAAGCCTGTTGTTTTGTTCTTCCTTTACCACTGCAAGATATTGGCACTAACCAGTTTGCACATGACATCTTGGAGAAACGCCCTAAATTGTCAGGTGGAGGAGAGAATTATCAATTGTAATCTGACACATGGCTGGCAGAAATCACCAAGTCCCTGAAAAGGGAGCAACTTTGTATTTTCTGCTTCTCTCTCTCTCTCTCTCTCTCTCTCTCTCTCTCTCTCTCTCTCTTTTCATGGGGGGGGGGGCTACCCTGGTGGCCTAGAAAGCAAGAATAGAAATAAAAACGAACACAGAGACTGGTCTTTCTGGAATGGAAGGCAAGACATGTGTATTGGCCCTGAAGATTGCATACAGACACCGAGGCAGGTATTGATGGAGAAAACTGAGGAGAAAAGAAAGAAATTTCAGAAGACCAGAATTTTCTATCCTGAAGCTCAGCAACAAATCACATCCTGTTCTGGGAATTGAGAATGTTTTCTTCTATCATCAGACTGCCTGCAGCCACAATATAACTTGGGCAATACAGACAGACTCTGAATTTGAATGCTCAATGATTAATCATGCATTCCTTGTTACTGAGGAGGCATACATCTTTGGCCTGTTGGACAAGTTTTTTATTCAATCTGCTACATTTGCATCACACTCACATTCTCTTTGTACCTCTAACAGGGATATACCTATGTGGGACTAAGCTTTCAGACAATATGTTTTCATCATTTTTTTTTTTTTTTTTTTTGGGGGGGGAGGGTTGGGGGAACAGTCACATCATAGGCTTATCTTCAAGACTGCTTTCCTATTGAGAGTGAATTCATTATCTAAGTATACGACAGCATCACTTTCTTTTTTAACACAATATCATATATGTGACCGTGCACTTCAAAACGAACATAAAGTCGCACACACTGATTTTGCGTGAGGACTAAAAATAAGTGAAATGGGTCAACCTAGCCGAACTTGACTTTTTCATATTTTCTGAAAGAGCGGGTCTTCTTTTGCATTATGCTAAAATTTGGTATCATAAAACGGGCAGAAAAGTGTGTTTTTTTAGCAGTTTATCTCGAACATTTTTGGTAGAATAGTGTGTGATTAGGTGTGTATTTAGAATCCCTTTTTCATTTCTGAAAAACCTTGTCCACACTCTTCACTTTCAACTCTAATAACTTTTGAAAGGATAGTGCTACTGCTTTGAAAGTTGGCATTGATTATGAACAGAATGTGTTAATGAGGCATGCTTAATTTCAGTTTAATCTGATTATCCCTTCATTGTTGTTACTCTGGTGGTTTACTTCCTGTTTTTTGTCCCATTCATCACACAGCCAGCACGATTTAGTAAAGATTAAGCGCTTGAATAGACACTGTAGTTCAGAGCCTCTTTTCTCAGTTCACACTTTTCCTGAGTTTGTGCTTTCTTTCCAATATTTAGATAGGTTAGGAGAGTCCATTTGATTTGAGTTATACATCATTTTAAAGCTTAAAGTCTGCTCTTTCAGAATATGGTCTTAACTAAAAATTCATGTCTGGCGACTTTTTGTTTGTTTTGAGGTGCAAGGTCACATATGATATATATATAATATCATATAAAATAACATATATCACATACCTCATTTCATAATCATGATTGTGGTCTGCTTTGCACTTTTGTTTGCCATTTACCCCACATGGAACAACTTAATTATTGCAATATATATAATACTGATATATCATTTCACATCAATTGCCGTGATAAAAAACTACCAAGCCAACTAAACGATACTATTCCAAGCAGCAAAAATTGTCTGTGTGTGATTGAATTTCCAGATAAATGTATATCAAATTGCGGTTTGTGTGTGTGTGCATATATTACATGTACTACTGCTTTAGACTAGACCTAGTTTGCACACTGCAATTGTCTTCCCTATAACTCAATTGTACATAGCATAATTTGATTGAGACATGAAATATTCACATATAGGGTCATGTTGCAATCTTTGTTTGGGTTTGAATAGGGTCAAGTCACAATTTTTGTTTGGGTATGATTCCAATGGGGTTATGTTAATAGATAGGTGATAGGCCTACTCATTTGTGTGTGCTGTGTGCTGAGCTGACCCGACCTCCATTTCAAACTGGTGCAGACTTGCAGAAATCAACGCCTCGTGGGAACCTTAGTAGAAGTGTTATTCCAACATTACGACTATCACATGACTATCACATGACGTTGCATATAATTGTCAGGTGTTCAGTGTCAGAGCTGTTACCATGCTGTGCATCTGAATATGCTCTAATTTCAATACATCACATGTATTTTTTTTCTTATTCATCTCTGCATGTAACCACCTGACATATTCTGATATCAACAACTGTATTTTGTTGGTTGTTTGCGCGTGTGTGAGTGTGTGTGTGTGTGTGTGTGTGTGTGTGTTCCTATTTACATATTTCATATCATGTAATTAATTAATTGAATTGAACCAATCGAATATATCAATTCATCAAATAATTATCCAAAAGATAATCCAGTGTTTCTAAAAGCACACGTAGGTTGATACCATCATGCAAAGTCATTTGGTGGATAAAGACACTTCACACCAAGCAAGTGTAAGTATATATTTCATCACTTTATTGATATACAAATCAAACAAAGGAATACATAAATACAAAACATAAAAGCCCAGGACATAACTGGATACACATAATAAGCAGGGCATATACATAAATATCACACAATGTTACAGAAAATTTACGAATATAAATGCACATAACTTTGACAGAATCCTATATTCAATGTGTGAAAAATATTGTATAAGCAGGCAAAAGGATAAGAAATGAGACCAGAAAGATTAAGAGTAGAGAAAATGGAAACTAAGAAAGAAAAAGGAGAAAAGTAAAATAGCATGAAGAAGAAGAAGAAAAAAAAAGAAGAAAACTAGGACAAGTGTAGTACATACTTGAAAAATGATACACTTTTCTCTTACGCGCCCCATTAACATAACAATAACAATAAATTACATAAATTAATATCACATGGGACGACTCCGCCCCGGGGAACCGAAGAGACCCTGGAAAAGCCCAGCCCCGGGAGGGGACGCCCCATTATTATAAACCTTTAATTTACATTCATATATATTTAAAAAAATGTTATAATGATAGCCCGTCTCAGAAAAACTCATGCCCGACAACAAGCCCATCCGAATATCAATCCGATACACAATTAGTCCAGTGGCCTCAACCTAAACATTGGGCTAAGGATTAAAATTGAATTATGTCAAAGCACTGAATTTTGACATTCCCATTTTGGTTCTTCCTTGGCCGAATAACTTACAAATGAAATGCAAAGAAAAAACCCAGAAAACACCAAGTAACAAACGACAAAATAAGACTTGTTTGTCAATTATGTATGACTTTATAGAATAATACGGAATCCAAATGAATGTATCAATGATCTGAATAGATAACTGATAAAAATAAGAAAACAATCTATACAAAAATGCCTGAAATGGTGAGCAATCTGTTTTCACTGCACACATCAATGTGGCAAGTGAATTGCACAGCACGTTTCCACTTGAGGGACCCTCAGCTGAGACACAACATGGAATGCTGCAGCAGGCAATAATGGGCCTAATTAGAAAGAAGTGCTCTGCTCTACTTCTTGGACAAAAAAAAAGACGAATAAAAAATTAAAGACTCTTCATCGTTGACAGAATGAAAGTGGTTCATAAAAGTTGCAAGTGATATGCAGGATGCAAAGTGGACTACTGATGATGTTATGCTGCATTTTCATGCAATTTTTTCTGGTCCAGAAACCAGATGATATACCCCGAAGACAGTGAAATCGTCGACCAATTTTCATTCCCTACGATAGCGGAAGCACAGTGCAAAAAGTCATCATTTTCTCTTCCTCTTTTCTGCAATGATCTACACTCTGCATTCTCTCCCCCACCTAATGAGGCATATATGACTCTCTTGATTACTTTCTCCAGTCCCTCCAACATCAGGCTGTGAAATTTGGCAGGCACGTCCAATTTTCTCTTAAAAGGGTGGATTGCACCACAAAAAGCGTCTCTACCAAATAAGAAAATAGCAAAAAAAAAGAAGACGAAATAGGCTAATGACATAATTGTGACACACTATAATTTATTTTTTTTCTGGAGATGGTATTGTCATCTGACTTAATAAGTTGAAGTATATTATGGTTGATTTTCATTTTTGTTCTCAACATGATAACACCTATTAAGTCTAGTAAACAGAGCCACAGTCTAGAAATGACCTATTAAGTTTGATACAATATACAGATGCTTCCTGCAGTTAACAATTTGTCACTAATAAGATCAAGCAATTTTTCATCATTACTTGTTTAAATGATCAGTTCAACCACCTTTTCACCCATTATAATGGTTGAGCATATGATAATCAAAATATGATATCCCAATACATTCCAAATACAAAACAAATGCAAGCATATTCTTTTTAGCTCCATGCCATATACTGTAAAAGAGGATATTTTCGCGCGACTAATTTTTCACGCTTGGCCAGGTAAGAAGAGTTTCGCATGTTTTTAATTCCGCGGAATCAAGATATCGCACACAGGAACATATGGCAAAACTAGAACTATCACTCATTGTGATTAATATACCCCCACCCACAACTGAGGGAATTAGCTCAACCAGGACTAATTTCTTTTGTACTTTTTAATGGCAAAAAATGTTACCATGGCAATGCACTGTTCAAAAGTGAATAAATGTATTGCTCACTGTTAGTCATATGTCCCACATCTCAAGTCAAGTGCTCAAAAACTGAGTGAGCAAGATAAATAAACTGACAATTTGCATGGTTTTCATTAAAAATTGTGTGTTATCATGGCAACACAATGTTGGACATTAAGAAAAAATGAAGTTTGCACAATGGCCGTTACATGTGCCAAATTTCAAGCCAAATGATAAAAGGCTGAGGGGCTTAGTTGAATTCACAATATTAGTGTATCATTTTCATTCAAAATATACTGTTCCCATGGCAACACATTTTCAGCACTGACAAAAGATTTTTTGCACATCTAGGTAATGTAGAGGTAACATATGCCAAATTTGAAGCCAAAATGCTCTAAAACAGAGAGTTAGGAGAATCAAAATGTTTGTATGATTTTCATTCAAAATGCACTGTTACCATGGCAACATTGTTCAACAATGATGAAATATGAAGTTTGCATATCTCGTACTATAGTGGTTGCATGTGCCAAATTTCAAGCCAAATGCTCAAAGACTGAGGGAGTTACCTGAATCCACAATATTTTTGCATGATTTTCATTCAAAATATGCTGTTACCATGGAAACGCATTGATCAACATTAACAAATGGTTAAGTTTGCACATCTACGTACTATAGTGGTCACATGTGCCAAATTTCAAGCTAAATGCTCAAAGACTGAGGTAGTTACCTGAATCCACAATATTTTTGTATGCATTTTAGTGAAAAGATGCTGTTACCATGGCAACGCATTGTTCACCACTGACGAAAGATTAAGTTTGCACATCTATATGCTATAGCGGTCACATGTGCCAAATTTCAAGCCAAATGCTCAAAGACTGAGGGAGTTAACTGAATCTACAATATTTTTGCATGATTTTCATTCAAAATATGCTGTTACCATGGCAACAAACAGATCAACAATGACGAAAGATTACGTATGCACATCTACGTACTATAGTGGTCACATGTGCCAAATTTCAAGCTAAATGCTCAAAGACTGAGGTACAAATGTAGTTACCTGAATCCACAATATTTTTGTATGCATTTTAGTGAAAAGATGCTGTTACCATGGCAACAAATTGTTCACCACTGAAGAAAGATCAAGTTTACACATCTATACGCTACAGTGGTCACATGTGCCAAATTTCAAGCCAAATGATTAAAGAGTGAGGGAGTTAACTGAATCCACAATATTTTTGTATGATTTTCATTCAAAATATGCCGTTACCATGGCAACACACTGATCACCACTGACGAAAGATTAAGTTTACACATCTACGTACCACAGTGGTTATGTGTGCCAAATTTAAAGCTAAATACTCACAGACTAAGGGAGTTAGCCAAATCCACAATATTTCTGTATGCTTTTCAGTAAAAAAAAACTGTTACCATGGCAACGCATTGTTCATCACTGACGAAAGATTAAGTTTACACATCCATATACTATATTGGTCACATGTGCCAAATATTAAGCCAAATGCTCTAAGACTGAGGGAGTTATCTGAATCCACAATATTTTCGTTTGATTTTCATTCAAACTATGCTGTTACCATGGCAACGCATTGATCAACAATGACGAAAGAGTCAGCACGCACATCTACGTACCATAGTGGTCACATGTGCCAATTTTCGAGCCATATGCTTAAAAACTGAAGGAGTTAGATTAATCCACATATTTTTGTATGATTGGTTTAAAAAAAACTGCCATTGCCATGGTAACAGATTTTTTAACGCACACACCAAAGATGTTTTAGCACAACTATACATTACATTGATCACATATCCCAAATTCAAACTGAATTGTTACAAAACTGAGAGAGTAGTTCGATCCACAACATTTTGTAAGATTTTTATGAAAATCTGCCGTTGCCGTGGCAACGCAGTATGAAATATTAATGAAAAAGGTGTCTTGCACATCGGCCTGTGGTAGCAGTCACACATGCCAAATTTGAAGTTAATAGCTCAAAAAATGAGAAAGTTGTTCAATCCACAAGATTTTTGGAAAATTTACCGTTGCCATGGCAACGCATTATGCGATATTAACGAAAAAGGTGTCTTGCACATCTACCTTTGATAGCGGTCACACATGCTGAATTTGGGATAAATTGGTCAAAAAATGAGAGAGTAGTTCGATCCACAAGTTTTTATGAAAATATGCCGTTGCCATGGCAACGCATTACGCGATACTAACGAAAAAGGTGTCTTGCACATCTACCTTTGATAGTGGTCACACATGCCAAATTTGGGGTTAATTGCTCAAAAAATAAGGGAGGAGTTCGATCCACAAGATTTTGCAACGGACCGACCGCCCGACCGCCCGCCCGACCGACCGACCGACCGACCGGCCACCCGACCTCAGAGTGATTCCTATATTAACCCCCCCCCCCCCTACACACTATGTGTGGGTGGGGGTATAAATATTCACATGCTTTTATTTTCGCACTAGTTTCTGGTTGCGCGAAATGAAAAAATAAAAATTCTCTTTTTATTTTCCTTATATCGTTGTACTCATGTGACATCATACACTGTGGTAGTCTTCTCTTCCAGCAGTAATTGCACAGATATTTTAAAAATTCATAACTTTTGAACGGATTGTCGGATTTTCCCAAAACTTTCACTGATATGTTCTACTAATATTGTTGCCTTCACTCAATCCACATGTATATGAAGGTGAACTTGTCCTTTAACTTAATGAGATTCATGTTGTCTGGTGTAAAATGGTTTCTTGTGACCTTTCTTCTTTGTATGTTACAATTCTCTCAGAAGAGTGTGAAACCCCTAAAAGACCCTTTGCTCTTTAACTAAGTGTGATTCATGTTGACTGGTATAGGATGATATAATGTGATCTTCTTCTTTGTATGGTACAATGTGCCTGGTTGACACCATTCGCTGACTGGTGTCAGTCACTTGGGGCAAACAATGAGGGGTCGACATCATTCCCACATTGGTTTCCCGAGATGAGACAATGATCACTAAAGCTATAAAACCAGAAATGTGTACGTAGCTGGTAGAGAGGATTTAGCAGCAGTGTTATCTTTATATTTTGATTTGATTCAGACTTCAGGTTTTAAGGGTAAGAATCAACTTTGAATTTGTTTGCCCTTCATGTGGAGTAAAAATCCAGCTGGCAAGAGGAATTGATACATTCACATTAAATCGAATGCCTGTATGCATGTTGAACAGTGCGCCAAACTGCACAATTCTACAAAATAGGATGTATGCGGGCTTTCATGATACTGAACATGGTATAGGATGGTTAGACATAGCAAAGCAAAGCAACAACAACAAAATAATGTAGCAGAGCTGACTTCCAGCACTTTCTAGCTCTCTAGAAAGAGTAGCATGCTGAAATGTTTGGTGGGAATTGAAATCCAACAGTTGTCATGAATGGTGCATTATCAATTTTTGAGCAATCATAATGGAAAATTTTATAGATTGATGATGATTTTGAACAGGAAGTTCCCCTTCCACAGAGCTCTTGAGACTGAAATGAAATTGGCAAGCAATTTCCCAGGGCTGTGCCTGGATTTATCTGATGAATGACACAGTCGTTGCATTCCTTTTCACAACATCCAGCTGAACAGTAAGAAATTTTTACTCAATCAATCATACCTTCCCCCTTTTTTTTTGGGGGGGGGGATTTCTAGTAGAGGTTAATCTAGACTTGCTTTCCTGTAACTTAGCTTAGGGATCATGCTATTCCAACCCATGGTAACAAATCTCATTCTAAGAAATTGTGAGTTAACTTGATCACCCATTTTAAACACACACACACATGCCCCCCCCCCCCCACCCACACACACACAAACTGGAAAATACTGCATTTTTGTGAACATGGGACTAGATTCTGCTGTGAATTTAGATTTTCTCTTTTGATCATGTAAAAAACAATGAATTTACCATAGATTTCTACTACCTCTCAGCACCATTAAAGCCTTGTAAGAAAAATTCTCTAAGGTGAGCCAGTGAGAGTATGGCAAGCCAAGCTCTCCCAGACAGACATAAAAGTGAAATGCCTTGTTGGACTTCAACCATTAACAAGAGACCCGCGGGTCTAGCGCTCACCTGAGTATCGCAAGTTCACCTTTCACGCAGTCACTAATCTAAATTATTCACAGCTCTACCAAAATTTGACCAGGCATTCTCAAGTAGAAGATGAAAATGTACAATAAGGGCCCAATTTTTTTAAGATTCCTTAATTTGGGGGGATTGGGGGCCCCTGGGGCCCTCTGGGTGGGGCATGGTGCCCATTTTGATAAATTGAGATCCTGACCCCCTAGGGATGCTACCTGCCAAGTTTGACAAAAATCCATCATGAGGTTTTCAGGAAGAAGATGAAAATGTACAATTCAGGCCCCCATTTGGACCCTTCCAACCACCACCCCCCCCCCCCCCACCCAAGAGGGGCACCCCTGGATCTCCTATGAACAAACTTGAAACTACAGTCATTAATGTACTCACTCATAGTATTATCTCAGCTCTATATATAACTTCTGATTCTAGAGAAGATTTATAAAGATTCCTTCATTTGGGGGATTTGGGACCCCTGGGGGCCCCCTGGGTGGGGCATGGTGCCCATTTTAACAAATTGAGATCCTAACCCCCTAGGGATGCTACCTGCCAAGTTTGGTGAAAATAGGTCATGGGGTTCTCAAGAAGAAGATAAAAATGTACAATTTAGGCCCCATTAGGACCCCTCCTCACCCCCTCCCTCCCCTGGGTCCCAAGGGGGGCACCCCTGATTCTGCCATGAACAAACTTGAAACTACAGTCATCAATGTACTAACTCATAGTATTAACTTAGCTCTGTCACTTCTGGTTCTAGAGAAGAAGATTTTTGCGGATATTCCTTAATTTTGGGGGGTTTGGGCCCCCTGGGGGCCCCCTGGGTGGGGCATGGTGCCCATTTTCACAAATTGATTTCCTAACCCCCTAGGGATGCTACCTGCCAAGTTTGGTGAAAATGGGTCATGGGGTTCTCAAGAAGACGATGAAAATGTACAATTTAGGCCCCATTAGAACCCTTCCCCACCCCCCTCCCCTGGGTCCCAAGGGGGGCACCCCTGATTCTGCCATGAACAAACTTGAAACTACAGTCATCAATGTACTAACTCATAGTATTAACTTAGCTCTATCACTTCTGGTTCTAGAGAAGAAGATTTTTACAGATTCCTTAATTTTGGGGGGTTTGGGCCCCCCTGGGGGCCCCCTGGGTGGGGCATGGTGCCCATTTTAACAAATTGAGTTCCTAACCCCCTAGGGATGCTACCTGCCAAGTTTGATGAAAATCGGTCTTGGGGTTTTCAAGAAGAAGATGAAAATGTAAAAAGTTTACGCACGACGCACGACGGACGACGGACGACGGACGACGGACGACGGACGACGCACGACGGACGCCGGACGAAGGGCGATCGCAATAGCTCACTTGAGCCTTTGGCTCAGGTGAGCTAAAAAGATTATAATAATTATCTGATGAAATAAGTGTTAAATAAGTTACTGCAGTTTGACCTTGAGAACTGCTGAATTTTCATACATTTCAGTTACTTGAATACTCTGCCATTTTTATGCCTCCGCAACGAAGTGGCCGGAGGCATTATGTTTTCGGGTCGTCCGTCCGTCCGTCCGTCCGTCCGTACGTCCGTACGTCCGTACGTCTGTACGTCCGTCCGTACGTCCGTCCGTCCCGTTTTGTTTTTGTCGATATCTCAAGAACCGTGTGGTGGTTTTACATCAAACTTGGTATGAGGGTATATCCTTGGGGGATAATACTTTGTGTGGATTTTAGGGTCACAGGGTCAAAGGTCAAAGGTCACAGGTTATTTTGTGAAAAAAAATGTGAAATTTCATGTTTTTCTCCATATCTCGCAAATGGTTCAAGGTATCTTCATTGAACTTAGTATATATGCTGGTACCGATGGGCAGTGATTATCTAGGGAAGTTGGGGGTCATGGGTCAAAGGTCAGGGGGGTCAAAGGTCAAGGTCAACTCCTAAAAATATCACTACTTTCCTTAAAATGCAATATGTCTGAAGGTTTTTTTTTAAAACTTGGTGTATGGCATGTAATACCCAATATATATTTTGGGGGAAGTTTCTTGCCAAAAGGTCAAAGGTCAAAAGGTAAAAGGTCAAGTGAAAGTGCTAAATTGCACTTTTTCCTCCATATCTCGAAAGTAACTCAAGGTATCATCATGAAACTTACATATTTATGCATGTTCAACCTAACAGTGATTCTCTTTGGAACTGTGAGGTCAAAGGTCAAAGGCCAGGTTTAGATAATGCTATTTTCCCATTTGATACTGAAATTATACTTTTTCTAAATACCTTGAAAATTACTCAATACATAAACTTATAAAAGGGTCAAAAGTCAAGTAAAAATCATAAGTTCCCCCAAATACCTGCACTCTGACATTTTAATCATTCATCCAATTGAACCTAGTTCTAGGAAAGTGAACATTCAGCACATTTGTGGCAAACCTGTCATTTTAATATTTTGCCAATTGTGTGAAACTGTCATCACACATTGTCAAGACATTGTACTATAGACCTATTAGGAGAACCATGCATTATGGCGGAGGCATACCAGTAGCCGTAGCGATATATCTAGTTCATTATAATACTTATTTTATGTGCTTACATTAGCATCAAAATAGCATACTGGGTGGGAATTATAAATTTACACTTCATTTCACGTTCTTTAGATTTTAGAAAATCATCAGCACAGACAGGACACAGGGTTCCAATTCAGCAATTATCCTATAGACGAGAAACATAGCTGGAAATAAGAGCAATGTAAGCAGTGATAGAACATGGGGAAGAGAGGGAAATAAAGTCTCATGGTAAAAGAAGGGGAGGGGAAAAAAAAGGAAGGAAAAAAACCAGGGCAAGAGGTTCATTGTCTGTAGGCCATGTCTCGGCGGGTTTATTAAATCAGCAAGAAAAGGGAGACGATCTGATGGAAATTGAGATGGATGGAGTAGTCTTTTGAAGCGGTGGAAACCAGGGAGAACATTACCCAGACAATGTTGAACCAAGTCTTCCACCAACGAGCAACTGAGGGGGATGGGCGGAACAGATGTAGAAGTCACAATCTCACTGCTATCATAGACAGGACATGCCTCGAAGGGCGGGGAAGAATGAGGGCAAGAAGAAAATATTTGTGAAGCAGCACTGAAAAAAAAAAGGGGGAGAGTAAGACAATACCAGACGGACCTGATGAAAAGTTTCAAATAAAACAATAAGACAGAAGGCATGTAGATACCTTTTAAGAGTTGCAAAGATGCACGTGATACAAGTCATGTGACGCCATAGATAGCAGCAAAGATATACAAACATGTATGTACACATCCATCCATTATTACTTCAGCAGTGGCAGATCCAGGGGGGCAGATCCAGGGGGCAGCACACTGGCCGCGCGCCCCCTTTATTTTTGTTCAAACAAAAGAAATGCAAAGTAAAAAAAGAGGGGGGTACGTGCGCCCCCCTTTGATTTTGTAAGCCCCCCCACCCCTTACAAAATTCCAGGATCCACCCCTGCTTCAGTATTGTCCCTTGTTTACAGTACCATATACGCAATATATTTTTGCAAATTTCATGTGTCAGGGGCAATAAGTGAACTTAACACATGAAATCACTTGCTCTGATCACGCACTAAATGCAAAGGGCGCACATACATTTCTCCATTCATTGCTCTGCAATCTCAAATTCAACAACTCATGAAACTGTTGTGAAATCAAGATTCACAAAAAATAAGACTCATCAAAGTCAGTCACGACTCACACACACACACACACACACACACACACACAAACAGAAACAAACTACAAAAATATGCTTAAAAAAGAAGGAAAAAAAAGAGTCATAAAGATATAAAGTGCATAGATCTTCAAGCAGTGGCATGATTTGAATATAAGAATGGAAACCATTACAACACATAGTGCATTCAACCCCTCTCTCAAGCTCCCATTCACATCCTCACAATATAATCCCTCCCGCAACAGAATAATGGAAATCAGACTATGGAAGGTTTGCCAACAGGAAGGGAAGAAAGCAGAAGAAATAATGCAATGGAAGACTTCGCTCTCAATATGTATTCAGAACAGAATCCTCTTTCAATCAAGACACAGACAATGAATTTTAAAAGAAATTGTACGCTTGTACTGCTTTCCTATCCCCTTATCTCCTGCCAGACATGTACACACACACACACACACACACACACACACACATACACACACACACTCTCAACTCACTCAGGTGAACACACACACACACACACACACACACACACACACACACACACATACACACATAATGCACATGTACACACAGAGAGAAACTTATTATACAATTTGCAAACTTAAGCTTAGTCAGTGTAGCTTCTATTGAACACGTTTAATACACGAGTAAAATATTCCTGGTTTCTCTGAACAAAAATTTCAAACCAGTAACCAGGGAGAAAGGAGAGCAGGTACAAATTCTAAACAATGATTCTGAAAGAATGGATTTACCTAATTCTATCTGACTAATATGTACTATGTAAAAAAAAGTCTTAAAGTGAGAAAGATACATGTATAGGTCCTATATATCACAAAGTGTCAAATCAGTGAGTTCATATCAGCTGAAGATCACAGTCTAGTCTGATGTCCAGACACTTTTATGTCATAGTGTGTATATTTTTGTCGTGACCCTGTTGGCATGGAAGAATTCATTATCCTCAAGCAATCTTGCCAGTAAATTGACTGCAGAAGGCTCCTCTTGCAAATGAGAGACTCTTTCAACTAATCTTTTCTCTAGAAACCGACCTTGTTTCTTTGCTCCTGATCTTAAAGGTACACAGATCAGTGATTCACGAGGGCACAGTTGGATGTGTGATGATCACCACCATCTTCATTATGAAGTTCAACCATATAAAGCAAGTTATCTGGCAATTAAAGTAGGTCATGGGTGCATATTGCATGCACTTTCTTAGATGCTCTCAATAGTTGTTCCTGATTTGCTGTACACTGAAATTGAGCCAGGAATAATGACCGAATCAAAAGAGAAGGTGAGACTGACATTATTTCCACCATTTTCAACAAACTCACTGTACAAATTAGTTTTACTCTTATATTCAGAACATGCCAGATGCAAAAGCAGCAAAGTTATCAGCAGCACCCTCTTAAATACCGGGTCCATGAGACTTTAACCCATTGAGGATGGGCTGATTTTGCTACAACATGCATTTCCCATAGAAAATTGCCAGAGTATATTCAGGACTCATCCTCATTGGGTTAACCCGTTGAGGACGAGTCCCGAGTATACTCAAGCAGGGGTCTATGGGAAATGTGTGTTGTAGCAAAACCAGTCCGTCCTCATTGGGTTAACCTCGATCAGATTGGTCAAAATCTAATCAGGATATTGGCTTGATATACTGTAACTGTAAGTTATACTGTCTGATGAATTAACATCCAGGAAATCATGACCGAAAGCCTGATCTTGGAAAAATATCAATCTGGGGAGTCACTAACCCTAATGCATAACATTCATGTACACTCAATGACAAGTATTTGCATTAACATTCACATTAAATGAGTGGGTTATGTAAACAAAAACAAGACATTACAAGAGGCTATCAGACACACTAGAAAATATGATGCCTCCAGTAATGGTTCCTTCATAAATTACTGGTAATGACCCATCATCATCATATCAACATGGCTATAAAGTACTAAATTGATGATGTCACAGTGTTTTAATATACAACGGGTTGGAACCTGGAGCGTGCACAAACACTCCGGCCAGGGTGAGGTTGTTAAGAACCAATTTCCATGGCGATGAATTGCTATGACATCCCACTTTGGAACATATGGCTCTGATCATTAATGACAGTCATTCTGAAATTTTAAGGCTCATGGAACCATTGCTTTTTCAAGAGTCTGCCAATTTCTTTACAGATTTTTTCCCGGGCACACTTTTATTTCTATTAACAGACGGAATGTCACATGGAATGTTGTGGATCAATTTCTCTCAAGCTCACACAGCAGTATTTACCTACAGAGGTCCCTAACCCATAACTGTCCTACTTTGTATTAACTTTCAGTTCAAACAGCTTTGAGTGATTGTGGAATAGATATACAGTCAAACCTGTCTATAGCGGCCACCCAAGGGAGACGGAAAAAGTGGCCGTTATAGACAGGTGGCCGCTATAGACAGGTAATCCAACTTTGTGTGAATTACTTACATGTACACGTATTATCGTTGTATCCTTACACGAACACGAATGTGTGTACGTATGCACACGTGTGTTTCATGCATTTAACCATGCCAGTGTATATGAAATGATTATTGCACAGTAATGTGTACTATCGTAAAGAAAGCTTAACACTTGTGCGTTATTATGACTGAATGAGGGATGAATGCAGCGGTGGCGATCACTGAACGTTGCCCGCACGGCTACAAAGCAGAAAAACACGCTGAATTATCGGCTCGGCTACGGCTCCATTGGATTTTGGCCGCTATAGACAGGTTAAAATCTACAGCGGGAAACAAACTTTGTGGCCGCTGGCCGCGTTAGACAGGTGGCCACTATACACAGGGTCTTTAACAGGGCTTTTCTCTCAGGGGATTTTTCAGTGGCCGCTATAGACAGGTGGTCGCTATAGAGAGGTGGCCGCTAACGCAGGTTTGACTGTAGTGGGTACGATCAGCCTTCTCTTTGCTGCTGGAAATCAACTGTTCTGACTTTCTCCCTGCCGCCTGGCGTTCTCAACATTGAAAAAAGGGTGTCACCCACATTCTTGTTCCCTACAGCCTCCACTCTCTATGGAAACATATCAGTACAATGTACAGAATTACATTCCAATTATCATCAAGGCCATCATAACATTTCATAATGTTCATGAAATGGCAATAAATTCCTCACGTTAGATGGACTTTGGTGAACAAACCAGTCAAGCACATTGTGCAAGCCACAACTGTGGTTGTGAGTATGAGGGCAGTCTATTTTCAAGATTTTTTTCCCCCAATTCCTCAACATTTAGGACTGGGATATTTGACTACTAGCAGCCCAAACCTTCTTGGCTGTGTGATCGCATGTAAAATAACATCAACCTTTCATCATCAAATTGGCACTCCTGGATTTCATTACTTTAATCTTCATTTCATTTCATTTATTTTATTTTATTGTCCATAAAACGGAAAATCTTCATGAATCAAGTGGCATACATAATTACACGTACATAAAGCACACATTTCAAAATGAAACACAGAAGATAATACAACAACGCATCTGTCATTAATTCATATATAAATAACACAGAAATCTTAACACTTAATAACAAAAAATACATATCCTGTGTTGGAGACAGATGAGATGTAACTGGCTTTTATTAACCCTGCACAAATCAGTATTAAAAGAATTTTACAAAATACTTCACATTTGAGAGTTACATGGGAATATGGTTTCAAATATTATGCAATTTTAAGTATCAGTAGTAAATGAAACAATTAGGAGGCTGCAACCAAAACAAATAATTACAAATGAACAACTGAACAACAAAGAGCTCAAGTGGAAGAGAGTTCTTACTCTACCTTATAAACCACTGACAACGAATAGTAAACAAAATAATACACCATACACTGAAAGCCCCTTGATGAAATTATTGATTCTCAAGTAAAGCCTCTCTTACATCCCGTCGTGCGTGTTTAGAGATTGTGCGGACTCGGAGTTCCTGTCAGGAATGGAGTTGTTGCAGGGTGAAAATTGAATCGGAGGGGAAGTAGGTAGTAAGTACTTAATGAGTGGGTGTGTCTTGCTCAAAAAGTGAGGCCCGCAAGTGGTCTGTACGCCTTTTTGGAAGTAGGAAGAAGTAAGGAGCACGTAAGATCTCTACTTCTGTCGCACACAAAGAGTGGGATAATTGTACGTGAATTGCAGGTGAAGCGTACGTGTTCAGAAATCGTACTTACGAAGTAAGTGAAACGTAAGAGAAACGTAAGGAGCACGGAAGTGTTAAGCAAGACAATCGTGCGTCAAATTGGAAGAACGCACGGATAATCACACTAATATAAAAGGGTGCACTGAGTCTCTTCATCATTCACTGTTTCAGCATCCAATATGGCACTACCAAGCGGCCGGCTGGAGAGGGGCACCAAGCGCAGCAGAAGGGGTGGTGGTGGTGGAGGTGGGTGTGGTGGTGGTGGAGGTGGGTGTGGTGGTGGTGTACTTTCGGAGCATCTGGTTGGCCTCCTCTGAGAACCTGTCCCATTTCTCCTTGGACACCCGATGTAGTCTGGACCCAAACCATTGCAGAAATGCCTCCTTCTCAGCCGACAGCCCTAGCTCTCGCTCTTGCATCTGAAATCACACAATGTACAAAATTTCATGTTATGGGGAATGATTAATAATAATAATAATCAGTCTTATTTTTCATATTATCGTCATTATTATTATTATTATTATTATTATTATTATTATTATTATTATTACTATTACTATTACATTCCTCTGACAATATCTATTAAAAGTCACAGAAATAGAGTGTTTAAAATAATACCTTTTGAGCCATGATTTTGGATTCCCTAGGTCTCTCCAGAAACCTCAGCAGTGCCTCGTCCATCCGTGTCTGTGTCCTTGGCCGCTTGCGCTTCTTTCCTTCTGACACACCGGACACGCTGCTGCTGGCTGAGGGCACATTGTCACCATCATCTGCCCCATCTCCACTCTCTGGCTCTGCCGAGGTTGCCGGTATCTCTGGTGGCTGTAAAATGACACAGAAAACGACATTTCACAACACAGTCACAAATACACAATACTCAAATACACTTTCATTCTGCAGTTGTATCATTTATACTGATGTTTTATACTGATGTTATGATTTAATGCACATTGTGGTACTCCAAACTTTTAATATTCAAGTTCTGAGTTCAATAAAGGCTTTCTTTGATCATTTACCTCTGTGTCATGAGTGTAGGACCTTGGAACGATGTATGCGCGGAGGAACTTGAAACTGCTCAGCTGCCACTTCTTCCGGACTGTCAGAACCTGTTGCCCTGAGCCAGACTTCTTCTTGTGGGGGTTCATCATCTTTCCAACTTGTGTGCGCTGGTTCTTGAACCAACCTTGAATCTTAGATGCTGAAACATATCATGAAAACACCACTAAATAAAGGTCTAGGAATTACACAGTATAATGTTTTTACTACTGCACCATGGCTGAAACTATTTCTTATACTTCCTTCTTTTCTCAATACATGCTATTTTAGTAGAAATGTTGGGGAATATTTATACATATTTGTTAGCCAAACATTTCACTCACCATGACAGTTCAGTTGGGCAGCCATTTGGTCCAGAACCTTCCTCTTGTACTGAGTGTTGCTGTACTTGGAGTTGCCCTTGTTGTAGAACTCGTCATGCTGCTCAAAAAACTCCACAAGTCTGGCCTCCTCCTCACTGTTGAAGTCATAGTGAGACAAGTTCTGCTTGCCTGTGGCACTCGTGGTGCTCTCTGCATCGGACTCCACACCTGAGACTTCTTCTCCTTCAGCCCTTTCCCCTTCTCTCTCCTCTGCAGCTACTTTTCTTTCCTTCTCTTCCCTTCTTCTCCTTTCTTCTAATTCCTCTTCCCTGCTCTTCTTCCCCTTCCTGCTACCTGATTTTCCCTTGGGAGCCATTGTGCACAAAATGTGGACTCACTGCAGAAAATGTCGACGCGGAACTGAAAGCACGCTGTCCGTATCAGCTTTTATATAGGAGCACGATGCACCTGAGCATGTCTCAACATGTACTTCCGACGCACTTTTTATCGTGCTGATCACGCTCGTCGTTGGAGTGTGACGTACTTCACAAGTACGGTAGTAGGACTCACCACGCGTTTTGGAAGTAGGTCACACGCACGGAGGAAGTGCGCTCACCCCCCTTTTGTTAACACGTACATTGAAAGCAAGTGGAAAGTAAGAGCCTCTTGCGTGGTAAGTACGCCTTCGAGGGAAAATACCCCCCGAAATTGTTGCATGTTTTGCCTGCGTTACATGCACGCCTATCGAACTTACTCAGTACTTTTGTCTTGCGTACTCCGAGCGTGCCCCACGCGTGCTAATTATCGCAGCCAGGTCGTAGCGAAAAACTGGTCGGCCAGTTTTCAGGCTGCGTGCTATGCGTCGTGTTTGCGACTACCAAAAAAAGTACTTTCCACTTGCATGCATCTCACTACTTGGCCCATTTTTGGCACGCAAACCACTCGTAGTACCACGCACGACCGGATGTAAGAGAGCCTTAACAGGATTAGCATTATTATCTGAGGGGCATAGTTCCAAAGATAATAGTGCTTATCCTGTCACCAGGATCCAATAATCTAATTTGAGGCTCAAAATAGTGCCTGATACATTTGTCTTTGTATCCTCAAATAAATCTTGTAAAATCAAATACAAAATGTTTTCACTTACAACACATGTCACTCTAATTTGGTTGTTTGTGTACATACATATTGCAGCACAGTAGATCAGCATACCGCGTGCAGTGGACATGATTTTACAAAATGGTCTATGAGACTGATACTGACAGCACTTTACACACGATATCAGTGGATATACCATGAATATGATGCCACAGTGTGGCACATTGTTTTTTTCAATCAGCATTTGTCTTCAATGCAGCAATGTTACTTTTAGTCACATGACTCTATGTAGACCAATCAGCAAACAAGATTTCATTAAAGGACAAGTTCACCTTCATAGACATGTGGGTTCAGTGAATGCAGCAATATTAGTAGAACACATCAGCGAAAGTTTGGGGAAAATCCGACAATCCGTTCAAAAGTTATGAATTTTTGAAGTTTTTGCTCAGTCACGGCTGGATGAAAAGACTACTATAGCTTGTGATGTCACATGAGTACAACAATATAAAGAAAGAATAAAGAAAATTCAACATATTTCCATTTTTCTCGCATAACGAAAGAACACTTGACTTCTCTCTTTCAGAAGGCAGGGGGAATAATATTACCCTTAACATATGTCAGTAGCAAGTCAAAGAAATGTGCACTTTATTCAGAAAGTCAAGTTTTGTGAAATTATCTTTTTATTTTCCTTATATAGTTGTACGCATGTGACATCATACACTGTAGTAGTCTTCTCTTCCAGCAGTGACTGCGCAGATACTTAAAATATTCGTAACTTTTGAACGGATTGTCTGATTTTCCTCAAACTTTCACTGATGTCTTCTACTAATATTGCTGCATTCTCTCAATCCTTACTCATATGAAGGTGGACTTGTCCTTTAATGAAGGATATCATGAAAATCACACTATACTGAAAAGATATGTGCATACTTGGACATGACTGATTGAATATGTGATTTTTTGCAGCTTTGCTCAGGGTGATTTTTCTATCTTGTGTGATGGCTTCCAAGGAAAATTTCACCTTCAAACAGAATGGTTATTCTGAAGCTGCCCACACAAATGCTTTAAAACAGTGGACAGTTTACCAAATCAGGAAAATAATTGCTGCATTATTACCTCCACAATGGAGGCACTCGTTTTTGGCGGCATTAGTTTGTCTGTTCGTTTTAAAAATGGATTGGAATTAAATTTCTAGGAAAAGCAGATTATGACAGAAGGAACAGATGGTAGAAAGAAATCCTCATCACCATCTGGTTACCAATGAAATGTTAGTGAGTCAACTTATATAGGCATTTCATCGAATTAGAAGCTCATTTTTTTTTTTTACTGATATTGTGGCAGTTACCCACATGACAATGCACTTCAATATTTTTCACAGTAAGATTATATGTGGCATGTTTTCTTCTTTTTTTTTGTTGCTAAAATATGTTTGGTTTAGATTTGAAAGTCATCTGAACATTCGTACATTAGTCAGGAACTAGATAACTGAGATTTTTCATCCATACCTCATGATAAATTGTTTAGGGGAACATTATTTGATAATGATAATTTTAGACATCACAAAAATAACAGCCTGATGTTCTTGACACAACAGGAGCTGTCATTCACTACTGTCACTATAGAGACAGTGACATTCACATTTGCTGGCAGAAGCTGTAGAAAAAGAAAAAAAAATCTTATTTTCCTGTAAGTATTTTCTGGCACACTGTCACAACTTCCTCTGGTTGCAGTTCGGGGCTGCACTCACGTGTTAACCTTACAATTGATTGATGGGCAAAAGAGGAAAAATTCACGACACGACACTCGTGCGTCAAGGTTAACCAGAACGTCAACAAAGATCGAACAATTTCCCTGCTGCAGAGCTTTGCAAAGACGAACGGAAAAGATCAAAAATTTACTCAAAGCAGGATGCAAACACACAATGACAACTGCAGGAAGGTGACATGCATCTCTAATTTCGAAAAAAATCAAATATCACATAAATAACATAATTGAATGAATTTCCAGTTGGTGGCACATAGATGACGTCTACTCACCGTGTTTCATGTGCCTTCTTTAAAAATTATACACTTCGTCTAGGGAAAAACACACCTATGAAAGCTTTGCAGACATTTAAAGACCACTGACTAGTTGATAATCGCCACAAGATATCAATGCACAGATTTGCACGAGCCTTCCCACACTTTTTTATACTCAACTATGTACATAAATATGGTATACAATAAAAATCTTTAAATGCACTCCACTTCTTGCCCCTACGGAAAGAGAAAGACAGAAAGAAAGAGAGAGAGAGAGAGACTACCATGAAGATGATACTATTTGGTGACAGAAGTCGTCATCTGAAGACACAGTGTGAGTGATAACCAGATATCTGTGCTCTGATCTCCCCATGTTAACTGCCAGGCAAAAAGGATGCGTGTCCTCTTTTAACTCTTTCGTTCACGTGGACAACTTGTATAAATACAAGTCTGTGGGATCTCAGTACATTGGTCTCAAGAGGGTTAAATACAAAAACATTGACAAAGTACCAGTCCTCCATTCAATATATTCTCTCTCTCTCATCTCTCCTTCCCATCTTCAAATTGTCGCTCTTTAATCAGGTAGGCCAGAAGCAGGGCAATCGTACTAATCTAATTTGTCTCTCTCGGAGAGGAGCTCGCGGCTCCTGCTGTAAGTGTGCGCTGATCAATATTGGTGGTACAATAATAAACCAATCCCAGGGTGGGTTTCAGCAGGAAACGTGACGTTGCATAGCAAGCATTCTATTTCCCCTCTCATTTTATTTTTCTGTCTCTCTCTCTCTCTTTTTCTTCCATGGCAAAGGCTCAGAGTCAAGATATCCCATCTTTAATACATGCAAGAAGACATTAAAGCATCAAAAATCCATTTAATGTGTATATCCACATATAAACACAAATCATAATGTATAGCATTAATATCCAAGTACAAATATACCTAGCAGGTCAAATCCAAGGCTTCTGATACTGTAAAAATAGGATATTTTGTACGACTAATTTTTCAAGCTTGGCTGGGTAAGAAGAGTTTTGAGTGTTGTTAATTCTGCGGAATCAAAGACATCGACTTCTGGAGCATATGACAAGCAAAAATATTCACATGCTTTCATTTTCACGCTAATTTCTCTTTGCGCGAAATTTTCCACTTTTACAGAAGATTAGGGGAAAATAATTTCCATTATCAGTGGTGTTCATCCTCTCACTAAAAAGACAGAGTTTATCACAATTCTAATATAATGTTTTTATGCCTGCTGTGTTCATAATAGTTTTATCTTCTTCTAATTTGTCACTTTCCCAAAGAGATATTAAAGGGAGGGATGGTATAGTATTAGTGGAGATGAGAATTGGGCTTTTAACTTTTTGTGAGATACCAAGAAACCACTTATGAAATAGTACAGACCATACCATTCTTAGAGGAATTCAAAGTTTATTACTTAGATGAAAATTGGTTTTGGAATGGCTGAGACATCCAAAAAACAAAGTAAAACAAAGCAATTGTAATAAAAGGTGGGTCCCACCTTTTATTAGGATCACTCTGTTTTGGATTTATCTCAGCCATTTCAAAACCAATTTTTATCAAATAAACATTGAATTCTTCTTGGAATTACATGTTCTTTCATATTTCATAAAAGATTTCTCATTATCTCACCAAAAATGTTGGAAACCTCAAGTTAGGTCTCAACCAAAACTATACGATCCCTTAAAGCTTTTCAAATTATTTACATATTAGAAACCTAGTAGAGTGGCATACCATAGAGTGAGAAGGCTGGCCCAGCTTGGATATATTCAAGACTCCACCTACAGAATTGTGTATTTGAAATATCTCTGTGAAGTACACAGATGGTTTGTGAAATAATTAATTCTCCTTTCTGTTAAAGACCCTGTAGTGGTGGGGATTTATGAAGTAGGATAGCTGGTCTGGCTCAGATATATTCGAGAATCCCTCTAATCAATTGTGTATAATCATCTCTGTAAAGTACACAGATGATTCGTGAAGTAATTAATTCTCTTTTCTGTTAACCCCTTGAGGATGGTTTGATTTTGCTACAACACGCGTTTCCAATAGACACCTGCCTGAGTATACTCGGGACTCGTCCTCCACGGGTTAAAGAACCTGCAGCAGTGGGGTTTATGGAGTGAGAGAGCTGGCCTGGCTCGGATACATATGAGAATTTGAGCACCAAATTGTGTATAGCTTTATCACTGATCACTGTGTAAGTACACGCCCAGGCGATGAATCTTGACTGAGTTGACCATTACCGACTACTTCTGGCGATGAGCATGCGCTTTGATGCACATATTTGTTGACCATTGCTATTCACGGTTTAACGTACCCTGGTGGGCTGCGAATGAATCAGGCCACCTATGATTCCTCATGTTACTGGGTCTTTAACATATTACCTTCTCATATTTGTCTTCGCTAGACTTTCTATTCATTGTCAACTTTGTCACAATCCATCCAAAACTTCTAAATCTACTCCATGTTTTACTTGACTTTCAGGAATATAGTAAACTAGAAAAAAAAAAGATAGAAAGTATATCAAAACTGGACCTAAAATAAATGACAAAATTTGGTCACTGACATAAACATATACAATGTAAATAGGGAGATAATGTCACTGCTTCACATCTGTCCAACTGAAATGTACACTAATTTTCATTACTATTTCCTTCTTTTGAAATGAAATATACAAAAATGTATCTTTCACATCAAATTATTTAGTTGTGAGTTACCAATGATGACAATGAAGAATGAAGGCATTGTGGCTGTTAAGTTTTCATTCGTTATTTTATCGTTTTTTTAGGTAAAAGGTGAAAGGAGAATGGGAAGCATATGATGATGCTATACCCTTATAAAAATCTTAGGTTGCGGCAAGCTTGCAGCAAGCTTGCGGTAAGCTTGCGGCAACCTTAATTAGCTTGTATTAAAGAGTGCAAGCTTGCGCATGCTTATTGCCATCTTACTGCAAGCATGATACAAACTTGGCATCCCCTGGTAAGCTTGCTGCAAGCTTGCGGTAAGCTTGCAGCAACTTACCATTAGCTTGTGGACGATTGCAAGGTCGCAGATATGATTGCAAAAATAATCGCAAGCTTGCAGATTGTGTCGCAAGCTTGCAGATAAGTTTGCAAGACCATATGAAAGCTGTGCAAGCTTATGACAAGCTTGCGGTGAGACAACTAACAGCTCTGCAAGCTGGCCGTAAGCTTGCAAGTAATACAGAAATCTCCGCAAGCTTACCACAAGCTTGCAGGCCATTATCAGAATTTCTGTGAGCTTGTCGCAAGCTTGCAGGTTGTTAAAGAAAACTCCTAAAGCTTACTTAAGCTTGTGAACTGTGATCAAAATCTTTGCATGCTTGCTGCAAGCTTGCGGGTTAGAACTTCGCAAGCATGCAAAATGCAGTCAAAATCTTCGTGAGCTTGTCCCAAGCTATTAAAAGCTTGTGGGTAAATTGTTAGAGCAAATTCTGCAACCTTACCGCAAGCTTACTGCAACTGTATGGCCACAATCAAAATCTTTGCAAGCTTGTCGCAAGCTTGTCGCAAGCTTGTCGCAAGCTTATAGGTTAATTGATAGAGAAAATTGCCTGGTGCCCTCTCAGTTACAAAAAAGAAAGTTACTTTGTTCACTCTGAAATTCAAAATGGCGGTTTGACTGTTTCTGTGTGCAGCTTAGATTTAAGGACAATAATTCTGTTAAAGGTATGAAATTGATTAATACTATTATAACTAACTGCATGCATTAACATGCTGAATAACTTCACCATATTTTCATTCCCCATAAACCTCAATAATCTACACATTTTAACAAAGTAATCATAGTAACTTCCCCTAAATGTGCAATACAGTCCCACCCATTGTAATTTGTGTGTGTATTAACAGGTATTTTTATTGTTACATGTAACTCAATACCGGTACATTCTGCATATACCTCTTTTTTTTTTAATAGTAAAATAAATGAATGTATAACAGATTTGAGTGTATTATTTATACTTCATCCTTTTTTTTTTATGTTTCACTTTTGTGCAAATTTCAATTAAATTTCCTAATTGTATCCCCCGAACAGAGTTCGGAGGATACTATGGATTTGGCCTCGTTGCACCGCTGCGTCCGCTGCATCCGCGTCCGCCACAGAGATTTTCTTGTGAGAGCGCTCTACTGGCTGCAGTTCTTCGTAGATCATCTTCAAATTTGGCATGAAGGTGTATTATGGTACAACGAAGATGTCTGTTGTTTCTGGTGATGGCGCCCTCGCTTGTTCTGTCTTTATACATGAAAATAAGGTCAATTTAACAGGGTCTGCTTGTGTGTGCAACGTACGCTGGCCTTGTTTCTTGACCGATTTTTTTTTTTTTCAAATTTGGTAGGCCTATGTATTAATGTATCATAGTCAAATCTATACACCTACGTGTATACCTATTGATAATGCTGCCCTCACTGTTCCACCTTTTACAGGGTCAAAGGTCACCCTGATCATGTCAAAATTTGCAAATGTGCTTATATATGCAATATCTTGATTGTTACTCAACGGATTTTATTCAGACTTGCTAAGGAGGTGTATGGGTGGTCATTCTACATGAAGGACACAACAGTTTGTGGTGATGGCGCCCTCAGTGTTCCGACTTGGATGCCATGTCACAGTTCTTGTGTGTGCTCTATCAGCCACATTTCTTATTAGATTTTCTTCAAATTTGGCAAAAAGGTGCATCATAGTGAAATCAAGGTGCCTATTGTTTTTGGTGGTGGTGCCCTCGCTTGTTCCGTCTTTATACATGAAAAGGTAAATTCAACAGGGTCTGCTTGTGTGTGTGATGCTGGCCTTGTTTCTCGACCGATTTTTTTCAAATTTGGTATGTAAAGGTATCATAGTCAAATCTATACACCTATACCTACAGTGTATTGATAATGCTGCCCTCACTGTTCTAGCTTTTACAGGTTCAAAGGTCACCCTGACCATGTCAAAATTTGCAAAAATGCTTAAATATTTATGCAATGACTTGATCGTTACTCACTGGATTTTACTCAGACTTGCTATTTTAAAGGAGGTGCGGGTGGTCAATCTACATTGTACATGAAGGACACATAACAGTTTGTGGTGACAGCGCCTTCAGTGTTCCGACTTGGAGGCCATGTCACATATCTTGTATATGCTCTATTCGTAAGCTATTTAGAAGCGACATTTCTTGTCAGATTTTATTCAGGCTTGCTATGGAGGTTTTGTGGGGGGTTATTCTAGGTACCGGTAACAAAAGTTTTCATTGACAGCGTCCTCATTGTTCCAACTTTTAAGGATATGTCATATTTCTTATATGTGCTGTATGGTACTACATGTAACCTCAATTCTTATGGGATTTAATTATTCAGACTTGCTAAGGATCGGTAAACGAATGATCATTGTACATGTACATGTAGGACACAACAGCTTGTGGTGGTGGTGCCCTCAGTGCTCCAACTTAGATGCCAGTCACATTTCTTGTGCATGCTCTATCAGCCACATTTCTTGTTGAATTTTGTTCAAACTTGCTATTGAGGTTTATGGGGAGTTATTCTAGGTAACAAAAATGTTCATTGCCAGTGCTCTCATTGTTCAAACTTTTATAGGATGACATGTTATATTCCTTGTATGTGCTATATACCAGCCTCATTTCTCGTCAGATTTTATTGTATCCTGCGACAGTTGCCATATTATACAACATTCTGGCCTAAAGTAATCCAGATGGGGAATGGGAGATTGGTTCAGGGGATACAATGTATGTGAAGAGTTGTTCGCAAAAACCGATAAGTCCATATTTACCAAATGGAGATATTTGCGATTAAAGGTCAAGAAAACTAAAGAGAATAATAAGGAAATTTTTGCTTCTTTTGACCGTAACTTCAAAAATGTACCTTTATATGTAAGGACCAATATATCATTTTAAGGGTATAATTTGTACTTTATAACAGAAACCGTACTTCAAAATCTTCAAAAATGGACTTATCGGTTTTTGCGAACAAACTCTTCAAGTGCTCGAACGGGTCTCCTGTGCGAGCGCTCTATAGTAATCAAATTTCTTAATTTCTTTAAAAAACTAAGCTTGCAAAGGCTTGCGACAAGCTTAGCAGCAAGCATTCCGCGAACTGGTGGCATAGCACACAAGGTTGCAAACTCCCTGCAAGCTTGCAGGTCAGCTAGCCCTGCAAGGTTGCCAGAAGTCAATACACAAGGCTGCAAATTTGCAGGTCAGCTACCAGTAGCCCTGCAAGGTTGCGGCAAGCTAATATGCAAGGTTTCAAACTTTGTGCCAGCTTGCAGGTCAGCTAGCCCTGGAAGGTTGCAGCAAGCTAGCATGTTAGGTTGCGGCTGCTCATTTGAATATTTGGAACCCTGCAAGCTTGCCGCAAGCTTGCCACAGACTGGCCCGCAAGCTTGCAGCGAGCTAGCCAGCAAGCTTGCGGCAAGCTAAAAACTTTGTGCAAGCTTGCAGGTATGTGAGCTAGCCCTGCAAGGTTGCAGCAAGCTAGTATGCAAATTTGCAGCAGCTCATTTAAATATTTGGAACCCTGCAAGCTTGCTGCAAGCTTGCTGCAAGCTTGCCACAGGCTGGCCCGCAAGCTTGCAGTGAGCTGGCCGGCAAGCTTGCGGCAAGCTAAAAACTTTGTGCAAGCTTGCAGGTATGTGAGCTAGCCCTGCAAGGTTGCAGCAAGCTAGTATGCAAATTTTCGGCAGCTCATTTAAATATTTGGAACCCTGCAAGCTTGCTGCAAGCTTGCCGCAAGCTTGCCGCAAGCTTGCCGCAAGCTTGCCAAGATCTGGCCCGCAAGCTTGTGGCAAGCTAATCCGCAAGCTTGCGGCAAGCTTGCGAGGCATGCTTTACAGATTTGTATAAGGGTATCTTATGCAGTTAAAACCAATTTTACTGTTTTACAAAAACATATGATATCTTCAGATTCTGTAACTATAAATTCTCGTTCTGATTTTATTAAAACACTTTAGCATTTTGTTCATTTCATTTTATGCTCGTATTGACTTTACTCAATTTAGAGCAGTGCATTCCTGTTATAACAAACACGGTCATAAGGAAATTCTGGTTACAATGCAGTAAACTTCAGGCCGCAACATTACCTGCTGTATGTATTTTGTTGTTTATTTGTTCGGTTATAACAAAATTTCGATATAACTAGAGAAAACTGCCAGTCCTGAGGACTTTGTTATAATGGGAGTCCACTGAAGTTGACATGAAAGGGAATTTTACTTTAAAAATCTAGACTCAAAAACCTCTAGCCTCTATACCCTCATGCCCGAGGCCTTGACTGATCTCCTTGCCAATATCCTTTGGACAGCTGATTGATCTTGCACCGCTTCTGAGACACCTTGTTTCTGTCAGTGTAATGGACCACCTTATTTTGCTTCCTTTCTCCCAAAACTTTCCGAGCCATCTGTAATCTTTTGCCCAGACAAAACATTACATATAGACGACTGATGTTCTTCCTCTCAATCATACATTCTTTTCTTTTTTCTTTTCTTTTTTTGCCACTCCTTGCTTGATTTCTGCTAACTTCCATTTTGCAACCCTCTTTCTACCCTGCTCAAAATGTCTCCTTTCCCACACATATACTCTACTCCTCTTTTCCTTCTTTCAAAATCATGCTTTGCGACCATCTTCATTCCAGCTTCCATATTGAGGTGGGGTGACTTTTCCCATCTGTTTTGTGTTGCTGTTCTCCATATTTCTTTATTTCCATGACAATCTTCTTGACTTTGATACTTTTCTATTCTTTTACCATCTCCTACTCAACTATACCCCATCCTTCCTCTCCGAGTCTCCATTAGCAGAGATGATACATTTGTATTCCACCTCATATTTTTCCAACACGCAAACTGAGCCAAATACACTCCTTCATGATATACGTATATTACCCCTCATTTCATTTTTTGCATTCCGTATCTTTGCAGAGAAACCAATTGAGCTGACTGATGATGTAATGGATGCCCACCCAGGGTTTGGGTCTTACTAGGGACGTGAGACTCACCTCCCTGGTCTTACAGATTGGCATTCAGAGCCTGGCGGACATCTTTAATTACAGATGTACTCCCCACTTCTTCTCCTCATCACACTGCAAATGTCTTCCTCCTTGACATGCCTTTGAGACATCTGAATGGATGAGAAGGGAACAAATTAGAGTAGGCCTACCAATACCAAGTCTCCCCTCCCTCTCCATCTCCCTACCTCCATCCTTCCTCCTTTCTTCCTTCTTTCCTCTATTTCTCTCTCATTCACTCCTGAACATAACAGCTTTGTTAAAGTCACTAGGGGCATCACTACTAAACAATAATCCAGTCCAAAAAGAAACTGAACTGCATGGTCTTACAAGCTAAAATAGGGCCTAAACCAATGTCTCTCATATTGTGTGAAATGCAGATTAACAAAACAGATACCACATGATTGATTTAAAAGAATGTAGAAATTTGTAAGTAACCATATTTCCGATACTCATGTTTCTGGAATCAGTAGTGGTGAAAAAAAAAGTAGATCATTAAAGAATAATCACCATGGGGATTTCAATATTTCACAGAAAGTTTTGTATGTCGAACATCATCGCACAGCTAAGTCAATGTCATACATATTTAATCTACATGTACATCCCTTCTCCTTTTCATTGCATTGATAGATGCATTGAATTGTTAACTGTAAATGCATACTTTTAGGGCAATGCCCTTGCATGTTCAATGTAAACTTTGCTAAACAGAGCACGATCAAACAAAATGGGTAAGCATCATTAAAACTGGACATTAAGAGGCTACCCTGGATGACTGAGACCATAGCAGTATCACACCATTGAGAATTAACCATATTTTGAAGCTTCACATGTTGTCATGAACTAGTAGTATCAGAGGCAAACATACATGCAAATTTTATTTAGTCAAGGACATCATCATCCCTCATGTCCATAACTGTTTTGTGCTGGAAATTTGTGTTAAAGAAATCATATTTCCATCAGTAGTTTGATCACTACAACTCCCTACCCCTTGACAGTCATCATGGCTTAGTTATTAGGACTCTACAATATATTTTTTTTAAATGTCCACATATGTCGTAGGATATCTATTCGGTGTAAAACTTAATTCCAAGAGAGGAAATTTTGGCCATATTGTGTGCAGGTTAATTGGAGCATAAAGGGGTAATGACATCATCCTCACGTTGTATTGTTAACATTATCGACATACCCGTTTCACATAAACACAAAATTTTTAAATTCCAATTTGATTCTAACCCTGTCCAAATTTTATATCTGATTTTTTTTTTTTTTTTTTTTTTGGGGGGGGGGAGGGGGGTGTGGAGGGCTTTTATTTTTTTCCCATTTTATATTGAAAAAAAAAGAATGAAACTTCTACCATGTTGTGGGACTGACTGTTACTGTCTATCAAATTTAGGAATAAAAAAAACCAATGACAGCAGAAAGGATACATTTTACATAGTAGTCTCACATTTGTTTTTTTTTTTCTTAAATGTTATTGCTGTCATGTTTTCTCCTCAATGAGAAATGGAGTCAAGAACCTCATAAAAACAACAACAACAACTACAACCATGTTTGCAAGCTCAAATGTTAACCAATGCAGCTGGCATTGCAACACACAAACAAAGTGCTCACATCTGATTGGTTGATGATTATGTCATGCTATCACTATGGAAGCCTGTTTAGTCATAAGAGGCAGCACCAAAGTCTGTGCATATGCAGGCTACACTGGAAGTGGCATTCCATAGCTATACTAGCACAGAAATGAAATTCCACTTCAGGGGGGAAAAACAATCATCGAACCAAACATGAATAATTGCTGCTGTCTGAGCTGATACTGAGCAACAGACAAAAAGAAAAAAAAAACACACATACACGCTGCCTCATCCTAAAATCAATCTGCATGAAGCTGTTCATGATCAAACAATATGGTCTGGAATTCTGAATACGAATCTCCGTGTACTAGTGTACCTGTCCAGATAGTCATAGAACAAATGTTTTGTGTGTGTGTGTGTGTGTGTGTGTTTAGTGTCTATCTGTCTGTCTGTACAATTGTGAACAGCCAGAAAGTTCAGAGTTTCAGCATCTTCCCAAAGCAAAGCAAAGCAAAAAAAAAAAAAAAACTTTCTCCAACAACATAGCTGTAGTAATGCCAATTTCTGTTTTCATACACTTGCAATTTACACACGTATTCATATTCACTGTATTTATTCATATCTATACATAAAGAGACTGATGTGATCATTAAGTTTCTAAAAGTCTTTTTCTACTCTCTTCCTCCATCTCTACCTGTTTATCTCCTTATGACTCTCATTCTGTCCCTCCCTCCCTCCCCCCTTTCCTGGTCCTCATGAGGCCATTGCATCACATAGAGGTTCTTACTCTTAACCCGTTGAAGACTAGTCCCAAGTATACTCGGGCAAGTGTCTATGGGAAATGTGTGTTATAGCAAAATCAGCTCGTCCTCAATGGGTTAACCTCTCCCTCTGTATGTATGTATGTATGTATGTATGTATGTATGTATGTATGTAAGGGAAGCAGGAAGCTTCTCATAACCCATTGAGGAATGTTTGATTTTGCTACAACACGCATTTCCCATAGACGTTTGCCCGAGTATACTTGGGACTCGTCCTCAATGGGTTAACCTGTCGAGGACGGGCTGATTTTGCTACAACACGAATTTCCCATAGACACCTGCGCAAGTATACTCGGGACTGATCTTCAATGGGTTAAAACAGCACAAGGCGGTGTGTTTAGAATTGTCCTCTTTGCTGACTGACAGCCATTCGGGCCCTCCATGGTTCCAGGCTTCTTGGATTACTCTGGCCAAGTAGGAAGAGAGATGGGGGAGGGGGAGATGAAGAGAGATGGGAGTGGGCAAGAGAGTAGCGCATGGATACATAAGACTGGGCAGGGTCTGTACCCAGCCCCTCCCTTACTCCACTTCATCCAAACAGACAATTTGTAAGTGTCAATTTAGCTGCAGGCCACCTTCGCCTTTGCCTCTCCCACATTGATCAAGATGTAGCATGTATATATTCCAAGAAATGCAAGCACACCCTCCTCCCTTCTACCGTCCGACATCCCGAGGACATCTTCATCAGTTAACATCACACCGGTATCCTTTTGCAACAAACAATACCAGCAGCATCTGAAACTATTGAATTTCTCTGTTCTGCGGTTCCGATAGTCGCCTGACTGTCTGTCTCTTCTTCTGCTACTCTTCCCTTTTCAAGCTTCATCCATTTCATTATTTTTTTTTTCTTTTTTGCTTTAAGGAAAATAAACCTAAACACATTCTGGATCTCTCTCTCCTTCTCTCTCTATGTCACGTACACATACATAATAATATAATTTCTGTTTAATTAATATATAATTTTTCTGTTTATTTGATGGAAATGAAAATAAATTTGAATCTTAAATCTAATAAGACAAACAAGCTTTGGTCATTTCCTTCAAAACATCTTTGGTAACAAATAATTTTTTAAAAGTGAAACTGGCTCTAATTTACAAATCCTTCCAATGTGCAAGATGCATAGTACTTCCTGCTGTGGACAGGAGAAAAAAAAACAAACAATGAAGTGATATTCACCTTGGTATGCTGAAAAGAAATGATACTCAATGCAGCGATTTCCTTGAATATTTCTCCTTAATTCTTTTGTTGTTTTCAGGGAAGCTGAAGATGAAGGACACATTTAGTAACTATTGCCACTTATGATCATGAATCAAGAGTTGTTGTTGGGTAGCTTGCCAATTATCTTTCTCATCTCATTCTATGTCACAATGAAAAGACAGTCAGGGCTTACACACCCACAAAGAACTCACTTGCAAATGAGTTTCAAAACATGTTTCCTAAGTCAGTCTTGTGATGGATGTTGTTCTTGTATGTCTGGAAGCAAACTTGAATCATATGCTTTTCCCCTAATGAGTTTCCTAAATTATGCTTGGCCATCATGAACTGGTATGTTTCCTGATCAAGTTTTGCCTGATTCCACACTTATGTTTTAAATTTGAATCATTTAAGCATAGTTTCAAACACTATTATGGAGGTGGTGCTACCTTGTGTACACTTCCTGCATGGTGCATGCATTAAAAAAAAAAACTATAAACAAAACTACCTGTACTGTAAAAGTGGAATTTTTTTGCATATTACACATGACCAGAAACTATAGCGAAAAAATTAAAGCATGTGAGTATTTATCTTTACATAAGCAACGCTATCTAATGTTTTGATTCTGCACAATCAAAAATACTCAAATATCATCTCATCTGGCCAAGTGTCAAAAATTACTGAGCGATTTTTTTTTAAACTCTTGAACGACAGTGTATCAGGAGTCCTGTATCATTAACAGGTCATGGAGTATGTGACACGGCTGTATGGAATGCTATTTGGAGTAAGCAGTCTATGAGGAGATTCCTTCATTGTCTGAACACATCTAGAAATACATTGAATAAATGTGACTACAAACAAGTTCTTTTATAAATGTGAAACCCCTCTGTATTTTGCAGGGGAAGGTAAGACTCTCACGCAAAAACATTTTGGCTGTCTAGAATGAAACTCAAAGTTGAAAATGGATATCCATGAGATGGGTTCATCACAATAATCATTTTATTTTCTTATTCACCAGATAAGGGGCACATATTTATTTAAAGATCCATTTACAGCTAGTAAGTGCATCAAACACAATAAGAGAAGACATAGGGAAAGTGGTCATCATACCTTGCCATTTCTTGAGAATGATTGCAAACTAGCCCCTATTCTCCTCAACTTCATTTCGATCAAATGAAATGCAGTAATTCATTTTGACTTTATCTTTTAAATGGGGCTAACATTTTGACATGATTTCATTCTACCCCTTCTTTTATTTTTATAATTTTCCTCTACAGCACTCCTTCCTACTTCTATGTAATGGTAACTGCCATACCCTCATTTCAATCAATTTCTTAGTCACCCAATCAACATAAATTTTCCTGACAATCGCCTTCAGCCCACAGGATAAGTACAGGACTCCCCAGTATGTCTCCACTGATCTTTGGCTACACATAAACCCTCCTCTCTCCATTCAAGTCTCAATTGATGTCTGAATCCTCATCTGACTGATGAAGAATTCCAGCAGGATGAGCCAGAGACAGATGAACACTTAAATCGCCATGACTGAGGGGATATTTTTCCCCCTGATGCCCGTCCAATGACTCTAAGGAGAGTCTGAATTCATCATTAGCTAGAAGACCCTACCCTGCCCACTCTGTGGGGAATGACAATTGGGCAGCACATGACAAAAGACACTTAATCCCTATCCTCCTGCCAACGTATAATACTCTCCTCCATTTTCCCTTCTCCTCTCCCCCTCCCCTTCCCACCCCCCCCCCCCCCCCCCCCCATCTCCCTCCATCAATATCTTTCTATATCCTTTGCTAATAAAATCTGTCATTCAATCTCTCTCCCTCTCTACAACATATCCTGCTCTCAAAATCTTTCCTCTCTCTCTCTGTTATTCCTCTTTCTCTCTATTTTTGATGCCCCCCCCCCCCTCTCTCTCTCTTCTTTTACCCCCCCCCCCCCCCCCCCCTCCTCCTCTCAATGTCCATCTCTTCCCTCCATTTCCTCTCCCTTCCTTCTCTGGTATCCTGATAGCTAGAGGGCTTTCTGAAGTCCCTGCTTCCACTACGGCATCATGATGAGGGGAGGGAAAAGTTACCTGGCGCCATTTACATATGGGTATATAACGAGTCCCTGCTCATTTCCCTCACAAAGAGTAATACACACACACGCACATACGCGCGCGCACACACACACACATAGACACAGGGGCACAGGGAGATTAACCCGTTGAAGACGAGTCCTGAGAATACTCGGGCAGGTGTCTATGGGAAATGCGTGTTATAGCAAAATCAGTCTGTCCTAAACGGGTTAGGCTGTTTACCTTTGGGAAGAGTGATTTTAAAAATTTTCAAGATATGACATTTAATGCATACGTGTAGGTCTATTGTACCACAAAACATCCTATCATATAAAATTTTCGTGATAAAGCCTAAAATATAAGGAGATATCTGTATTTTTCTCAATAAACTGTAACTGTAGACGGTTTAGTCTGGAAACATTTTTATTATAACTATCGTTTACATTTTGTATCTGTAACAATATCTAACATCGATTTTACAGATTCAAATTTTAACAGTGGTTGTTTCTATCCCTAACTCACATTTTAGAACTATTTTAAAGCACTAATGCTTGTTTTTTGTTTCATCTGCAATTGGTAAATTATGCCTTTAAGGGTGCACCATAAAAAAATAAAAAATAAAAAAAATAAAAATGAAAAAAAAATCAATCAGCTGACATACTGCCTGCACTACACAACATCTCCACTGTGCCTGGCATCAAAAACTTGACTCTGGTGAATTCAAGGTAGACTGATGTAAATTCTTCTCATTCATCCAGTCGAAGTACAAGATCAAAGATTAGTTGAATCAAGAAACTGGAAATAAACTCACTGTTGCGACGTTTCGCCAATTATCAATTGGCTTCTTCGGGCGAATGAAGCTCCCGATGATGGAATGGCCCTTAAATAGTGCGAGATTGTGCAGAGCGCACAGGACCTTGTCCAGCGCGCGAAAGACGGCTTGGGATCTTGCGAACGGCCCGGTCCCACGCGTGCGATAAATTGAAGCGGAGACCTCCTCTCTTGTTAAGTGTAGGTCTCTCCACACGTTCCCAAATGGCTTCCTTGACGCCCCTCTCAAACCACTTGGATTCTCTATCCAGAATAATCACTTGATTGGTGTTGAACGAATGTTTGCTGGCATTGATGTGTGTGTATACTGCTGAATCCGGGATGCTTTCTGAGTTGCTGGGTCTTCTGTGTTGGTTCATGCGAGCTTTTAGTGATTGTTGTGTCTCCCCTATGTAGAAATCATGGCAATCCTCCTGGGCACATCGGATGCCATAGACTACGTTTCTCTGTTTGTACAAAGGGACGGAAAGTCACCATCACTATCCCATACGTGCATGATCTGTCGGACAAGATCAAAAGGCTGTTTCAGAAACAGGGCATCACTACTGCCTTCAAGCCCCACAACACATTAAGGCAGAGATTAGTTCACGTCAAGGACCGAGTCGCCAAAGAAAAACAGAGAAACGTAGTCTATGGCATCCGATGTGCCCAGGAGGATTGCCATGATTTCTACATAGGGGAGACACAACAATCACTAAAAGCTCGCATGAACCAACACAGAAGACCCAGCAACTCAGAAAGCATCCCGGATTCAGCAGTATACACACACATCAATGCCAGCAAACATTCGTTCAACACCAATCAAGTGATTATTCTGGATAGAGAATCCAAGTGGTTTGAGAGGGGCGTCAAGGAAGCCATTTGGAACGTGTGGAGAGACCTACACTTAACAAGAGAGGAGGTCTCCGCTTCAATTTATCGCACGCGTGGGACCGGGCCGTTCGCAAGATCCCAAGCCGTCTTTCGCGCGCTGGACAAGGTCCTGTGCGCTCTGCACAATCTCGCACTATTTAAGGGCCATTCCATCATCGGGAACTTCATTCGCCCGAAGAAGCCAATTGATAATTGGCGAAACGTCGCAACAGTGAGTTTATTTCCAGTTTCTTGATTCAACTAATCTTTGATCGTGAATTCAAGGTGTTTCAGACGGCAAAGAAATTCCCCCATGTACTCCAGAGAGACACAATTTCTATCATGTCTGGAGTTGACACTGAACAAGTATTCGCCTCATGGACTGCTGCATGCATTTTGACATTCTACACAAGTGTGTCACAAACTCCATTTCCTGTCAACCAAGCATGCAACTCTTGATATGAATACATATGAGAGTATTCTAATGATTGGTGAAACATGATTTCAGAAATCTGTTTGGGAGGAGCATTAATCAAGGCACAGACGTTTCAGATGTACAAAATAATGTGATTCGTATGACCCCAGCCCTACATATGTTTAGAAACAAGTGTTTTTGTAAGTGTGAATCCCCTCTACCTCTATATGGGATGGGATTACTCACAAGTTCTCATGAATATGCACTATGATTTCACTCATTCAACCCAGCTGCTATGCCTCAAAGCAAGTTTGTATTTATGCTGAATTCCTCAAGTTATATCTGGCTTGCACAAAGATAATAGCATGAATTCTTATCAATGTCTAAATTCTCTTGAAGATTAAAAAAAAAAATATGTAGGCATAACAGGCTCTTTGTCATCTTTGGAAACTGGGCTGGCTTATGTATTTTCCACATTTATTCCATAGCAGTGTACCATGATACAGAAAACATTACATCCAGACAAGCTTGCTCTAGCAGAAAATAAAAACATTGTTGTAGTGATGACACCCATACTTATTCATTTAAATTTATTGTTTTGTATTGTTTGTGTCAAAGCAAAAGCTTTAAATCATAAATATTTCAGTGCAGTGTACTACATAATACAATTCAATGACATGGTTAGCTCTTGTACACATCTTCAATTTGTCACACTGAAAGCCTGTTATTTGTTGCTTTTTTTATGCAGGATTGAATAAGTTTCCCTGTATTTGAAAAAAAAAAAATCATGAACCAATACATAGAGCATAAGACATACAACTGACCTCACATTGCATGCTCATACTGACATCAATATCTAAAGCTTGGTGTTTCTTGCTCAAATGTTCAATTGATGGACATTTCAAAATGTGATTTAAAGACATTATTTAAGATTTGTAGATAAAAGAAAAACCCAGCTTCAATGCTTCGAAGCAGTTCTTAAATGTGCGTTACGAATAGAATCAGCCAATGTAAAAATGTTAATCAGTATAAGCAATGTTAAGTAATACTGCTAAATATACAAAATGTGAACAATAGTTATAATAGAATTGTTTCTAGAATAAACTGTGTACAGTTATGGTCTATTGAGAAAAATAGTGATATCTCCTTATATCTTAGGCTTTATTGCAAAATTTTTATATGGTATGTTTTGTAATACAACTGACTTATACATATGCATAAAATATGTTAACTTGAACATTTTTAAGTCACTGCTGCCAATGGTAAACAATACCTTAAAACTGACATCACCCCAACTACTACAAGAATATATATTTGAACGAACAATTGTCACTTAATTATCATCAGTCACCACAAAAGCGCTTCAATGATGTGTTGATGCGTCAATAAAATGATTCAGTCACCCACTAATGCGATGAATCTTACTAAAGTCAAGAAATACAGTCCACATTCACTTTTTCTCTCTTTTGATAGTAGATTATGATGACATCTTCTGTCTGTCTGTCTGTCTCTCTCTCTCTCTCTCTCACACATCCCCCTCCCCTCGCCTGAAAAAGAGAGAAATAAACTGTTGATCTCCCATTCTCAATTTTCTGTTACTCCGTGAAACAAGGGATAAAATATGCCAAGCGATTTAAACCAGCTTAAATGGGGATTTCACTGAGAGGGATACAGGCTCTTCCAGCTACAGTGTGGAGGCTGAGAGCACGAGGAAGAACGAGGGAGAGAAATACAAGCTGGCAGGAAAGCAGCTTATCAGTAATAATGCATCTCACAATAGAAGACAGACAAGTATGAGATAAACCTCTAACTGCTGTCACCTTTTTGTCCTTAAAAACATTCACCCTATTCCCACAGTCCCTGTTGGAATATCAAAAATGAAATAAAAAAATAATAGCGGCATGACTAGACTACTGTAAAAGTGGAAATTTTCACGTTGTTGAAATTTTCGCGCATTTCGCGCAACTAGAAATTAGCGCAAAAGTTATAGCACACAAATATTTTTTTTCCAGTGAGGGATGTCTTGATTCCGCGGAAGTAAAAACATGCGAAACTCTGCTTACCCGGCCAAGCGTGAAAAATTAGTCGCGCGAAACTATCCACTTTTACAGTATCAAGAATTAGAAGAAGTGCACCTAACAATTGCTGTCTGAATGAATAATGGATACCTGTATAGATCAGTTGTACCATGCAATTTCACGTCCCATGGGCAAGCAAAATCTTTGGAAAAGTAGACATTGTTACAAAGGGCTCTAGCAATTTGATGTCAGTTACTCAAAAAGTTACTCTGAAAAGGGAAAAAAGACTAATAGGTGGATTAAAAGAATGCAGAAATATCACTAGGAGCTTTCAGTGAAATTTGAGGAGAATTAGACAATCCATCCACAATGTAGTTTCAATACCAATCATTGGACAAAAAGACTACAACAATTCATGATGTCACAGTAAGACAGTGATATTTAAAAAAAAAATGTATAGAAAGAGAATTCTACATAATTTCATTTTTGTGGCATAATGAAAGAGTACTTGGCTAACATCTTTCAGGAGGCAAAAATAATAATATAAGGTCCTCTACATAATGTTACTTAAGAATGGAAAGAATGTGTACTTTTCATAAAAGAATGACATTTTGTGGAATATCTTTTGGTTTCTCGATATCACTGTCCTATTGTGACATCGCAAATAGTTGCAGTCTACCTCATCCAGTGATCGTGGGACCGAAACATTGAATACACACAATTTTTCAAATTTGTTGAGATTTTTCTCTAACTTCACCGATGTGTTCTACTAATATTTCTGCATTCACTCAATCCACATAATTATACATTTGGGGTTTGTTCCCCTTTAAAGTGCAATTCCACACTATCTTCAAGTTGACTTGACTCAGCAGAGTAAAATTAATCACAGAATGGCAGAAGTGGCACCAAAGTCACATGCAGAGTAAGGCTTCGGAACTATCACACTTTTTCATTGCATAGTACACCACTGTAAAAGTGGAAATTTTCGCACATTTTGCGCAACCAGAAGCTAGTGCAAAAATAAAAGCATGTGAACATTTTTGCATGCCATATGTTCCAGCAATTAATGTCCTGCTTCCAAGGAATTAAAGAACATGCAAAATTCTTTTTACCCAGTCAGCGTGAAAAATTACTCACGTAAAAATATTCCCTTTTACAGTATCATATTGGTCACAACCATATAAAATACAAATTAGCTGACGTGATGATGCCATCTACTCACAGGAGTGCTTATATGTGTTTGTGTACACAAAATATTATAGAAATCATATTTTTTGGTGGATAATTCCAAAACTACAACCCTCTGCCCCCTTTACGTCATCAAGGCACGGTTTCTGCAACACAAATAAATATTGATATTGAAAGATGAATGTTTGACCTTTTGATTTCATGGCAAAAATTGCACATATATGGAGTAAAGCCAAAATCATATAAAGCTTCTTTATTCCTTCTGATTTAATGCACCCCCTATGCAAACAATAATCACGACATTATCAATCTCTATCAACATGAGTAGACAGTAGTGGTAGACCAGTCATTTGATGATTTCAGGTCAAGAAAATAATTCACCTTGAAAATAATTCATCATGAAGGCATGATGACACAAAAAAGTTGTGACCTATGGAATAAATAGTATCACGATGTAACACATGCCATTCATTTGAAACCTATGAAGATTTGAAAAAAATCATGTGACCACCACATCCTATTAATAAATCTTTTTCAAATAATTTGTATTATACAAAAAAAAAAATCAAAAAAAAACCCAGATAGTTTATTTTTGAGAATGCATAAAGAGTTCATCTTGACGGCACTTATAAGAGCATAATTTCTTTGATACAGCCTATGAATCAGAAATAAAAATATAGCTTTTGATAAACAGGTGTAATTTCTGATAATTCATGTCCCAAAGGGAAGTATAGACACTACCTTGCAGATAAGAAAACGATAGGTTCCCTCTGGCTGTCACATCAGATTGTTTATTGATCTAAAAGATCTTGAAAAAGTCAGTATTCTCTTCATGATAAATGACTTCTTCCAAAACATCCCATGATTTGCACCTCTTGTTTCAATGTTTCCTGGAAAATAAGTTTTTCTTTGGGATAACAATTCCAAAAATACTGCAATCTTCTTTACTGTCGATCCTCTTGGGGAGATGAGCAGAATACAACAACAACAAAATTTAGAAATGACAAAACATTTGCATTTTGTGCTCATCAGCTAAGGTATCAAATTTGTTCAGAGCAGCAGACAAGCCAAAGCAAGCAAGGGAGGGCTGAGAATACTGGATTGGGGTGCAGAGAGGAAAAGGAAGACCGCGCATCTCTGTGCATACTTCTTCGGTGCTTGGCACATTTTGTTTCATTTTTCCCCTGAGGTGGTGTAAAGGCAGGCAGTGATATATGACTCGGCCACAGCTGCTTGCATGACAATCCCCAGCGGAAGAGCCGGGCAAAATGATCCTGGTGAGCTATTCTATGAAAATTTGAGACAGCAACAGAGAGAAATCCTTGTGGGGGGGGGGGGGGTGGAAGAGAGGAGACAGTAAGGTGAAGGGGAAATGACTTCTTCACTGAGAACAAAAGGCGCATCTTGACAGAAAAACTCTGTCTGGAAAGGCGTGTAGAAGTAATACAACAAACACAGATGTCAACATTACTTTCATAAATTTCCAAGTTTGCAGGAACTGTGAACAGATTTGACACTCACTTTCCGACAATTCTCATGCGGAAGGCTCTGATACTGCATCTGAAGCCATAAAATTGATCCTTCACCAAGCTGAAGGTGGCAAAAGTCTTAACTACCCACGGTAGCCTCTTCAGTGTGAACACTGCTCTCCCAGGGTAGTGATTTCTTTTGTTTTAACCTGGGCAAACAGGGGCATTATGGGCAAAGCAAAAACAAATAAAACATCCTTATCAAAAGAGGGAAGTAACAGGCAAGGTTAGAATGCAGGACCTCAAAATTTGGAAGCCCAGAGCCATTACCAAGACACCACAGGGTCCCATAATGAGTACCTGTAAAACCATAAATTTTCCTGAGCATGAAACTTTCATGAATTTCACAAGAAGCCAAGATTCACGAATATTAAATGCACAACAAAGTTTTCGTCTATACAATGCATTGAATTCCATTACAATGCTAAACACTGCACAACTACAAACACTAGAAGTGTGCATTCATTTGTTTGTTTGTTTTAACTAAGCATGTTAAGTAGTGCACAGTCAATTGAGTGTTTCATATCAACCAGCAGTTCAAGAAATCCCTATATTACTAATATACTATGTAGTATACTCACAATTTTTTCATGGTCAGCAATTCACAAAAGTTTCATGCTGCAATTTTTTTCTGATTTTACAGTACTATAATGTTATATTTTATCCCTCTCTCCATAATTCTCTGACTCTCCCATCCCAGGGTAAAGATATGCATTCAGTGGTGATACAACTCCTACCTCTTAGTCTTCTGCTGACACATTCCCCTCCAGGCGATGATAATCATTATGATGCATGGATCCACAAAATCTAATTTTGCATGTTACATCATACCGTTGGGGAGAAATTTTCTCTCATCTGAATCACATCTGGGACTACAAAGCTTCAATTTAAAAGAAAAAAAAAGTTCTAGCCCTTATCATTTTGCAAATCACAATCAGCGGGTCTTGAAAAAAAAATATGCCTGGTGAGAGGTATCTTCCTACATGCCTGGTGAGAGGTATCTTCCTAAACACTGACAGCCATCCGGGCAATCTTTTCTAGACAATATTTGACTGATTTACACAATGCATGTTTTGTATTTGCATTTTATAAAGAGTCCAAAACTTTTTAAAGACCTTTTTCCTGATTTTTTTTTTAATAACTCTTGCAGGCAAGACCAAGATATAGTCACAAGTGGAATGCTACCCTATGCTTGCTTGTCGCTGTTCTTCCTTGGGGTTAAAGTTCAAGTTAACTTTCTAAATAAATGGCTGCCAGTGCCATGACAACTAAGTTGTTAAGAGTTTACTGCCCTAAGAGGGCCAAACTGAATTCATCACTTTGATATCAATGACCATCTTCAGATTGAATTTAACAACACATTTCCATTCGAGTGCTACTCCCAAATACCCTAGTGGTAAAGGAAACTAAAGCATTCTCTTCAGTGAGAATATGAGAAAATAATTTGAAAAAAATATATATATAAAGTTGACAGCTTTCATGAGTACCATGAAAACTGGAGCAAAATAAGTTAGATGTATGCCTATATATTAGGCCTGTTTTGCTCCTTGGAAAGCCACAGTCAAAGAATATTATGTCCAGGGAGGGGTGAAAATATTTGAGTCAATTTGTTTTGTTTGATACTTGGCTTTCTGTCTGTCATACAGCAGTATCTGTATCATCTGAAAAACAAAAACAAAAACAAAGGGCCCATCCCTCATCCAAGTACCTGCATCCCCCCCCCCCCCTTACTCACAGGCATGATAACCAAGATTTTCTTACAAAGAGACAATGTGCATGCAGCATACTCCGTGAAACATTATCAATTTAGCAAGCTTCCTAGGGACCTCCTGCCTTCACTAACGCTGTTGACAAATCTCTCCCCACTATTGTTGTGGGCAATGATGAGAGAGCAATTTACCTATTAGCACTGGCTACAGCTCAAGATGCCCTAGAAAAGGGGAATTTCACACTCAAATTGCGTTTAACTCAAGAGAAAGAGATGTCACAATAAATAAAAAGGTCTATGCCACACCCCTCCCTCCACCCCACCACCCCCCCCCCCCCTTTCCCAATAAAAACTACCACTTCCCTGGTGAGGAAGAGAAAATTGAGACAAGACTGCCCCATGATTCATAAGCCATGAATTAATCATGAAGAGCTTCCCTGCCACTTGACGGTGAAGTAAGTTGATTTTATATGCATACTGCAACATGCTGGAAAAAGGGTGAAAAAAAACCCTAGAACGCATGGCCTCTCAAAACATCGCTTGCTTATTCAATGATGAAAACCACAATCAAAACAAGGAAATGCTTTGCCTAAGAAAAATACCTCAGCTTGAAAATATAAAGAGATAAATGCATTACTGTTATACAAAAAAACAATAAAATAAACCTTTAGAATTGCTCCTTTTCCCCTGATCCATAATCTTACCATCATTTGCAAAAAGCCCCCCCCCCAAAAAAAAAAAACAACAACAACAACAACAAATAAAGAAACAAACAAAACAAAACAAAACAAAACAAAAACAAGACAAAACAAAAAATCCATAAATCTGACTGAAATGATATTCATAAGTGTAAGTTTTACAACATGTTTATTGTTATCATAGGTGAAGTTTCAACGAGCATGCTATGAAACATTTCCTTCATAAAATCTACACCATCCATAATTTCTGGTATTAAATGAAGAAGAAAATGTTCTCCCCCATGGAACAAGAATCCTTGAAACATTTCACCTCTGAGAAATCACATATGGTGTACCTCAATTTCAATATTTTTTTCCTCCTCGTTGTCATTTGCACACACACATAAAAAAGCTACAAATTGGATAGAAAGAAAAGATCTTGCATTTTGAACTCATACAGTGACATGAAAACTACCCATGTGGTAGATATGTAATCCAAAATTTCTCAATCTGATCTTGCAGATATCATGAACAGATGTGAACCAACTCTGCAATCCTTCCTTATCTCTGTGACCTGCATTGTGGGTCATAAATATTCACCAGTCCTTAAAACAGTTGACTCCGTTCACACTTGTGCAACCAACCTGAAATTAGTTCCTCTCCTCTGTCACGCACAACAGAAAGAGAGGGAGAGGGAAAACAACCCTCGTTTTGGTGGATTGGAAGGTATTTGGGGGATTGAGAGTCATGTAGAGTGATAGGATGATTGTCACTGAGAATTATCAAAACTCACTAGGCACCAAGGAATATTTTAAGGAAGCCTTGGGGAAGAATTACGAAATGCTTCAGAAATTCACTCTCATTGTTAAATTGGAACACAGGTCATCATTTTTTTTAAAAAAAGATGTAATGTACAATATCTTTTTTAAAAGAACTAATGTCAAACACTCTATCACAATATATACACATACACACAAACACACACACATATGATATAAAGATAAAAGTATATTAGTAGATACTAGAAATATGGGTAAATGTACACTTTTTTTTCTAACCCCTCTCTCTCACTCTGTTTGTCTACCTATCATCTACTAGTATTCTATCTCTCTATCTACGTATCCCTTTTCCTGTTGTTTCACTTATATACATTCATTTTTCTTGGTATCAGCATTATACCGTTAGGAGCCAAGGGCATTGTCTTTCTTCAGTTATTATTTTCTTTAAAGTTTGAAAGAGGTTTATTTAGAGAACATTCCAGATGTTACAATCCCTTTCTCATTAGAGAGCATTTTTCTCTATATATCTTAAACATTTTGTCACTCTGCTTCCTGATACACTCTCTCCATTTCTCCCTTTTGCCTTCCGTCTTTCATAAAGGATTTTCCTGTATTCCTTCTAGCCCCCACTTCTCCCAATCTTCTTTGTTTCCTCATTTCTGATAAGTGATGCAATTGAACGACTGTCTGCTTTGTTTCTCCGCCCATTCCCTCTCCATCTCTCCCCCACCAAAGTCGCCTGATCTCTCTCACTTCCTCACCACCTGCCATGATTAAAGCAGGGAGGTGAAGCAGGTAGCTCAAATGCATCTCCTGCTCCCAGCGTCTCCGCCCCCAATGCTGCGCAGCGCAGTCCTCTCTGTCCGCCCTGTCAGCCCCATTTTAGTGCTCAAGGAGAGAACTTTCTGGCACTAAATTGATAATGAAGGCATCTGGTGATTGTGATAAATGGTAATTTGAGGGAGCACCACATTCCTAGGTAAAACAAAAAGGAAGGATGACAGGAATGGGGAAAAGCAACACTAAAGATAAATTAGCCAAGGGCACACATCTTATGCTGCCATTAAAGCAACATGAAAGCCACATCTGACATAAACAGGGCCCTGTTTCATAAAGCTGTTTGTAAAGTTACGAACAACTCACGAGCGACTGGTGATCAGTTCTGATGTGCTATACTTATAAGAATTTCCATAATTCAGCACAAGAACTGATCACCAGTCGCTCGTAAGTTGTTCGTAACTTTACAAACAGCTTTATGAAACACCCCCCTCTGTGCACAATAAGCGATTTCATTCGAGCAATTATTTTCCCTTCTTGGTTTCAATTTTAATTTTTCCTTATGGTCATTAACACAGTTTGTAGACTTTAAAAGTTATGAATTCTTCCAAAATTTCAAGACATAAATGAGGCATAACTACCTATTTTGTGTTAGCAGTAAGAGATTTCTTACTCCATTCCATTCATCCTGAAAGTTTCATTTGACCTGGTTTGGTTTATTTTTTCTTTTCGGCATTTGTAATTATACAAACAAACTCATACTGTATGATTTACATTGGATACATAGCGAACACAAGGTAAATACAATGTATAATAATCTAACAAAATGAAAAGCAATACGATTCTATGCCTTACAAATTATCAACATTTTATGTAATCACTACATTAATCTGTTGGAAATGATCAACATTTTCTGATTTCTCAATTACAACTCATAGCCTAAGGAGGTATATATACAGACTTATCTCTGACTGATTAACATTTTGAAGGTTGGCAACTTGCATCTTAAGTGGGCCTCACTGTCATTTTGTGTCATACATTGTAATTAACTTCATATTAAATTTCACCTCAGCAGCTAGTGCAGGTTGCATACAACTAAGAGGCTGAAATTGTTTTCACTGTGCAAACTTCATCACACAGTCCAGAGACAAAGGAGGTGGGATAATTCTGGAAGTTACCGCTCCTTTCAGACTGATGTTTCAACGTTCCTGTTCTTTGGCAATCAAAGTTAACCAAAAGTACACTTAAGTACAGATCACTCTCATGACAAAAACATGATATCAAAAATGCAAAGTGATAAACAAGACTCCAAGCACTTGAACATTAAAAAAAAAAGGCTGGTAAGCTGTAAGAGGTGCATATGTCCAATAAAGTTGCTGCAACAAAAATAATTTTAGTGTGCATTTAACCCGTTGAGGACGGATTGATTTTCCTACAACACGCATTTCCCACAGACACCTGCCCAAGTACACTCGGGACTCGTCCTCAATGGGTTAAGAGTGTCAACGGGTGGATCTGTCTTGAACATCCAGTGCAAGATGTTGAGAAAAAGACGCCGCAAAGACGACCAAGTGTAGGAAAAGAGCTCTCTGTTTAATCAGATGCAGGTTTTTACAGCTTAGTTTGTAGTAACACATGCACCACTAGGGCTCAAGGTAGGGATGGGATGCAACTCAATTCATCCTAAAGTTTCTACAATTTCATTCGATTACACAGAGATGTACCAGATCTTGTTGTTTAACTATAAATGTTGAATAGAATACTCAAAGGAATTTCACCTGTTACAAAATGCACAGTTTGGCATTTGATTATTAACTTTTGTTTGTTCATAAGATAACATGATACACAATCCTGGGTTGTTTTTCTTTTTCTTTTCTTTTTTTTAGTTGCTGCATCCTCAGCGTAGGAAAAGGACTCTACATAATTACATGGACACAGCATGACGCACAAAGCCCTAGCGCAAGGGCATCTCCCGTAACTTGTACTTCCGGAAGCGAAATTACCGCATCAGTGGAATGAACTGGAGTGACTCCACAGAGTCAATGACTGACGACTCCACAGAGTCAATGACTGACTCCACAGAGTCAATGACTCTTGTGTGCCAGTCCTCTAGACTGTCGCCATGAAGGCAAAAGGAAATCATGTTTTGCCACATTGCATGTCCATTCTATTGCATGTCCATTCTATTCCCTTTTTCAGCAAAGCATTGATTTCCCACAGCACATGTTAATGAAGATCAAATACATCAAATAGCACCAAAAAAAACCACAACAATAAGGGTATCACACGTTTCTGAAGTGCATTTGTGGGCTAACAGATCCACAGTACACACTCTAAAAATTATACTCAGAACAATCATTATGAAAAATAATTGGGAGGGAATCTGATGGATTTCATTTGCCAATGATGCTTCTTATCATTCATATATCATCTCCTTCATATTTTGCTAATTGAAATATAAAACAAATACAATCATTGTCTATATATAATAATGCCATGACAATCAGTTCTATTTAAGGCCCCCATCTCACTAGGAAGGTGACCATGGTGACCATGGTGATCTGTGAAAAATGTACAAATCGTGGCGTGATCGCCGTCCGTCTCCATTTTTGGCCTCTGAGGCGATTACACCACGGTTTCTCCACGCTCAACCTGCGTTGTAGGCGATAGCGCCACGATGATAATACGACTCTGCCACATTGTTGCCGCATTTCCAGGCTGACGAGACACACTGCTTCTGCGATCGAACAAACTGTATTGCGATATTGGTACGCTTACCAAGACCTTGCTACAACAGTGATATGATTGGAGCGACAGTGATACATTTACGCCGGGCTCATGCTACGATCTCAAGCGATCGGGGTATAAAATGGGTTTCATGATTGAATTTCTTCAGTCAGATGTCTGTCAAACCAACATGTATGCAAAATATGGTTTCATTACATCTTAGCATTCTAGAACACACCAGTTAGGACCTGATGTGAAATTGCACTATGAGTTAACAGGGTGCTACATAACTTTATTTTACCACTTGCCCAGTCGGGCAAGCAGATTTTCAAATTTGCTTCAAAACACTTGCCCGAACATTAATTTTACTTGCTCAAAAAAAAGTTCAAAATATAAGGAAATAATGTAAAAAATCATGTGTTAGTCAAGGGCTTAACACAACACAATCATCTGAATAAACAGCACACATTGATTCACATTAAACACAATGGAGTGACAAACTTGGTCCAATCAAGTGTTGCTGTTGTATTGCATTGGGGCTTCACCATTAAGTGTTGGAAAGTTGCTGTGTGTTGCATCACTAAACAGCTGTTACCTTTGGTCTTCTGTATGGTTGACTTTGTGGGTTTGTTGGGGGGAATAAGTGAAAAAAAAAAGTGGCTTCAGAACTTTTTACTTGCCCAATTCGGGCAAGCATTTGTGACCCGCTACAACAAAATGATCCTAAAGTCGGGCGAGGTCGATTATTTGACAATTGCATGACATAATTCCCTACTCTTTCTGCTTTAAATTGATATATATCACATCTTATAAAAATAATCGGCTGCGGAGATATCAATGTTTAAAAGAGAGCATGTCGAGACATCTGGGAAATCACTGTTTCGAGAAAAGCGCCCTAAAAGTTTTCCTTGCGACGCAATCGCGATCGAGGTACACGCAAGTCAGTTTTCACCTCGGGACAATAGATGGCAAGCCCTAGCAACCCCCGAAATGCTCATTCAAATACAACTTGTGTACAGCGTCGGCGGTCTCCTCACTGACCAATCAGTGACCAGGATGCCAGGAGAAGCGGCTTGGCATAGCGCACCGCGCCCGCACGCACCAGTCGACTGGGCATTGTGCGAGCTTCACGCTTCGGTTAGCGGCGATCAGCAAACTGACCAATGAGATCACTCTGGTCGTTGTTAGGGGCGGAGCCTATCTGTGGCGCTCAATCCAAATTTTCAAACCAGTTTCTGCTTCGTCGAAACGCCAAAAAACATGGCCCAGAAAACGCTATTTTTTGGTCTTTACCTTCATCATTTTGCTTCAAAATTTCGACAGATGATAGGAGACATGTCAGACTCTAATAATATGTCAAATTTAAAAAATCGTAAGATTTGACTAATTGTGATGCTCTGACTTCAAACTCGACTTTCACGGCTTCGACCGTGCGCGACTTTAGGACCCTTTTGTTGTAGCGGGTCACATTTGTTCTCATTGTTCAGAAACACTTCCCCGAATTTAATTTTCACTTGCCCCGGGCAATCGGGCAAGTGCTTATGTAGCACCCTGGTTAAGTCATCCATTCAATTAACTCTTTATGTGCCACGTTCGCACGTCCAACTCAGTCGACATCGTGCCAACTTCGCATTCTGCTCAAACGCACAAACCCGCCCAAACCAATCGATAAATCGCCAAATGCCACAGTACAATGAAAGCGTTTCACGCGATCCCGTTCCTCGTGTCTATAGCTTGCATTTTATGTGGTGAATGACTAACAAGCAGTGTTTTGTACTGGATTTGCATGCAAATTCTAAGTTTCTGTGACTGTGTGCAAAAGTCATACATTTACAGTACATGTATCTACTGGGCATTTGAAAGAAAAGCAACTATAGATTTGTCATTGAATTTACATCAGTGCAAAGCTTGGCATATTTTCTACAACTTTGCTAACTTCGTCTACAATTTTACAGAAATTTATAAATGTTATATTGATTTGAAAAACACATTGTTTTCTCAACGTATGACTACGCTGGTGTCTCAGAATAATGTGGCACACGGGGGTTTCCACCATGGCACATAAAGAACTAGAAATGTCGCTAAGGCGACTGCTATGCCTCCGCCATAATGCATGATTCTCCTAATAGGTCTATAGTACATGTGGACAATGTATAATTACATTTTCACAATATTGGCAAAATATTGAAATTACATGTTTGTCACAAATGTGTTGAATGTTCACCTTCCTTTACCTAGGTTTAATTAGATGTATAGGAGAGCATGTATTTGGGGATTCAAGGACTTTAACTTGACTTTGACCCATTCATAAGTGTATGAATACTGTAATTTTCAAGGTATGGAGAAAAAGTGTAATTTCTGTATTGAAAAGTACACTGTTACCATTTTCTTTTGGCCTTTGACCCTAAAATTCATAGGAAAATCACTGTCAGGCAGAACATGCATAAATATGTAGTAAGTTTCAAGATAACTTGAGCAACTTCTGAGATATGGAGGAAAAAGTTAGTTCAGCACTTTCCATTGATCTTTGACCTTTTGACCTTTGAGGCAAACCCCCCCCCCAAAAAAAAAAAAAAAAGAGAAAAAGAAAATTTCCAGATAATCTAGGTTATACATGCATACACCAAGTGTAAAAAAAAAATAAAATGCTGGCATTATGTATGAGGGAAATAGTAAAAATTTGTGTTGCACTTGACCTTTGACCCCTGACCTTTGACCTATGAACCCTGGATTCTCTAGATAATAACTGCCAGTCAGTACGTGTATATATACTATGTTCCATGAAGATACCTTGAACAATTTCCAAGGTACGGAGAAAAAAGCGAAGTTTTAATATTCTAACTTGACCTTTTGACCTTTGAACTTTGACCTCATGACCCAAAACTTTCACCAGAGAATCTTAATTGGGTAATACATGTATACACTAAGTTTCAAGAAAATATCTTCAGGCATTGCATAGATATGGAGGAAATAGTGAAATTTCACGTATTTGACCTTGACCTTTTGAACTTTGACCTTGACCATGTGCACCCAAAAGTTGATAGGCACAACTTCACCCCCTAATATACATACATGCCAAGTTTCATTAGGATACCTTAAAAGGTTTTGATAGTTACCCTGTCCACAAAATTTATTACGGACGGACGGAAGGACGGACGGACGGACGGACGGACGGACGGACGGAAGGACGGACGGACGGACGGACAACCCGAAAACATAATGCCTCCGGCACCACTTCGTGGCGGAGGCATAATTAAAAGGGTAAAATGTGTATATAAAATATTAAAGAACCGGCTTACGAGCAAACTACAACTCGTATCCTACAATGAGCCAGCCAATTTTCGAAAGATATATTTGTGAAGATTACAACTTAATTTACTTTTGTTGACTTGCAATGGTTGTATATGACAAACAAACAATTTAATAAACAGGGCAATTTCGTACCGAGTGTACGTGGGAAAATGAATTTTACACGTTTTTCTCCATGTCCACTTCCCTGGTCTGGTGCATCACTTTCTTTTGTTCATGGTTGGTTGTTTGTTACTAATACTGTAAAAGTGGTAATTTCATGGGCGATGGGGGCCGCTTTTGATTGGCTTGAGTTATGCTTTACGCATTGCTACCCTGTCAGAGCTACGAATGTGGCACTTTTAAATGCGCTCGTGAGGCAATTGTGATACACTCTAAAGCCACAGTAATCTCGCCACGGAAATTTTGGGGCATGTTCAAAATTTGGGGGCGACCATGGCGATGGTGGCGACCCTCCACGCTTCTGAACTGCTCAAGATACTATAGAGAAGATTCAAAGCAATCAAGCCACGATCCGCCGCGTTTTGTTGATTTTGTCGAGAATAAACTTGTTTATTACATAATCTGACTTATCATTGTTCAGCTATTTGTAAGGTCATTTTAACATCTGATAATAATCAGGTCAGGTCACAAAGTTTGAAGACTTAAATATTTAAATGTAACAAAGCAGAGTAAGTAAGCAATGGTTGTCCTCAAAGAGAAATTTAAGAGTCATTTCTGAGATGGTCTTCCAGGCTATCCCTTGATTTGTTGTAACAATGATCAAGAAATTTAATTTATGATCTTTGCTAAACTATTGCCTCTTTTTGATTTTTATCAAAAAGCATGAAAAGGTAATAACAATGACTGTAAGCCAAGAATTTTATGATTATCTGGATGTAGGTAATCAAAATTCAATCTTTTTTTCCCCTGTAACAGTATATGAGATTTTAGATATTGTTCATAATTTACCTTCTAAAAGAAGTTCTGGTTATGATGATATTGATAATATACTGTTAAAAAATATAATACCTTATATTGTTGATCCTTTGTTTCACATTTTTAATCTATCAATATCACAAGGGCAGGTACCAGATGTTATGAAAATATCAAAAATAGTTCCAATTTTTAAAAAGGGTAATAGGGAAGAATTGAATAATTACAGACCTATTTCTCTTTTGCCTAATATATCTAAAATATTAGAAAAGATAATATATTCTCGAGTTATAGATTTTTTTAATAGAAATGACATTTTGTCAAAATATCAATTTGGATTTCGCAAGAAACATAGCACAGCACATGCAATATTATCTTTCACTGAAAAAGTATCTCGAGCAATTGATAAGTTTCAACATACTGCAGGAATCTTCCTGGACCTCTCCAAGGCCTTCGACACGATTAACCACGACATTCTTCTTTATAAACTTAATCATTATGGTATACGTGGGAAGGCCTTGGAGTGGTTCAGAAGTTATTTGAAAGACAGAAAACAATTTGTTTGTATAAACAATGAAAAATCTTCTTTGCGCTCAGTTGATTGTGGAGTTCCACAAGGAAGTATACTAGGGCCGTTACTTTTTATTATCTACATCAATGATTTTCCCAAATCTTCAAATGTTCTTTCTTTTATATTATTTGCAGATGATTCTAATCTTTTCTTTTCTCATTCAAATCCTCATACATTAGTTGATGTCATGAATATAGAATTGAACAAGATAATGCAATGGCTAAGAGCAAATAGATTATCGCTTAATTTGCAGAAAACAAATGTGATGTTGTTTAGTAATACCCTTGATAAATTGCCACATGATATAATTTTTGAAAATGAAGTAATAAAACAGGTTTATTCTGTTAGATTTCTTGGTGTAACTGTAGACAGTAAGCTTTCTTGGAAACAGCATATAGATTGTATATGCCGCACTATTTCCAGTAACATAGGTGTAATTAATAAAGTAAAGTTTTGTTTTTCTGTTAAAAAGTTGCTAATGTTATATTCAACGTTAATTTTACCTTATTTAACGTATGGAATTATAGTATGGGGAAATACACATTCAACTTACTTGGATAAATTATTATTGTTACAAAAAAAAGCACTTCGAGTAATATGTAATACCTCCAAATATTCCCATACTGACGGATTATTTGTGGAGAATAAGGTTTTAAAAGTAAGGGATTTGTATTATTATTACCTTGGTCAATTTATGTACAGTTTGTATAATAAGTCACTTCCTTCAGTTTTTGAGAATATGTTTAATAAGAATAAAAATATTCATAAATACCCCACTCGTCAAACAGATGAATATCATTTGCCCCTTACCCGAACTCTATTTACAAAATCCACGTTTATCTACAGTGGCCCAAAATTTTGGAATTCCCTTGAGAAAAATATAAAAGATTCCATTAGTTTGAAATCATTCTCTAGTAATTTAAAGAAATATTTGATTAGCTCATATGTACCCCATGATTAGTTTGACTGTTTGGAATTGTTGTTCTTTTTCTTCACCCTGTATCGAGAATGTTGACCTGCCCTTCGCTCTCTCTACTCCCCCTCTCCCCCTCCCGCCCTCTCTTTCCCTACTCTCTTCTGTGTGTGCACAATGTATGTGGATGCATACATGTGTGTATACGTGCGTGTGTGTGCGTATGTGTATGTGGGTACGTGTGTGTGCTTGTGTGTATGTGTATGTGTATGTGTGTGTGTATGTGTATGTGTATGTGTATGTCTATGTCTATGTCTATGTCTATGTGTATGTGTATACATGTGAAAGCGTATACACTGTACTTCATGTAACCATCCGATTTGATTGAATGAAAACTGTATACTTTCAATGATTAGCTTGTACGGTACATGTATCGTTGTATTGTGTTATAAAGTCATATATAATTAATGTATTGTAGTAATGTAACGTAAGTGAGGGGACTGCAATCTACAAGTTCGCTTTTTAGCAGCCCCTCAATTTCCATTTCCATGAAGTTCTTTTAAGAACCAATATGTATTATTATGTTCCAATATATGTAATCATGTCAAAGTGTATTACCTGTGTTTGATTGGAAATGAAAATAAAAAAAACATGCATGTGAACATGCATGTGTGTGAAAAAAAAAAAAAAAAAAAAAGATAATATGCTGTAGGACTACTAGTAGTTCTACACAAAACTTATATTTGCATGGATGTCACATTTCCCCAACTTCTTTTATCATTCTCTGAATATGTTCATGTACTAAAGGGGAATGCTTTTTATATGCACAAGAGTACTTACTTGAGTGTGCATGTTGACGAGTGCACAATAATCTCAAGCTTTAGGAGACGGGGTTCCAGGTAAGCCTACCAACAGAGGGCAGCATTACACTTTTTCTGCAGGAGCCATACAGTCATGAGTGGAACCAACCTTTGTTGATGTTTTAAAAGCCAATGTTTGAAGAAAAATGGTTTTGGTTGTTGTTGTTGCTGTTGTTGTTGTTGGGGTTTTTTGTGAGTGTGTTTTGTCTTTTGTTTTGGTTTTTTTCGTTTGCCATTTAGTATTGCATGTTGCAGCTAGAGGACAGTATCATAAGATACACTGGTCTAAGATCTCAACTCTACTTTGCAACTGCACATGCTATGAGGTATCCATACTTAGTGCTATTACTGCAATTTGAACACCTACAGTCATCTGGTAATCAGTCTAAATACCAGTACATACATGTATATTAAATATATCAATGTTCAAATACACACACATTTGCAGGGAGGGGAATATTCATGGATCATCTCATATTCAACTGGCATATGGAATGGGACATGCTTCAGCATCACAAACTCAGATTCAGATTCAGATTCAGATTTATTCAACACTTTCAGTAAAAAACAAACAAACAGGAGAATACAGAAAATTGACAACTAACATCATAATAATAAGAAAAGAATGATCACAATAAGCATCAGTACAAAAATACAATACATGTACATTTGAAAGTGTTCGGAGACAGACAGAAAGGCTATGCCTTATATAAAAGTCCTGTCCCCATACTATTTCATTCATAAGATATTAAAGTATTGAATGAATACATTTCTTTTTTGAGTTAATACACACATACATACGCGCACACACACATACACACACTGACATATTTTACAAGAAAAAAAGTTTATCACACCATTTCGGCATACTGATTTAAAACATGCAATCTTAATTTTCTCTTAAACACATTCAGCGATGAACTCTGTCTTATTTCGACCGGAATAGCATTCCAAATTTTGGGTCCATTAAAAAATATAGAATTATATGATGGCATAGTTCTAGCATAAGGCAATGTAAATCTATCTTTTATTCTCATATCATAATATCTTCTATTATCACTCATTTGAAAATAGTTCATCAAACATTTTGGAAGCATCTTCCTAAAGCATAAGTACATAAAAATTGCACTTTGATAATAATATATATCATTAGATTTTAAGATCTTCAGATTAAAAAATATAGGCGATGTATGGGCAAGAAAATCACAGTGATGAATAATACGGACCAGCTTTTTCTGCAATAAAAACAATCTCTCAGGTCACACCTGAGTTTGCCCAAGCTATTGCACAGTAGTTTAGATGAGGTAATACGAGAGTATTATAAAGAAGAAGCAACACCTTTCTTGACAGAAATCGCAATCTATAAAATATCCCTACATTTTTTGACAATCTATTGCAGACGACACCAGTATGTTCGTTCCAATTAAGTTTGTTATCAATTGTCACACCAAGGAATTTGATCAAACAAACTTGGTCAAAATTCAAATCTTTAACTACAATCTTAATATCGTTGATATCTATCTGTCTTTTCGTGAATACCATATAATTTGTTTTCTTTGCATTAAGAACAAGTTTATTACAGTCTAACCAATCAAAAAATTTCAGAAATTCTTTATTAAAATCATTTTGAAGTACAACTGGATCTCTACCCTTCATGAACATACTGGTGTCGTCCGCAAACATTATCAATTGCAAAGAATCTGAAACATTGCACATATCATTTATATATAACAAAAAAAGCAAAGGACCAAGGATAGATCCTTGTGGCACACCACATCTTATTGTCATCATATCAGATTCAATATCACCATACACGACATATTGCTTTCTTCCACTTAAATAGCTATCAAACCATTGTAGATTCACTCCTCTTACACCATACAAATTAAGCTTTTGCAATAAAATTGAATGGTTTAATGAATCAAAGGCTTTACTCAAATCTAAAAAAAGACCAATCATTATTTCTTTATCATCAAAAGCGTCAGCGACCTTGTGTATAAATTCAACAATGGCAGAAGATGTAGAATGTCCAGCTCGAAAGCCAAATTGCTTATTACTAATTATATTGCACTTTTCCAAACTCAGAAGCCACAACAACTGTTTTTACATAAACAGCTGCAGAAAATGGTTTTGCATGAGGAGAAGATAAATTTTCTGTTGAAGGCATTGTATGTTTACCTGCTGATCTGTCTAAATTTGTGGATCAGACAAAAATGACAGACTTTGTAATTTCTTTCTTTATTTATTCATTTTATTTATCTATTTACTTATAAATTCGAAACAGTCAAGGCAGCGTCCTCGCCAGAAAATGAAGTACGCGTGGCGGAAAAGTGCCGTCAGGTAGTTTGAAATATTTACGCGTGGTGGCTCAAACTGAACACGTGGTCGGGTCGCTGGGGGAAGAAACGGCGCTTACACACCGACATGCGCGTGCGCGAGAAGCATGCAAAAACAAAACAAAACAAAAAGAGAGAGAGAAGGGGACAAAATTGGTGCGATATCGCACTGTCGACTCTGCGTTATAACGTTACAGCTTCGTAGCTAAAAAAAAATGGTACTAAAACTGTCCGAAATCATCCCTCCGTTTGTAACAGATCTTATATATATATGCAGGGCTCGACACTAACGGTGGCCCGGGGTCACCAAAAAAGTCGGATGTTAACGTTTGCCTTTGCCTTTGGAAATGAACAGCGGTAACAATCGGCTCCATACGATGCCAAGATAACTGTCGGATGTTTGTCTTTAAATTTCGAAATGAATAACAGGAAACGTTCAGCTGCGTTTGATGATAAAGTAAATATCTGATGTCTGCCCTGACGTTCAAAAATCAAAAATAGTATAACATTCGGCTCCGTACGATGCTAAAATAATTACAGGCGATTCATTTCACTTTCGGAAGTGGACAGCAGTAACATTCGGCTCCGTACGATAATAAGTTAATGTCGGATGTTTGCCTTTGCTTTTGGAAATGAACAGCGGTAACAATCGGCTCCATGATGCTAAGATAACTGTCGGATGTTTGCTTTTGAATTTCGAAACGAATAACAGTAACATTTAGTTGCGTTCGGTGGTAAATTTAATGTTTGATGTTTGCTTTGACGTTCGGAAATGAATAACAATAGTATTCAACCCCGTACGATGATAAAATGAATGCCGGAATTTTTTTTTTACCTTCGAAGGTATCAATAACAATAAAATTTAGCTCCGGAAGAAGCTAGAATAAATGTCAGATGAGTGCTTTTACGTTCGGAAGTGAATAGCAGTAATATTCTGCTCCATACGATGCTAAAATAACTGTCGGATGTTTGCTTTTAAATTTCGAAATGAATACAACGTAACAGTAACGTTCAGCTGCGTTTGATGATAAAGTAAATATCTGATGTCTGCCTTGACGTTCAAAAATGAAAAATAGTATAACATTCGGCTCCGTACGATGCTAAAATAATTTCCAGATGATTCATTTCACTTTCGGAAGTGGACAGCAGTAACATTCGGCTCAGTACGATAATAAAATAATGTCGGATGTTTGCTTTCAAATTTGGAAATGAATAACGTTAATATTCTGCTCCGTACGATGCTAAAACAAATAACAGATTGTTGCTTTTACATTTGGAAATGATTGATGGTATCAATCGGCTCAGTTAGATGCTAAAATAAATAGCGGATGTTTGCTTTCACGTTCGGAAATGAATAAGGATAACATTCATGAAGCTCCGTAAGGTGCTAAAATGAATGTCGGTTGTTTGCTTTTAAATGTAAAAATCATTTACGGTATAATTCCGCTCCGTAAGGTGCTAAAATATTAGTTAATGTTGGATGATTGCTTCTACAATCAGAAATGAATAACAGTAACTTTCAGCTCTTTACAATGCTAAAACAAATGTCGGATGTTTAAAAATGTCTGCAAATGATCCCACTTTCTCATTTCAAACTTAAGTTTTGATAACCTAAATAGGCATCAACTTTTATAGTAATCTATAAGCCTATTTGCTAAATCTTAGAACTCTGAATAACGGTAAGATGATTGATTTTTTTTTAATTCATTTATTTCAGACATGGGTACCTGTATCACGTCAGTCATCAGTGTGGTCATACTTTCATTTTATTTTTCTAACGGACCGGTATCACACTGCAACGCTGCGTTTAGTTTAGCTCTGCGTCGCTGAAAATGTGACTTATAGTCTGCGAAATCATCTTTTCTTTTATGACAATAGTGGATACGTATATAACTTAGTAAAGTATCGGTTTGCATCATTTTTTTTTTTGCACTTTGTTTTGCGTTTCTTTTTTATTTTAAGGATTGCACTGATTTGAAGAAAAAAAGAGAAAGGAAGAAAATATTGGTGCTACTAGCCTATAACGAAGCGTCAACCCACCATAAAAGCTGCATTTACGTTAACTTTGAGTTGCTGAAAATGTGACTAAAAGTCGTAGAAATTATCTTTCCAATAATGCAATATTGTTGATACTTGTCACGTAATAAAGTGCAAGTTTGCATCGCTTTCATCCTTTATTTTTGTCCGTTTCTTTCTCTATTTCAAGTCTCACACGATTGAGAAGAAAAAATGAGCAAAGGAAGAAGTTTTGAAAAAGAAAAGAAAAAGAAGAAAATATTGATGCAAGTATAACAAAACGGCATCGCGGTATCAAAGCTGCGTTTATAGCATAACTCTGCGGTGCTGAAAATGTGACTTCCAGTGTCCGAAATTATGTTTTCTTTCATCATACAATGACATAATTGTTGTTATTCATCATGTAACTAAAGTGAAGGTTTGCATCTTTGCACTATTTCCTTTCGTCTCATTTTTTTTGTTCTGTTCTTAAAAAATCACGCTATTTAGAAGAATGTGGAAAGAAAATGAAGATGATGAAGAAGAAAAAAGTAGTGCAACTGTCGAAACGAAGCAGCATCAATGCTCTATCAACTCTGCATTTAGTTAAACTAAACGTCTCTGCGAAATGACTTAAGTGTCCGAAATTCTTTTCTTTCATGACATGATTGTTGATATTTATCACGTAACTACAGCATATATTTCAATCGCATTTATATAATTTCCTTTGTGTTTTTTATGTCAAGAGTCGCGCAATTTAGAAGGAAAAATAACAGCTAGAAAAGATTAAAAGAAGAAAGTATTAGTGGAACGAACTGAGCGCAGAGTCAGCGCCCTCGCACCAAATGTGACTTCAAAAATATCTCCGAAATTATCGATTCTTTTATGACAATATTGTGGATACTTATCACTTAATAAAGTGAGGGTTTGCATTGCTTTCATACTTTCTTTTGCGCTATATTTTATTCTTTCGTCTATTTTTCCATCATATTATAGTACACTTCAAAGATCACGCAATTTAGGAGAACATGCATACGTCTTCGTCCTATTTCATGTCTCCCTCTTTTGCTGTATTTCCCCTCCAATGAATGACGAAAATAAAAATTATGTACATGTCTCCCTCACAACAAAAAGAATCACGTGCTAGCAATCTTCGTAAAATTAAATCTAACTGTTGATTGCCAGCAAAGAATAAGGGGGAAAGCATGCAGTCTCTTCGGATCGAAGACGCTTGACTCCCCCCCCCCCCCCCCCCCCCCCCCTCCTTGCAGAAATTTCCACAAAACCAGGTGCTAGACGCAGGTGCTAGACGAAAGAATGCGCGCACTAGAATTCTGTTTATAAACAGAGTGTAAATAGCCTGGAAATATCGATCGAAGAACTAGCTCGAGAGTAGAATTAATACAGGAATCATTACAAGGATCACGATTCTATTAATTTAGTCTTTCTTTTGGCCCATAGTAGAAGCATCGAACAGTCGATCACAGTCCGGCATAATAGTGTATACTTGATTATTTTAGATGTTCCTGAACTATAGAAAGGGATTGATCAATCACTCGATTTATTGAATCACAGAAAGACAATAATTATGAAAGGACACGTCTCGATTACAGACAGAAATTCACTACGAGTATTTATGCAGCCACTACCCGATTAGACAGTATAACATAACGACAATTTCAGGCTCATTAAAACTATGTATTACTTTTCAGAGTTTGAAAGAATTTCACCTATGAACTGTGACGGTCCACATACGGAGATGATTTGGCTATCAACATTCGTTTGTTTCTTGTTTTGTTATGTCTTGTCTGTTTGTTTGCTTGCTTTGACGATTTCTTCGTATCGAATGTAAACTGTTACCGCAATCGAGCCATAAAGCGCAGCTGCATGCGGCGCATTCGATTCATTGAACTTGAAGTAGACACAAACAAGGCAGGAGCACATGGCACGTGTCTCGCACATCGGCACATCCACACACAGCGAGACATTTAGCAATCATCGTTATGGCAGACAGTCTGATTTCAATCATGGGAAAAGAAACTGGAATACAGTACTTGGGAAAAGCCTATATATAAAAACGTATGGCTTATTCTGAGTTCTAAGATTTAACATAGGTTTATAGATTGTTATAAAAGTTGATGCCTATTTAGGTGGTCAAAACTTACGTTTGAAATGAAAAAGTGGGAGCATTATTTTGTAGACATTAACATGTAAACATCCGACATTTGTTTTAGCATTGCAAATAGCCGAAAGTTACCGTTATTCATTTCTGATTGTAAAAGCAATTATCCAACATTTACAAGTATTTTAGCACCTTACAGAGCCGAATGTTATACCATTAATCATTTTCAAATGTAAAAGCAAACAACCGACATTCATTTTAGCCTTTTACAGAGCAGAATGTTATCCTTATTCAGTTCCGAACGTGAAAAGAAACATCCGTTATTTGTTTTAGCGTCTGAGCCGATTGATACCGTTTATCATTTCCAAATGTAAAAGCAACAATCTGTTATTTACCTTAGCATGTACGGAGCAGAATATTTCCGTTACATTCATTTCCAAATTTAAAAGCAAACATCCAACATTATTTTATTTTATTATCGTACAGAGCCGAATTTTACTGTTGCCCGCATCCGAAAGTGAAATGAATCATCTGACAATCATTTCAGCATTGTACAGAGCCAAATGTTACTGCTATTCACTTCGAAACGTAAAAGCAGTCATTTGACATTTATTTGGGCATCTTCCGGATCCGAATGTTATTGCTATTTACTTTCGAAAGTGAAAGCAAACATCCGACATCTATTTAATCATCATACGGGGTTAAATATTATTGCTATTCATTTCCGAACGTCAAAGGGATCATTCGACATTTATTTTAGCATCTTCCGGAGCTAAATGTTATTGCTATTTACTTTCGAACGTAAAAGCAAACATCCGGCATTTATTTTAACATCGTACGGAGTTGAATATCATTGTTATTCATTTCCTAATGTCAAAGCAAACATTCGACATTTATTTTAGCATCTTCCGGAGCTGAATGTTATTGCTATCTACTTTCGAACATAAGAGCAAACATCAGACATTTGTTTTATAATCGTACGGAGTTGAATATTATTGTTATTCATTTCTGAACGTCAAAGAGGTCATCCAACATTAATTTTAGCATCTTACGGAGCCGATTGTTTGATACCGCTGTTCATTTCAAAAGTAAAGGCAAACATCCGAAAAAAAGGAGGTTGAAATGTATGAAATAAAAAAAAAAATATGAATTTTAGAGCTGCTGAGTACAATACTAGTTTGTGCTTCCAAACATTGGCAGCTTTGGTTGCTGGATCACTCGCACATGGCTCGATCTGCGATCTGCTGCTCCAGGGATTGCGCGCGTACACGTGTAGTAACAGTGGCAACTCACAGTGATCGGAGAGAAGCGCCCGTAAATTTTCTGCACCGGAATCTCGGTGAACGTGGTATAATACTGCGGTCACTGTGCACCTCCGTATGCTGGGTTGCAAGCGCAAGCTCTAAGCAAAGTGGAATCGGTAATGGACCGCGTGCGATGCGGGTACATCGCACTCGGTAGACGATCTTGCCGCTAGTAGAGCGAGCGCCGAGCAAGTAACTGTCGAGCATGCGTTCGAAGGAAACTGCAAAAGATTTTTTTTTTTTTTCAGATGGGAAACATTACAAAAAGGGGAAGGAAGAAAACAAAAACTCTGAAAATTACGCGTGGTAGTCCAAATTTACGCGTGGCGCAAAATTGGTCGCCACAATTTACGCGTGGCGCAAAATTGGCTGCCACAATTTACGCGTGGCGCACCCGCCACGCGTAAAACGCCTGGCGAGGACGTTGAGTCAAGGCAAGCCTAATCAAGCAAGCAAATTAAATCATTCAAAAACTGGATGTACATCTACAGTTTAAGATTTTACAAATACAACTTTAATAATTTGTACCAACTCCTCATGCAGGTCATACATTACATTCATAGTCATTCTGTGTAATACACAACAGCCCCCTGATATGGACTTACTAAAAATTGCTCCCTAAAACAAGTGATGTGTGCTAAGCAACCCTGGGTTTCTAAGGGCTTAATTATTTGGTGCTGATGCAGTTTGGTATTGAGGCAGATCAACTGCCACCACATCAAACTGTCTCATACTTGAACAAAAGATTTCCAACTTGTATCAGATCTCTTTACATAACTGTGATTCATATTGGATTACAGGAAGAGTTCAGTTCAGCTTTGATATTCCACATTAGGAATTGTTGCTCAATGTGGATAAAACAGGATTCTCATTGTATCCACTAGTTGACACAGAGTACAGACAGCGACCATGTGATATCATTCAGAGCAATGATATTGATCAAAGTTATGAGTCAAAATTGACAGTTGCCATGCTCTATTGATGTGGTGCAAATCTATGGGAGTGATTTGATGTAGGCCTATGTTGATATAATGTGCAATTTCAGTATAGTTTGGTCCAACTGAATCCTGAACTTAAGATACCTGCTTGCCACACATCTGTCTGTCAACAGGTTACAGAAAGTAAATTAAAATACACTTACTTCCAATGCAATGCACCATACTTGTCTACCTAATCAATTAAGTGGTCGTTTCACGCTATGACTGCCAGCAGGCAGTGTTTACACGGTATTCAACAGAACCTGAAATAGAACCTGTTTTACAAGAGATGACTGTAGACTTAAACATTTCTTTAAAATTCCAGAACCCTAATTGCTACTAAAATAGCTCAAGGATGAAAGAAAGAAAAAAGAGAAGCTGCCACTTTAAAGTTACCTGTGGCCAAGGGGTGAATTCTCAACCACACTTACAGGAGAGTACCTCAACTTAATTAACCCAACATACATGACATCCAATGACAACCAGGTGAAGTAAATTTACTGTTGATTGTACACATGAATGGACAGATGCAGATAAATCATGACAAATCCATTACACTAAATTAGTGCTAATTTATAGTTGTAGTAGATCTAGCTCCTCTTCTAGAAAAGTCAATTCTACATATCAAAGTCTTTCTCAAGACTCGATATTAAAAAAAAACAACTGAAGTTAGCCATATACCATCAAAATTAGTAACTAGAGAAGCACACCTCCACCACGCATGCAGCTCATTTCCACCACTGATCTTGTTCTTCCAGAGATATCAGTGATTTCCATCCATACTTACAGCATTGTGTGCTAAAAGTCGCCAGATTTCCCAATATAGAAGCCTTTGTTACGTCATAAACCCTCAGCTGCACGGCGCGCCTTGCCCTAGCAGAAACTAGGGCACGCACTTTAGTGCACGCATGCAAACCTCAAATACGCGCAGCCTGAACTCTCAAGTTCATTGACCCTACCTGCCAAAATATTAAAAATGCTTCATAAATTCCCCCAAAATTATCGGATTACTACCAAAATTTAATCATCTGTTACTTGTACTATTCTAAACCTTTCCTGCAAGTTTCATCCAAATCCGTTTGCTACTTTTTGAGTTATTTTGCACACGGACAAACTAACAAACAAACCAACGGCAACGCCTAACAACGGTAACGAAAACATAGCCTCCTCCCTTGGCGGAGGTATTAACTTATGGAACATATCTTTCAAATATAAACTGGGAACTCAAGAGCCATTGCAGATCTACACATGATTGATTACAAGTTGAGAGAAGTTGGTTGAGACATGCAGTTCCTAATCACTGCTGATCTTTTGTCAAAGTGCTAGTGGCTAGAGCTAGAGGGCACACGAACACACACACCAGCACAGACGCAGCGCGCAGCATCTCAGCTCAGCTCAAGCTCAGCCACTCACAGTCACACATGCACACACGTCGGTTTCTCAGCTCAACCAACTTCTTCTCTTAACTTGCCATTATCATTGCAATTAAAGTGGTACACTGATTCTTAGCTCCAGGTTAACTCGAAAGACACGTCGCACAATACTGGATAGCGATAGATAGCTTCGCCTTCAGGTCCCTCACGGCCTCAGCTCAGATTTGCAGGCACGTTCGTTCCGCGTAATAGGTAGGTTCTGGTGTCACGATTTCCTATAGACGGGACTGAGGATACTTCGGCAATTCTTAAGCAGACTACATGATCAGATGTCGGAAGTACATCGAAACCAGCAAATTGACGTTGGAATGCAGATAACAGAGACAAAAATATACAGCAAGTATGAACTCTCATTCTCAGGAGCTCAGGAGGTTTTGCCACTTACCGTGAAGTTGATCAGAAAAGCCGAAAGGCCCGAATCCTTCATTCACTCAGCTGAGCAGCAATAATGATTAAAACCTTTTATCGAAGATGTTTATCACCTTCAAAGCTATAGAGGGCAGTATAGTGCATCCTATTTTGTGCGTATAAATAGTTACTTAGTCCCATAATAGCAGCGAATGGTCTGTTAGCTCAGTCGGCAGAGCGTCGTGCTGATAACGCGAAGGTCGTGAGTTCGAGCCTCACATAGACCACAGCTTCTACTTTTGCTTTTTTTTTTTTTTTTTAAAACACTATCACTATTTTTTTTTTCCTTCTTTAGCGTGTCTTAGCATTCTTATTCTTAGTCATCAACTTATGAATTTCATCCAAAAAAGGCCCAACAAAAATTCAATTGCCAATCTCATAAATTTGGCGATTTAAATTTTCCCTCCCACACCCTCTCTCCCTAAATCAATACAGCATGTACTGAAAAAGTGGATATTTTCGCTAATACTAATTTTTCGCTCCTGACTGGGTAAGGGTTTCACATGTTTATAATTCCGCGGAATCAATACATTGCGTACAGGAACATATGGCAAGCAAAAATATTCACATGCTTTTATTTTCACGGTGCTTTCTGGTTGCACGAAATGCGCGAAAATTTCCACTTTTACAGTACCTGTCAGTCTCTTCATATGACATTGCTTAGGGTGCCTTGTCAAGCAAATTCTTCAGTGTAATTTTTGCTGCACACTTTATCAAATACACTGCAGTTAAAACTTATTCATGTCAAATTTGATACAACAACATTATCTTATTCAACAATAGTCACCAACTATGAGGGGGGAAAAAAGAGAACACATTGAAAACTAGAAAAGCACTATGAGAGCGCAGACATCTACCAAGCAGATTATTTCTACCCATACATGCTGAATACCCATGCATTATTTCTACCCAAGCATTATATTTACCCATTATTTCTACCCATGCATGCTGAATATCACCCAATTTTCCAATGTTGACGTCTTTTGTTTACATCATCAGATTAACAAATTTCATGCTGCCCAGCGCATAGCCCAAGAAGAACATGTGCTTTAATAGCTTGAAATACCTGGCATTTTTTAGTGCCATCTTTCATTATCTAAACTACAAACCACATCCTGTATAAATGAAGTAAATTAATCCATTCATCATTTGCATTATATACATACAGAGACTCCAACCCATTTTTGCAAAATCTCCCATTCTCACGCTTGAGATTTAATTTCTCCCGCCCTGGCTCTGTGTCTCCCGTTGGAAAGGATTTCTTACTTATTGCTATCGTCTGTTGAAAAAATAAGCCTTACAGCACCAGAGAGCATCTAGAAATCCAGGAACTTCACGCTTTGTACACATCAACTTGGAGTCTCCCGTTTGCTAGGGGTTTCAGGCGGGAGAATCTCCAGATCAGAAGGTGCTTTGGGTTGGAGTCTCTGTACATAGTCAGGGTGTGGGCTGCCCTCCCCCCCCCCCCCTCTTTTTTTTTGGCAGGATTATATAGGGTCTTACTTTTTGGGCCCCCTCACTTTTTTTCAGGAAATATAGGGTGCCACTTTTTTCTTTTCCTTTTTTTTTTTCTTCCTTTTTTTGTTTTGGTCCTTGTCGGGTGATGTAAGTAAAGAAGTGTCATCGCGAAAATGTTTAGACTTTTTTCTTTTGCTTGGCAGTCGATTAACCCCATAGATGGCACCAGAAAAATGTGGCAGCAAAATGTCCCCCCCCCCCCCATCATCAAAAAAAAATTGAGTGCCCTGCTCCCATAAAGTCAGCCCCCTCAATTTGAAAAACATAGCGCCCTCCCTGCTAGTAAATGTAGTGCTTTCCTACGTCATTGTTCTGTAAAAACATCTGAAACTGACGCAATTTATTATCTTTGTTAAATTAGATCAAATTTGATCAAAACTCTACCATATTGTTTATTTAGTATGTACGAAATGTACGGAATATATGGAATCCGCCCCCACCCCCCCCCCCAATATTTTGTGCTATAATTCTGCAACGCGAGAAGACCTCGCCGCAAGGCTTTTGACTTTTTTCTAAGTGTCACGCAATTTTTTACACCAAATTTGCAATGTCTACACACAATAATGAAGCCACGCCCATTTTTATAATGGCATGTCACCCAAAATGGGCATAGTTTTGGGATTTTGTGTACCAGGTACATTTTCTATGGAAAACAGTGCTCTGTCATAAAACTCATAAAAACCTGTCTATTTTTACTATGTGTATTCCCCACTTTGATTAATTTTATGCTAATTATGGTAGAAAAGTGGTCCATGACAATTTCCATTGAAATAACAAAGAAAAGTACAAAAGTAAAAACAAAGAAATACATAAGAAATTCCAAAAACAATGAAATACATAAGAATTCAATGACTTTTGGTAGTTTTTATGATGCACAATTGTTGAATATGTCCAAACAGATATACAAACCCCCCCAAAAAATAGACTCTCAGTGCTTTTACTTTGTGTATTTTAAGCTAAAATTAGATGTTGTGCTTAATTTGCATAACTGATTGATTAAAATCAGAAATTGATAATTAAAAAAAAAATTAAGACACAATCTTGTAGATTACAACGTGGGTGTCGCGTGTGCCAAATTTCGTCGCAATCACGCCACTGGTGGAGATTCATGGGTGGTCCAGTTCATTTGCTGCCCACCAGAGTACATTCGAAAAAACAATAAACAGCATCAAATCAGCAAAAATGTGCATCAAAGCATTCATTCATCAGTAACGATCAACTCCTGATTCTTCAGGTGTGTGTACTTACACAGAGATCTCTATCTTAAATACAGCTGCACGTAAATACAATTCCTTATATGGTTAGTAATATTCCTGAATATATCCAAGCTGGGCCATCTTTCTCACTCCGTGGTGTCCCAGTGCTAACTAGGGCACGGCTGCACACTACTAGTAACCCATATTTTCTACTGGTCCAACCTGTCTGTCAGACCAGTAGGTACCCAGTTTTGTTTTGTTTTTTTTTCTTTTTTTACTGGTCCATTCCTGAAAAAGTTAGTAGCACTGGTCCGACAGTGATTTTTACTGGTCCTGAATCATCAGACTAGTGCCAGTGTGCAGCGTCTTTAGGTCTTTAAAGAAAGCAATAATAATTATGTAAGTACTGTAATAAGATCCTCTGTTCAGTGAGTGATTGGATGATATGAAAGGCTGGTGAGACAATCAATATGGAGAAGTGTTACATAATCGTGTTACATAATCCCTGTCAAAAACTTTGACTGACCTGACATGAAGTTTCTGGAGTTGGGTGTCTGGTATTAAAATCGTACAGAAGACTACCTGTATTGCAGTGATTTATATTGCTTACATGAATGCTTGTAACGTACGCTATAACAGTAATCATCAATCTTTTCCCACACAACATGTACATGTGGGACAATGAATTATATTTGAGAGCCTCAAATTTCATTATTTATGTATCATCCAACATTGCTGACACAACCTGCACTAATGATTGCACAAAATTTCATCATCTCCAGCTTGTGTTGCATATGAATACAATACATGTACATTCCAATGCATGCATGCCCCTATTGAAAAAGCTAAAATCTCATGTCTTATTGGATTTTATATTGCTCTTTTTATTTCCAGCAAAGACTACACAATGCCACACCAATATGTACTTCTAACATACACAGAAGCATATACAGTCAACCTTGCTAAAGTCAACCTAGCCTAAGTTGAATAATCCCCTAAGTCAAAGGTCTTTCTAGGGCCTCTTCTCTTTATATGATATGTATTGATTTTAATCCCTCATACATTAAATTTTCTCTAAGTCAAAGCTATTTCTTCAGTCAAAATGGATTCAACTTTATAGGCAAGGTTGACTGTAGCCTCAAACAGAAATAGAATCAATGTTCGTAAAAAAAAAAAAAAAATCTGACCAAGCAAGTAGGTCTTAAAAATTAACCTCTTATTGCACTTGAACTTTGGAATGAAACTAAATAATCAGAAATTCAAACAACTGGTGGACATCATCATCAGTGATAAAAATGCAAATCAAATATAATAATCATAAATGCCCTATCACCATAATATCCTGTTAGAGTCATGAGAAATTAAAGTTGAGAAAATTACAAAGTAACGTGATGTGGGTGCACAAAATCAGAAATCTGGCATTTGTTCAAAAATCACAAGTTTCATGGCTGTACTGTATTTACTTCTTGTCCACATTTCAAAGCCCAAGAATATTTTCAAATGGGAACCTTGTTGTTGTCGGCATTTTTTTTCTTCAAACTTTTTAAGCATGCAACTTTGGGATGTGTAATAAAATTATATGTTTGGATGCTTCTGCATGGTCTATACCTCAAGCAGATTTCACTTTTAAAAAAAAGAATAAATATATAGAAATGTCTCCACTGCGACTAGTATGCCTCCGCCGTATCGCAGTATCTTTTCAATAGGTCTAAAGTGCATATATTGCTAATGTGAGACGTCAATCTTAAACGATTGGCAAATAATCATTACTTGGTAATCATACAGTATGTGACCCTGCACCACAAAAACCAACAAAAAAGTCGCCAGACATGGATTTTTAGTTATGGGCAGATTCTGAAAGAGCAGGCTTCAAAGGGACTCTCCTAACCTGTATATAAATATTGGAAAGAAAGCCCACATTCTGGAAAAGTGTGAATTAAGAAAAGAGGCTCTGAAGTACAAGATCCATTCAAGCACTTTAATCTTTACAAAGCTGTGCTAGCTGTGGGATGAATGGGACCAAAAAACAGGTTGTAAACCACCGCAGCAACAACAATGAAGAGATTATCAGATTAAGCTGAAATTAAGCATGCTCTATGAACACATTCCATTCATGATTAATGCTAACTTTCAAAGCAGTAGCATTATCCTTTCAAAAGTTCTTAGAGTCGAAAGTGAAGAGTATGCAAAGGATTTTAAAGAAATGAAAATTGGGCCTCTAAGTCATACCTGATCACACTATACTCTATCAAAAAAGGTTGTACAAAAACTGCTGGAACCCACTTTCCCATTTATTTTGTGATCCCTAACTTATGTAGAAGAAGAAAAGCTCTTCTAGAAAATATTGAAAACTAAAAATTGCCTTGGTTGACCCCTTTCACCTTTTTTGAGTCCTCACATAAAATCAAGGGGTGCGACTTTTTGTTGGTTTTGTGATGCACAGTCACAAATAGCAATTTCCATGATAATACTGTGAGCTACTTTCAAAACATGGAAAACAGGTAAAATTTTTGTATTTTCATTTGACCTTTCCCTCCTATGACCCAAAAAGTTTGGATGCTTCGAACGGTTCTAAAGTTACGTCATTCACACAATTGACTATGGATTTACAGACGGACAACCTTAAAAACGTAATGCCTCCACCCACCACTTTGTGGCAAAGGAATAAAAAAAATAAATAAATGTGTACAGGAGTTGTCCACACATTAGTACTGTTTATGGTTGTAGGTTTTAGGAAATGATGTAAGACCAATCAAATCTTATAGTAATGCTAAGGTCAGAAGAATTTGAGCAATTTGAAACCAGTGACATTCAGACTCTTTATCAGGTGTTTGTCAATGGATCCCATGAATAGTACTGCTGGTAACACTAGAATAATTCTGTCACAAGTATGGGGCCAAAAAATCAGACCAATGGAAAAGTGAAAAAGGATAATGCCAATGCCAAAGGGACATTGCATCCCTTTTCACTGAGGCACAGGAGGTCAAGTCAATAAGTCAAAGGATTACGTGTATTCAGTCAATCTACATAACAATCTCTCCATACACAGCACAGAGACTAAAAATCTCTCTGTCCATACAGTAACCATTTATGACCACAGGCCAGCATTTCACAACTTATCACATTTAGCACAATTTGGCAGCATGACAAGAAAATCCAAAGAGAGGAATGATTGTTTTTGTGGGGGTTTTTTTTGCCCCTCTCCAAGCGCAGAAGCACTTCCACAGTCTTCCATCACTCCCCTCGGTACACAGCAATGTTTTTGTCTGTCTCGTGAACTTTGATCTCATGGAGCAGAGTGGGATCAGGTAGACACAGGGACATGCGTTCCCAGATGAAGCAGGCAATGTTCTCCACTGTGCTGACTTTTGTCTTAAAGTACTCCACATCCTTGTCCAAATTCTTGTGGTCCAAGAGGTCTATGAATCCAACCTGTAAAAATAGAGCAAAATTTACACACACTGTAAGAGGAGCAGAATATCAGGTTTGACTGAAAAAGGAAATGACATACTACACTGAATTCAAATGACATTTTATAGTGTTTCTACCATCTCTCAGTTAAAGAATTTACCAAAAACTGTCAAAAAACACTTATCTACAACTTACACAGGAATTTAAGCTTTGTATTCTCATACAATCTTCAAAAGAAAATTATATGTTGAAAAGTAAGTTCTAATTTCTAATAAAGTTTCCCCAAAGTGGCTACTGCATGGAATAAACTTTCATTCTTCAGAAGAACAAGATATTATACTAATATAGTTCTAAAATATTGTAAGGAAGCCTCACTTAACATATATCTGAACCAATAAGAAAAAAAAAAAACATTCAGCTAGACTTTTAACCCCCCCAAAAATGATTGTTTTCCCAGTTATCATTTCAAAAAGAAACATTCTAGACAGCACACAACATAAGATAAGTGCTTTGAGTCAATTACGAAGTCCTATGGTAAAGTGCAGGGCCAGCACCCCCAACCCACTTTTTTTTTTTGCATAATACTTAGGAATACATAGGGTCGTTTTTTGTTTGTTTTTTTGCTCGTCAGCTAAAGAAACCCATAAGCGGCACCAGATATATATAAACTGAACCCCCCAACACACACACACACTTTTAAAAATGCAGCGCCGGCCCTGCAGTGTTGGTAAATTTGTCATTAACTCCTCACCTTCATGTACTCCTTCAAATCCGCAATGTTAATTACCATTCCAGTCACTGGGTCTACCTGGGGAAAAAAAAAAAGAAATTAAGAAGATAAATCAACATATGAAAAACAACACAGGAAAGGAAAATGGATTTCTATGTGATCATGAGAATAAACCTTATCACATTCTTACAGCTGTGTATTATCACATCAGCATAAGTATTTCAGTGTCTTTGATAAGGGGCCTCTTGAATGCAATGAGGAAAATCTTATCTTCATCAATATCAAACCTTTATGTAACCACCTCCCCAAAATTAAATGGATACAACATCCGCACTTCCCCCTGGTAACAATTATGTATTTGACTGGAATCATTCTGCAAGTAATAAAACATTCTTGTGCTTGCTTGCAGCATGTTCAAGCACCTTAAGTTTGTGTTTTTGTTTTTTATCTAAAGATACATTGTAGTTCTTTATAAATTGTCATCATGAAAAACAGAATATAGATGATGCTTCCTTACCTTTCCTCGCAAAGTCACTTCAACTGAAAATGAAAAAAAAAAGAACAAATCACAGACATATTCAAAACAAATGAAAAAGATTTCTTCAAATGACTGCATTCATAATTGCCAGAAACACACATCACGTACATTGCATGGATGTATGATAATAAGTTCTTGGCAATGAAAGTGTGGTTTCCCGTACACTGTAGTAAGAAATCTAATCAAGAATCTACTACATGGCACAGTAGAAGTGGCACCGTAGAAGTGGACGTTACATTTTATACAGACCATGAATAGTAACACAAACACATCATCTATTCAGATATGAAAATAATAACACAAAGGAAGTATTCCCTTGAATCCAAAAACAGTTTCACAACTCTATCAAGAAATAAAATGTCACGTGTATGCAGGTATGGGGTTTTACATCGTATATCACAGACTTACAACTTCTTAGACAGGTCTCTACACACACTGAAGCAAGACTACCGGTAAACTTCCCAATCAGAGCTCTACTGATTTTACAGTATACACAATTTACTCTCCAAAACTGCAAATTTAGTCCTTTACTTTAATGAGGAATCAATAGTATACTAAGAACTGAAATAACTTTTGAGATTACTACAGTATAGAGACCATCAGGTTAATGTATCTAGAATTAATGTATATCATACTTCAGGAAAAATTTAGTCAGTCAACATCAACAACAAAAAACGGGGGAAAAAATTCTACTGACATGTACAAGGTAAAATGTCTGTATACATACAGTAATTATATGATTCACTGTTTACAGAAATAGCGTATTATTTTTTTGTTACAAGGAACATATGGCTATCTCTCTTGAATGGCACTTACTCGGTTTACTGGTATCTGTTATTTCAGGATAGCAGATCGTGGTACATACCAATAGACATAACCCAAACATATGCCATTTTAATGCCAAAGGAAATTGCTGGGGTCCCACATGACATTCTATGCAAAGCCCCACCTATTCAGGCAAAGTTCTACACACCTGTATAATTGTGTCCATGCCCATGTAGGTTATTGCACTTTCCATACAGCGCAGTATTCTCTTCATCACTGAGAGCTGGGCTGTCATGAGAGACAAAGTGTACACAAAAATATGAACAGAAAGTATGACCATGCTCTCTGATAGTACAAACTGAAAGCGAATCTCCAGGCAATTTGCACTAAATATTAGTAATTACTTGGTTATTAACAAGAAAAAGGCACTACATTATACATGTCACCACATTGAAATTTAAATGACTTGGTAAACTGCCATTACATGAAGTGGGTCATTTAATAACTGATATAATTGATTGCTAAATAGTACTGAAGGAAGTTTTGAGGAAGGTAATGCATTCATCTTTTAATTCCACACTATTCTTCACACTTTTTTGGAAGAAAAGATGCATACAAACTTGCAGAGGACAGTAAGTTGAATCCATACAAGTATTTAAAACTAATGCACTTCCACGTTTTTTGTTCATGAAAATGATGATGAACATGGTGCATAATCACAGGTTAGATGTCTGAAGATGCTCACAAGGTGAGATGATGTCACCTTTATAGCCATAAGTAATGTGACCAGTGCAGCCAACACTGACACATAAATACTGTGTACGCAATGCCAACAGAGACTCCAACTCTCCTGCTTTCGACGGGAGATCTCTCGCCGAAAGCCCATTTTTGCAGAATCTCCCGTTCTCCCGCTTGAGATTTAATTTCTCCCGCTTGAAATGATTTCTTACTTAATTTCATTGCATGTTGAAAAATAACCCTTAGATAGCATGATAGAGCATTTAGAACCCTAGATTGCAAGGAACTTCGTGCTCGTGATGTGTGCTTCGCGCACATCAAGTTCGAGTCTCCCGTTTGCTAGGGGATTCAGGCGGGAGAATCTCCCGATCAGAAGGTGCTTAGGGTTGGAGTCTCTGTGCCAATAATGAACAAGTTCACCAGGTTGAATGATATTGTAGTACCAGCGTGATCTGGTTGCAAACATTGCTGATTTTGTGATTTATATTTTCTAATCATATCCTTATGAAACAAGAAATAAAATGAGTTTGCAGAATTGCACAGTTAAGATATTTCGAAGGAAAAAAAACAGTAATACAAACTTCTTTGATAGCAAATACATGTGCATGCCTCTAGGATCTACTACTAGCTACTGCAGTACAGGTATCAAGGACGTGATATGCATTCATTTCCAGTAGTGTTATCGGTAATGAATTTGCCAAAGATGACACGGAGCTGAGTTTACTATACTGTATCAGTATTTTAGGCCTGTACCCCGAGGGGCCAAGGTCTTTGTAGACCAAAAGATCAGTCTGTAAACAAATTTATCGTTGGGGATGATGTTCTGCAGAGACTACGTCTGGCTTCAGAATCAGAATCTCTCTCCTTTCTAGTCACAGTGGAGAACCATCAAAGTAAAAAGAAAAAAAGATATAAACATGTATTAAAGAACAGATGGATATTTCTGTCTAGTTTTCGAGTAATTCTGGCAATCGTTTATTCCTAGATTTTAGGGGGATGAATTATTTTAGGCTTCTAAATTCAGCACTCTGAGGGCGAGGATTGCCATGAAACTTTACTAGTATTATCATTATATTTTTAAATTACCAATACCAGTGTGAAGACTGCACTCATCGTTCAAATGACGGCAATTGTGCACTCAAAAGACGTTCACCCTGAAAGTGTAGAGCCGTGTTCTGATAAATGTAATTTATATCTATACTGTGGAATGAATACCCTGCTGTGTTTCGTCTCCAGAGACCACTAATCACATCACATCTGATATGGAAGTAGAGTAGAGGACTGGTCGTGTAGTATTCCGGTCTCAAAATAATAGAATTAACTTCAACTTTGTTGCTTTATGTGCGTTGAGGAGCAGCCAGACAGAGGTTCTGAATTTCTCCCCACTCCATCTAATGACTATCCAATAAATCTTTGAAATTATTAATTGAGGTAACTTCAGAGTAAAGACATACAGTCTGTTGAGACAGGTGTCGGCATATTAAACACTGGCCAGTGCCACCAGCTACTTTGGAATATACAGTACATGTAGGCACCTACTGGTACATTTTCTCCCCCGGTGCAGGATGGTGGGCTAGGCGAAGCTTTCTAGCCTCTTCGTATCACTCAGTTCGGCGTGCTTGTCAATGCCAAAACCTTTATCGTGCGGTATTTTTTGCGGTATATTTTGTTATTTTTATAAATGATTTGCCGAATATAATGAATAACTCAGTATTTACGTTTGCCGACGACACCAAAATCATCGGCGATGTCAGTACAGCCTCAAAACAGGAATCGCTTCAAACTGACCTAACTCATGCTGATGAATGGAGTAAAAGATGGCAACTTGATTTCAACGTTAGTAAATGTAAGATTCTTCATATTGGAAAAAATAACCCACACAGGGAAAACTACAGAATGAATAGTGTAGAGTTGGAAGCAACCAAGCAGGAAAAGGACCTTGGCGTTATAATAGATGAAGAATTAAATCTCCATCAACATGTCTCAGCAGCTGTCCAAAAGGCAAATCAAACACTTGGGATTATACCAGTGGCGTATCTAGGGGGGGCAAGGGGGGCACGTGCCCCTGGCGCCACTCCTTGGGGGCGCAAAAACGAAAAAAAAAAGAAAAAAAGAAGAAGAAGAAAAAGAAAAAAAACGAAGAAGAAGGAGAAGAAGAAGAAGAAGAAGAAGAAGAAAAAAAAAAAAACTCGCCCGGAAGGGGGGGGGGGGGGGGGGGGCAGAAAACCAAATCAAACAAGAAAAAAACAAAACATGATGATGAAGCGGACAAAATAACAATGTTTATTGTGTTCACACAAGAATTCCATGTTCTGTCAGCTGAAATACAAAAATTTTCGGCTCGCTCGCTGCATTCGCTCGCCAAAATTTATATAAATAAAGAAGGTAAGAACAAAACGTGATGATGACGCGGACAAAATGACAATGTCTTTTGTGTTCACACATGTCATTTTATATTTAGCAGGCAAAATGTTTCACGGAGCAGCGGCTGCAATTTCTTTCGTTCTGAAGCGATCGCCAATTGGATCAAAAGAAGGCGCCAACGGTTTCGAACATACAGAGGGGGGGCGCAAAAAATCAAGCATGATAAGAACAAAAAGTAATGATGACGCGGAAATATACAAATTTCGGCTCACTCGCTTGTACAATTTAGAGTATTTTTTTCAAGTCCACAGTTTGTTGGTATAAATCGTTATCTATAAGGCCGTCACTATATCTTGATTAGAATTGTAAGATTCAATAAGCAAAAATGACAAGAATTCAATGTTTTGTAAGCTGAAATACAAACATTTTCGGCTCGCTCGCTGCGCTCACTCGCCAAAATTTATCAAAAAAAAAAAAAGGAGAGAAGAAGATAAGAACAAAACGTGACGATGACGCAGACAAAATGACAATGTCTTTTGTGTTCACACATGTCATTTCATATTAAGCAGGAAATTTAATGTTACACGGAGCAGCGGCTGCAATTTCATTCGTTCTGAAACGATCGCCAATTGGATCAAGAGAGGACGCTAACGGTTTCGAGCATGGGGGGGGCGCAAAAAAAAACAAATCAAAAAAGATAAGAACAAAACGTAATGATGACGCGGAAATATACAAATTTCGGCTCACTCGCTCGTACTAATTTAGAGTACTAGTATTATAAGTCCTCAGTTAGTTGGTATGAATCGTTATCTATAAGGTCGTCCCTATATCTTGATTAGAATTGTAAGATTTAATAAGCAAAAAATGACAAGAATTCCATGTTTTGTAAGCTGAAATACAAAAATTTTCGGCTCGCTCGCTGCGCTCTCTCGCCAAAATTTATCAAAAAAGAAAAAGAAAAAAGAGATAAAAACAAAATGTGATGAAGATGTGGAAATATACAAATTTCGGCTAACTCGCGGTACTAAATTAGAGTACTTTTTAAATTCCTCATGCAGTTTGTTGGTATAAATCGTTATCTATAAGGCTGTCACTATATCTTGATTAGAATTGTAAGATTTGATTCGCAAAAAAGACAAGAATTCCATGTTTTGTAAGCTGAAATACAAAAATTTTCGGCTCGCTCGCTGCGCTCTCTCGCCAAAATTTATCCCCAAAAAAAAGAAAAAGAGATAAGAACAAAATGTGATGAAGACGTGGAAATATACAAATTTCGGCTAACTCGCGCGTACTAAATTAGAGTACTTTTTAAATTCCTCATGCAGTTTGTTGGTATAAATCGTTATCTATAAGGCCGTCACTATATCTTGATTAGAATTGTAAGATTTGATTCGCAAAAAAGACAAGAATTCCATGTTTTGTAAGCTGAAATACGAAAATTTTCGGCTCGCTCGCTGCGCTCGCTCGCCAAAATTTATCAAAATTCATTACATTTAAATCACCCTTGGAGCAAAAGACCCCTTTTAAGTGTTTGAAAAAGCATATCATGTGGACTTTGTTTAAAGTCCCTACCGGGATGGGGTTGGGGTTGAACACTTTTTCAGAAATTAGGGGCGCAATTTTCGCGCTTGCCCCGGGCGCCGTATTCCCTAGATACGCCACTGGATTATACACAGGACATTCTCACAAATGACGACGGAAATACTTCCTATTTTGTTTGTATCTTTGGTTCGACCTCATTTGGAGTAAGGCAACATTTTATGGCACTTGAGATATAAAATGGACTCTGACAAAGTTGAAAGAGTGCAGAGAAGAGCCACTCGTATGATTCCTGAACTCAAATGTTTGTCATATGAACAACGCCTGGAAAAACTCAACCTACACTCATTATACTACAGGAGACGAAGAGGCGGCATGATTACCGTTTATAAATTGCTCAATGGAAAGTTGGGGATTTCTGGTGACATGTTTTTCGAACCAGCCATCCACTCATCAACAAGAGGTCATAGATACAAGCTCTTCACCAAACGTTCAAGATTAGAACTGAGAAGTACATTTTTCAGCCAGAGAGTAGTTGCCGACTGGAACAGATTGCCTGCTAATGTTGTTGAAGCTTCCTCGATTAATAATTTCAAAGATTTATTAGACAGACATTGGAGGGGGGAAAAATTTAAAACCTCTGCTCCTCAACGCACATAAAGCAACAAGAAGATGATTATATTATGTTGAGACCGGAATACTACAGGATCCAGTCCTCTACTTCCGTATCAGATGTGATGTGATGTGATGATGTGATGGTAGTCCAACAGACGTAGAAGCCGTACGTAGGGCGGCGTGACTTTTGCAATTCTGCACAGCGACCCTGTCACTGCTGTGTCTGTACGGTACTATCAAATTATCAAGTAAAATACCACGTAAAATAGTCTAGACTATGGCACTAAGTAACCTCTATACCTGTGTAGCCTGTGACATGAAGAAATCTTCTCAATCCTCGTCAGGTAAGCGATGGGGGTTTTCTTTTCATCGCACATTTTGAGGAACTGTAATGTACTGTACTCAAGGCTCACCACCAGCACTAGCAGATCCCCTGCGCACGTCTCAGCTCCACAAGCCTAGCCATCTAGCTCATCCTCAGCTCAGCTGCTGCTAGCTGGGCGCGCCGGGCTGCTCGGCGGCTGCATGATGCAGGTTCACCGAACCGCATCTCATGCTCATACAGGATCCGTATGTTGAGCAATGGAGCTACAAAAACAGCATTGAACGGAACTCCATGGTTGAGCCATGGAGCTACTAACAGAGAGTAGCTCCATGGTTGAGCTAAGCTTTTGCTATATTGGTAATATAGTCTTAGAATGTACGCCAACAATTTATTTGTTAGTCCCATATCAGCCAAACTCACCCATGCTTTAATTCCTCCCCATAACAATACACATTTTTGCTATATTTTTATCATTGACATGACTTTTTTTTCAATTTTAAAGATTTATGAAGATTTTTAAAGATTGGTGAATGTAAACGTGCGCTTGTGCGTTGAGCACACGTAGGTCAGTGTTACGTGGTTGAGCACTGTATTCGATCTCTACACTACAGTCTTCGGACGTACATTATTTTCGCGGACGGTTACAAGTATTGGATTCCTCGTGCCAAAAAGAAAATAAAACTATCACAGTTTCATCACATTCGGATATAGGGTAAAAAAAAAACTGATGAAATTTTGCATCACAATCTGATAGAAAGCAGTGACGGATCTATGGGGGCGGGGGACAGCTTAGACATGCAGTTTAAACCCCCTTGGATTCCTTTTTCTTTACTTTTGTTTGTTTTGTTTTTTGTTGTGTTTTGTTTTTGCTTGCCATTCCATTGAGAGAGAAATGGCAGCAAACAAAGTGTGAAGACTATTTTTTTTTTGTCATGACCCATCGTCAATTGGGTCATTCCCCCAACCCCTCCGCCCCCCCCCCCCCCCCCCACTTAGCAAAAAGTTAGGTAAGTAGCCTAGTTATTAAACGTCGCAGTTCAGTGTTTTCATGAAACATGGATGTTGATATAGGCAATTAGTGATTCTGTCACATCCGCATTTGCACATTCTTAGATGAGGTGATGGCTGTCAGCGCCTCACAATATTTCCTGTTGTTAGGATACACTGCGGAGAAATTGTTCTCTGTACATTTGCAATGGGGAAAAAAAAGTTACAGTTATAGACCGGGGGCCCAGAGCATTTATTCAGCTGAAAAGGGTCACACTTTTTGATGGTCTCATCATGTAAGGATGTGGCCAAGGGTCAATAAAATGAATTGCTGGCAAGTCACATCCTGTACCGTAAGCCTAGGGACCACAAAAAGGGACCCCGAAAAATGGATTTATTCAGCCGAAGGGGGTCACGGACAAAAGTTGGTGGATATTGTTCCTTTGGGTGTACTTATCATGAAAACAGCAATGCCAGCTATTTTATCCTGTACGGGGCCCCAGACAGTAGCCCAAAAGGGCCCCAGAAATGTGATGTTATTCAGCTGAAAAGGGTCACGGCTAATTTCTTTTGCAATGGAAGTAGTTCCCATCAGAGATATCCAAAACACCAATGCCAGCTATTTTATCCTGTACGGGGCCCCAGACAGTAGCCCCAAAGGGCCCCACCCCCCATAGGCCCTACGTACAAACACACACACACATTGATTTTATTCAATTAAAAAGAGTCAGGGCTAATTTCTTTTGCAATGAAAGGAGTACCAATCAGAGATATCCAAAACACCAAAGCCAGGTATTTTATCCGGCACGGGGCCCCAGACAGTAGCCCCAAAGTGCCCCACCCCCTATAAGCCCTACGTACAAACACACACACACACACTGACTTTATTCAGCTGATTAGAGTAACGGCTAATTTCATTTGCAATGGAAGTAGTACCCATCAGAGACATATAAAACACCAAAGCCAGTTATTTTGTCCTGTACGGGGCCCTAGACAGTAGCCCCAAAGTGCCCCCCCCCCCAACACACATACTCACACAATAGTTTCATTCAGCTGAAAAAGGGTTACGGCTAATTTCTTTTGCAATGGAATTAGTACCCATCAGAGAAATCCAAAATACCAAAGCCAGTTATTTTATCCTGCATGGGCCCCGACAGTAGCCCCAGACAGTAGCCCCAAATTGCCCCCTTACCCCCTCCCCCCCCCCCCCCCCCCACACACACACATTGATTTTATTCAGCTGAAAAGGGTCACGGCTACTTGCTTTTGCAATCGGAAGTAATACTCATCAGAGATATCCAAAGCACTAAAGCCAGTTATTTCATCCTGACGGGGCCCCAGACAGTAGCCCCAAAGTGCCCCCTACACACACACACACACACACACACACATAATTATTGGTTTCATTCAGCCGAAAAGGGTCACGGCTAATTTCTTTTGCAATGGAAGCAGTATCCATCGGATATCAAAATACCAAAGTCAGATATCTTATCCTGCACAGGGTCCCGTACAGTAGCTCCAAAGTGTTTTGCTTTATTCTCTTTATTGTTTGCATCTCTTCTTCTTAATATGCGCTCCTTCGTCTTCATTTTCGCGACAACGACAACGCGTCCTCCTCATCATCATCAGTTTTGCTGTTCTGGCAAACATTTTCCAGCGTATCGGCTACGTTCGATTTTAGAGCGGCGAGAGCGGAAGACGTGCATAATTGAGTCTGGGAAAGCGTAGGAACAGCGTAGCTAAAGCGGCCAACAGCGTTATCGAAGCAGGAATGAAGCGTCGTAGGAACAGGCCTTGATTTTATACGAGAGTAGAGAACTTAGTGAGAGCGTCGTTAAAGCGGGAAGGTCGTGCTTTGATCAAGAAAGCGGCGCAGCAGCGGGACCATGTCGTCGGTGTCTAGTTTAGACTAAGTATATTTCCCGTTCTTGTGCCGCTGTTACTACGGTCAGAAAAACCTGGAATTGTTACGCTCATCCCGCGGTATTTACACTGTCACTGCTCTCTCCCCGTTTGAGCTACGATTCAAAATAGGTCAATCTTGATGGGGAGATGAGGAAGAAAATAATCTTGAACCAGTTCAAAATTTCTTCCCGATCTGTAAAATTGCCAGATCCAACCCCATCACCCAAACGCTGCTGCTACGATGCTCCCGGTCCCCGTACACTTTTGCCGCTCTCTCCCGATCTGACAGATTGAATAGATCGGGATGCAGATCTTGATAGTGGAATTACATGTGGGGACACTTTAGGAACACTCCGTGGGGCCCCGTACAGCTATATGACTGGTTTCGGTGTTTTTGATACCTCCTTGAGTACTACTTCCATTGCAAAAGAAATTATAGCAGTGATTCTTTTACACACACATTGACTTTATTCAGCTGATAAGAGTAACGGCTAATTCCATTTGCAATGGAAGTAGTACCCATCAGAGACATATAAAACACCAAAGCCAGTTATTTTGTCCTGTACGGGGCCCCAGACAGTAGCCCCAAAGTGCCCCCCCCCCCCAACACACATACTCACACAATAGTTTCATTCAGCTGAAAAAGGGTCACGGCTAATTTCTTTTGCAATGGAATTAGGACCCATCAGAGAAATCCAAAATACCAAAGCCAGTTATTTTATCCTGCATGGGGCCCCAGACAGTAGCCCCAGACAGTAGCCCCAAATTGTCCCCTTACCCCCTCCCCCTCCCGCCCCCCCCCCCCCCCCACACACACACACACATTGATTTTATTCAGCTGAAAAGGGTCACGGCTACTTTCTTTGCAATCGGAAGTAGTACTCATCAGAGATATCCAAAGCACTAAAGCCAGTTATGTTATCCTGTACGGGGCCCCAGACAGTAGCCCCAAAGTGCCCCCTACACACACACACACACACACACACACACATAATATTGGTTTCATTCAGCCGAAAAGGGTCACGGCTAATTTCTTTTGCAATGGAAGTAGTATATCCATCGGATATCAAAATACCAAAGTCAGATATCTTATCCTGCACGGGGTCCCGTACAGTAGCTCCAAAGTGTTTTGCTTTATTCTCTTTATTGTGTGCATCTCTTCTTCTTAAAGACCTAATAAAATGCTTGCAAAATGTTTTAATATGCAAAAGAAATGTAAAATATATGTCATGATTATCAATGTAAATATGTTGTCAGTGTCGTTCCGGTTTTTATCGCTTCTAGAAACTCCCCTAAATATAACATTTTTGGAGGACCCCGTTGCAGCTTTTGCGAAAAAGATAGTCACGTGACCAACACCCCTGAACCGATTGATGACGTATAAGCACGGAGTTGTGCTCAGTTAGCAGACGCCGCTCAGCACAAGCACTCAGATTACTAGCTTGGTACACGCGCGTACACGATAGCTAGCCCGGCCAGGCCCGGGCCCCGCGGGATGTGCGCTCCCGGTCGACACACTGACTGTCGACATGTACGCATTACCACGTACATTATCACTAAGTTAGCTTGCACAGATACCTGGTACCTCGAGCATAATGTCTTCCCCTATATGGGTAAACTTCGACATTGATGATGACGATGAAGACTGCAGCTCTGACGATAGCGGAGAAGAAGAGGAGGCACATGAAGTTGAAGGGGAAGATGGGGAGGGAGAGGCAGCCGATGAACCAGAACGTTATCGTGGGGCTGCACCTTACCGATATGAACCAGCTGCATCTCCCCCGCTGCCAGTGCAAGAGCGTATGAACATGGCACCAATTAAGCCCGAGAATAGACCTCACGGAAACGATCGCCTGGGAAATACAGAGTGGTATGTCTGGTATGCCCCCATATAGTTTAACGTTAGAAAGGATATACTGTATTCTACATGATTGACATTGTAAGTTGTAACTGTCTAGTAAGTAGATTAGAAGAACAGGCCCAGCTCGCTCACAAAGTGAGCGGCTACTCCGGCCGCAGCAAGCAAGCGGGAGCGTCCCGGCCGTGGCCTGGCCCGTCGGCCGGCGCTTACAAGTTAAACTACCAGTAGTAGTCTAGTAGTAGATCTAGTAGCAGTCTACTAGTAGTTATAGTAGTCTACTAGTAGTAGTAGTCTACTAGTACTACTACTAGTAGTAGTACTATTACCACTACGGCACTAGGTCTAGTAGACTAGTAAGTAGTAATAGCAGAATCTTTGGTAGTAGTACAGAGGCTACACTCTAACGCTTAACGGTTAGGGGGATATGTTGTTAGAATGTTACAGCCGACAGGGTGGGTCGTGGCTCAAAAAAAAAAAAAAAGGCCTAACCAGTTTCCCATAGTCAGTTTCTGCAATATTTGTTATCAGTAATTTAGATGCGTCATTTTCTAAGAAAAACGATACCAAGAATGATCGTCAATTTTGGCCGAGTAGTTTTTGTTTTATGCTAAAAATCATACTGTGGAAGGAAGCCCAAACGCCGTGCTTATCTACCGATGAATGCCACGGTGGGGCTGGATTCACGAGTAGGTCTAGGCCTATATAAAGCAGGCGAGTCTCCGTAGTATTAGTACAGACACGCAGTGGTGGTGGGGCTATCGTGAAATAGGCCCCACCGCAGTGCGCGTACACCGTACCCGTGCGTTTATAGCAAGCAAGGGTAGGTCCTCCTAGGGTTTAGGGTTAGGTAGGGTTGTATTTATGGTTAAATTGGCCGTTAAATTAGTCGAGGGCCATATTATGAAGTCATTTTCGCCGCATTCACGAGTATTCACTGTGGAAGGCAGCCCCACCGCCGTGCTTACCTACCGAGATGAACGCCACACGGTGGGGCTGAAACAGGCGAGTCGCCGTACCCTAGTACACACACGCAGTGGTGGGGCCTATTTCACGAGTTTGCCGAAAATAATGGATATCCAAGCGTACCACAGTTGTAATCTGTATTATTGGCAGTATTAAATCCGATACAGTTCATTAAATATTCTTTTGTCTAAAGGCTTAGCCAATGACAATAGTGCAGCGCAGCACCTGCTATGCGCTCGCTAGCTCGCTCCCCCGCCAGCGCTAGCTAGCGATAGCCAGTGCAGCCGCCGGCCGGCTGTCGCTGCGCTGCGCTAGCATAGCCTTGCCAGCTCGCTGGCTACGGCTAGACTGGTCGTGAACGACTCCGTTCTTAGACGTCATCACAATTTAGAAGTGATAGTGCGCCGCATGCGGTGAAAGTATAGCAAGTTTTCCAAAACCGAGGAAATTGCATCCATTATGTTAACAAATATAGAACAAAATTCAGAACAATAAAAAACCCCGCACAACCATAGAATTACTTAGAATTTAACATTTAATATTATTACATCATTGAGAAAAAAATGCCTAAACCATTTTATTAGGTCTTTAAATATGCGCTCCTTCGTCTTCATTTTCGCGACAACGACAACGCGCCCTCCTCATCATCATCATGAGTTTTGCTGGTCTGGCAAACATCGTCGGCGTTTTCACGAACTGACGCTATTTCGATTTTGGTCAAAATTTTCAAAATCGAGATATTGGTACCAAATGAAAGTGCTTTCAAAACTCTACCAAATCCCAAAATTTTAGATCACAAAATTAATTATTCTTAATTTTATCAAAGAAAGAAAAAAACGACGGTACTCGAAATATCGAGAAATTGAGAAAAAGGGGTTTCACGAACCGACGCAGTACAGTATACGCCGGTTCGTGAAACCCGAATTGCTAGGGTGAAGAGCAATGCGGGTTTTACGAACCGTCGCAGTTGCATTATTTTGAGCTTTGTTCAACTTACTGGCCTAGAATTAGGTTTTGGCCCTAATCCAGATCTCAGAGTGAGAACCAAACCATCTGAAAGATGAATGACGACCTAAGCCAGCCCACTGTCCACGAGTGAAGTGAATGGTAAGCTATAATCCTATTAAAATCATGCTCAAAATAACAGTTTCAGTTGGACTACCATAACCATTAATTGCGGTAGAGTGTAGTCCCATGTATTCAATCGCGTGATGCTTATGAAGCCTAGTCTGTAAACGCCATCCAATTTCAAATTAGATCCCAAATCATATTATTTATAGTTTCTTTTCAACTTATGTCGTTACTTCTGAGACTACTGAGTACTGTAGACGTAGTCGTAACGTCTGTGTGCAAGACATGCAAGATGTCAAAGTCTCGAAGACACTCATGGCTATGCCTTGACTTGAGTTGAAAATGAAATCATGAGATTGACAAAGTAGGCCTACTAAACTAAAAAAACAAGTAAAAAGTCTAAAAAGTAAAACTCAAAGGAAGAGTAAAGAATAAAGTTAGACATGTTAGACTTTAACTTTCAAGTTTAACTATTAAGTCTAAGTTAAGACTTTACTTGTAATGCCAGTTACTAAAACTAAGATCAGCTGAAGTCTAAGACCAAGTCAAATTAACACAGAGTCTATAGTCTAGCTCTAGATCTACATCTAGACTAGTGGTAATAGTAGGTAGAGTCCACCCATTTTTCCCCCAATTTTTACTGGTCCATTCCTGAAAAAGTTACTGGTCAGTGTCCAACAGTAATTTTTCCTGGTCAGGGACCGTCGGACCAGTGCCAGTGTGCAGCGTTGGTGTAGATGTCATCTATGACAGTACAAAAAATTGTATGTGGTCTCGTGATACTACATAAACACTACGAGTAGTACTCTACAGGTTAGGTGGCTTTCCTGTACAGTGCAGTGTTATAGTATACTTGTGAATTCAGCCCTAGTACCGTACTGTGTGTAGATATGTGACATTATGTCTAACGTTAGTTCGAGTGGAGTACCTTTGAAGCACAGCGGTGGGGCTTTTTTTCCCTAAAACTTGTGAATGCGGCCCAACCAAATGGCGTTTACATATTCACGCGTGATTGATAGTGATACAGTAGCGCTGTCGATTTCCACAGCATCCATACATAATCTTTTGTCCTTTCTTCTTTCCTTTTTTCCCTTTGTTCTTTCACCCTTTTTATTCTTGGAATCGAAGGACTTCTAAGAAATGTCCCTCGACTGATTTAACCAGGACTCTTGAGTCCTGGTAAACCTAACCTAACCGAGTAACCGTTAACATTTGTTAGGCCTAACATAACAGTAACACTGACTTAGCCCTGTATTGACTTTGTCTTTGGCCGACTTACTGAGATGGCGAGTCTAACTCTTTAACGTTAGTCTAAACGTAGTCGTTAGATCTGTCAGTGTCAGTGTCACCGGTTATTGTATATGGTGCCATCTCTAACGTACGTTAACAAGTTGATGTTAGTTATCTACATGTATGTCAACTTACTGAGTCAGTAATAGTGGTACTGTCATCCTGTTGGATATCGCCGCAATATCATCCGTGACGTGTTAATTTCGTGTCACAAAGACAAAAGTTGCCAAGATCTAATAGTATTAGACAGGGCCGGCGCAGCCGTGGGGGCCGTGGGGGCTCGGGCCCCCACACTTTTTGTGCACCATACAAAGGAATACATAAGGTGTCATCACTTTGTTAGCTCATGAAACCCGGAAGTGGGCCCCCACACTTTTGAAAACACTGCGCCGTTCCTGTTAGATGTCTAGATCTAGATGTAGTCTAGATCTATAATATAAATTTTGTGAACCACTGGTAACTTAAAAGTGAAAGGTCTAGACTTCACTTAGTCTATAATTAGACCAGACATTCATGAGGCAAAGGCCTATTTAGTAGATCTATTCTTATTCTATTTTAACGTCAATTCCTACTAACTCGCCACGTGTTATTCCTAAGGCCAAGGACTTCCGGGTTAGTGATTTTTTTTTTCATAAATACCAAACAGCAGACGTGTTTCATTTGCATTCTTGTACAGACTTCATGAAAATATGTGCAGTATCAAAGAAATATGATGCACATGACAATGTCAGTGTTTTATAGGTGAATGGTTAATACCTTTAAAAGCTGAATGATAATGTAGAGTCTAGGTCTAATTAAGATGTTACAGTCTCTGATAAGAAACAGGTTTGATTGTCATAGACTGTTTCCCAAATGCAGGTACATGTAGTAATATTCAGCTATTTCAATGCAATGCCTTGTTTACAAATACATGTAGATTTATATTCATGTGAATGATAATTCAATTTCTACATGAGACATACCAAGTGCTAAACATAATATCTTGCATCAGTAAAATGTGTAAATGAAGAGACAATTTGAATATGCATCAAATACGAACAGCAGCATTTTTTGACATTCTTTGATCCTGCATAGGCCTACCATTTTGTTTTATGTTTAATATAAATAGAGCAAAATAATTTCAACTTCAGTTTTGTTGGCTGATTTTTTTTTCTTCTCAAAATTAAAGTTGTATCTTGTGCCATGATGTTTGATTTTAATCAAAAGTTCTTAATTTCTTTCTTTTCTTTCAGATGACTGGTGCCATGTAGTAGCGAAGAACTGGACTGTCTCAGAAAAGAAAAGGAAAAGTACAGGGTCGTGTACATCACCAACGGATGTGAATACAATGGTAATGTAGAGTCTAGGTCTAATTAAGATGTTAAAGTCTCTGATAATAAACAAGTTTGATTGTCGTAGACTCTTTCCCAAATGCAATTAGTAATATTCAGCTTTTTCAAAGCAATGCCTTGTTTACAAGGACATGCAGATTTATTCATGTGAATAATAATTTAAATTCTACATGAGACTTACTAAGTGCTAGACATAAGATCTTGCATCATTAAAATATGTAAAAGGCGAGACAATTTGAATATGCATCAAAAACAGCAGTATTTTTTTGACATTCTTTGATCCTGTATACCGTTTTGTTTTATGTTTAATATAAATAGAGCAAAATAATTTCAACTACAGTTTAGTTGGCTGATTTCTTTTTCTCAAAATGAAAGTTGTATCTTGTATCATGATGTTTGATTTTAATCGAAAGTTCTTAATTTCTGTCTTTTCTTTCAGATGACTGATGCCATGCAGTAGCGAAGAGCTGGACTGTTTCAGAGAAGAAGAAAAAAGTACAGCATCGTGCTGATCATCAAGGAATGTGAAAACAATGGCTTAGGAAAGAAGACAATCTACAGATAGGATAGAAGGGAGAAATTGGGATGAAGGGCGACAACATAAGGACGGTATATCTACAGTGAAATGTGATTGTAAAGTGGAAACATGAAAGGAGATCCTAAGATTGAAGGTGAAAACAATGCATTCCATTCTGTGATGTCGTAATTACAATTTTGCTACACTTTAATAACACTACAGAGAGACATTTATATCAAGGAAAGCTTCATGTGGATATGGAATGTTAGATTTTTTTAAAGTGTTCATTGGTATGTATTTCATGATAATAAATCTTGAAGGTTTTGTGTGGTAATCATAACCTTGTGATAAATCTTGATAGATTTCTAAGTGCACATTGGCAATATTTAGATGATGCTGTAATCAGATTAAGTTCTATTCTCCTTTATTCTTTTATTTATTATTTTGTTGTCTTCAACCCACTTTGAATGTGTCACGTATGATTCTTATAAACATGGGAACATGCACTCCATGTAAATGATAGGACTTATATTCAACCATCACTAGACAGTTCTGTTATAAGATGTTCTTTATCTAACTAAAATTGTAAATTATGATACGTGTATGTTCCCATGCAAACTCACAACAAAATACAGAAATTTGATTTCTTTTAATAATAATTCATTATGTCTCTAAATTTACAATTAAAGAAAGTGATTGCAATAAGGATGTCAAACATCGTATATTAAAATAATAGATTATTCATTTGTCTCCATCCGTAGTAACGCACGCAACTGCAGTGTGCAGTTTGTAGGCTGCTGTGAAAAAAAAAAAAAATCACAGGCAGCCCAAGCAGGATTCGAACCCACGACCTCTGGATTACTAGACCAGCGTCATAACCACTAGACCACCGGAGTGCCCTGGCGCTACCTTTACACATGAATAATTAAGTATAGAAGGGCTTGGGGGCGCTTCGAAGTTTACTGCTCTTATTAAATATGTACATGTCATTTGCAACTCAACTAAAGATGATTAAACACACTGAAATTCTTACTTTAAATGATATTCATAATCTGTTTTTTTTTCTTTAATAGCTTGGGATGTACACTTTATACACTGTATCGGTCTACATTTCGCCTACAATATGGAATTCTTTACTTCGAGACGTTTGTTTTTAACAAACAAAAAATTAAGAGTCCTTTAAAGGTACTGTAAAACAGTGGTGTTTGTTTGTTTGTTTGTTTTTTGGTGGGGGGGGAGGGGAGTCAAATTAGCCTTGGCCCCTCTCCGCCGTCTTTTTTTTTTCCTTTAGCTGCATTTTTTTTAGTCATCACATGAAAATTCGTCTGCATCCACCCCGTAGTTTTGCTGATGACCTTTCTTTTTAATTATTTTAGCCACACACAATTTTGGCTGAATTTTCCCACCCCTCTTGTGAATTTGCTAGTACATGTACTAAAACACATTCTCAGAATGTGTTTATAGTACTGGTGGATTAAGGATTCACAGGGAGGGGGGGGTCGGCCAAAATTTCTCTTTTCTCATATGTAACAAGCCTTCGGGGCGAAAGGCTGATATTATGGGCTTTCTACACACATTTTTAGATGCTAATTAAGGTTAACATGAGCATGATCATTTATGTTGTGATTAATTTATTTCCTTATATATGTATGACTTCTATTAGAGACTTAATTGGCTTGGCACTCCTTACATCGACCTATTTTAGACACCCATTTCCCTCTCGTGCTTTTTCTCTACTGTCCTGTGAATAGTGTAACTACATGTACATGCAGTACCTCTTCTCTTTTGTATGATACACATCAAGTTTTTATCTGAGCATATGGGTGTTGCAGCACTCACAAGCTTCATGCATATGCAGCAACATCTTTGTGTGGTCATATACATACATGTAGTTATGCTTGATATATTAATTTGAGAATGTTATTCTTTCTCTTGTATATGTTCCGTCCGCACTCTATAGATGTAAATGTACGATGTAAGATTTGGTGTGCATGTTCGAACTGTGTTCCTCTTTTTGTGAACACACAAGAACTGATATAATAATGAACTTGAATTACACATATTCTTGAATCTTGATTCCATCTCCATTTGCCATTAGATATGTATTGATTTATGGAGCTCTTCCACAATTGTTATCCTTCCCATTGTCAGTACTCATCTCTGAATAATTCAAATTTGATATTTTATTGAGGACCTATGTTTTTTCGATTACATAATGTACCTCTTCAATATATTGCTGCAAAAGGCATAATAAAACATGACCATTATTATATATTTAAAATGAAGCTTGAAACTCTGATAGTGTTGATATTCATGTATTTTTAGGAGTTTATCAGTTTCGAAGAGTGCATGCAGGATGAGTTTATGTTTTTATATGATCAGGTGCAGCTATCATAGAATCTGTTGAGCAGGAAAGAGAAAGATGGAAAATGAGGAATTATGAGTGAATTCGCATGCGAGCCAAATGACAATAATGACACTGATAAAAATTGTGACAAAGTAAATGTCACAAATATGTGGAATAATAAGAAATAAAGAAATTAATATATTATTTCAGAGAAAGAAATAACAGAGTGCATGCATGAGTATGAAAGATGAGTAAATACAAGTAATTATTACTGACTGGCACGTCTTTTCCCCAAGATTTAGCGGTATCCTTCATCTTAGAACAAACATTCATAATTATTATGAAAGAAGTGAACTGAATTTGAATTAAAAATAATGTGAAAAAATGAAAAAGTAAGTTAATTAAGTAAAAAAAAAAACAGTAAAAAGTTAAAAAATATGAAACACAGTATACCGAATACATGTATTACCAAATGATAGATGTCCAAATGCAAAAGTGTTAAATAATAATATATCCACAAAAAAAAGGGGGGGCAAAGAAATCTTTGGAACGATCAACCACAGCTATAATAACAATACATGCGTGTACTAAATGAAGATGAAAACAATGACAACAGGCTCTTTTTAGAACAATTAAGAGAAACTGGCTTGTATTATCATCTTAATTATCACTAAATGTATTGTAATCATCACAACAATCATTACATGACAATTAATTTCAATTAATAAGGTTATTGTTGATAAGCAGGTATAGCCCTAATAGTATTTGTATGTAAACACATACGAAAATGAAATAGCGACGGTTCGTAAATACACGCGTATTGCACGTTACCTATTGTACAGGCCCTACAGCGCGGGTCTCACGAACCGGCGTAATACAACTTACGTCGGTTCGTGAGACCCGCGCTTAAGTACATAACCTATGGTGCGCGCAAGAAACGATGGATTTACGAACCGACGCAGTGAGTTTGAAGACAGAAATATCGTAAATTTTTTGAATTCACACTAAAATTACACTATGGATAGGAAGAACAACTTCCACTCTCATCACCCTGTCAAAATTTTCACACACAAGACAGGAAAAGTCATTGAAAACGTTGTCTAAAACTTGTGAGATCTTTAAACGCGATTTTCTCAGAACTGCATTTTCGCTCAAAAACGAAATAGCGTCGGTTCGTGAAAACGCCGACGACATTTTCCAGCGTATCGGCTACGTTCGATTTTAGAGCGGCGAGAGCGGAAGACGTGCATAATTGAGTCTGGGAAAGCGTAGGAACAGCGTAGCTAAAGCGGCCAACAGCGTTGTCGAAGCAGGAATGAAGCGTCGTAGGAACAGGCCCTGATTTTATACGAGAGTAGAGAACTTAGTGAGAGCGTCGTTAAAGCGGGAAGGTCGTGCTTTGATCAAGAAAGCGGCGTAGCAGCGGGACCATGTCGTCGGTGTCTAGTTTAGATTATATCCCTCACAAAATGCATCTCGTCCTCTGATTGGTCGAGAGCACTGTAAACAACAAAACATAATTCTACCATACAAGTGCGCGAAAAAGACTATACTCCCTAGGGAAATGGTAAAAACTATACCACGCTGGTGATTTTCACGCCTTTTTTGCTTCGCGTCGCGACGCGAAATATTTCACGTGTAAATGAATGGGTATCGCAGCACCTTCGCGTCGCGAGAGATTTCATGTACAAATGAATGGGTATCGCGGCGCCTTAGATCACTGCACTTCGCGAGAACCACAACTAATTCCAAGGCAACGCATACACTCAATGCGACACGGGTTACGTTGGAGAGACTCAGACTCAGACTCTTATAAAGCCCTCATTCTACGTTACAACAGAGTAGGCGATATCGTAGATCTATAATTAGACAACAATAAGCAAGCTAGGGTTCTTCGACGTACCGTAGGCCTTTGGGGAGTTCATGCTTCGCCGTTTGAAAGTTGGTCTCGCAGTTCACTATTAAACTCGAGCGACCCACCCAAAAGATGTTGACAAACGAAACTGCAGTAGATACTAGTAGTAGGCCTGCTCTAAACGTTAGCGCTAGTTAAGCCTATACGTTAGTTCTACCTGTCTAACAGTAGGCCCTATTTCCCGTAATCTCATTCCTAATAATTATTTTTTAGAGTGTCTAACGAGTAAGTTAGAGTCTAACTTGTTCACTGTTTACGTTAGAACACCGTACGAATCACACGAATTTACAGTGGCACTTGATGCTTTAATTGCTAGAATTTTTCCAGTGCCTAATCTAACCTTATACGCTGTTACTGAATGCTACCCAAATTTACAATGTATACTTGCATTTTAACAGGAAATGATAGTCCATATTCATGTACAGACATGACAGCTAGGTAGAAAGACGACAGAAAACACAATCAACTGCAGCTCACAGTCACATCGTTGATCAGCTCGAGCACGCACATCACCGCACTGGCAACCGAACGTACTTACTTGTTGACAGATCGGATAGGCGTATTGCATGTATGAAGCGCGTAGTGAGTTTGCAGTTTGCGCATGTTTACCAGTACGTTGTACAGCAATGCACCGAGTACACTTCAGCGGCGGCTGAGCGCGCAGTTGTCTCTTCATAGTACGCGTACGCGCTGCCCTCCTGCTGAGCTGCTTTCCCGAGCGAGCGTAAATGACTAGTCAATCTTCTTGAAAAGTAAAGCAAGATTCCCTTAAAAAAGAGGTAAATTACAGAATACCAGCAGTCGAATACTCTTAAATTCATTGGGAGGGATATAAAACAAATATACCAGGCCAATTTTTCGAGGCACCGGTTGAAACTATGTGCCTTCGGTGACTTCAGCAGCACTATTTTCTTCGGGGCTGCGCCCCTCAGAAAATAGTGCTACTGAAGTCACCTCATGCGCATAGTTTCAACCAGAGCCTCTCAGGCCTGGTATATTTGTATACTATATTTCCCGTTCTTGTGCCGCTGTTACTATATACGGTCAGAAAAACCAGGGGCCCGTTGCATAAAACTTACCATTGAATTTCAATGGTAACTACCGTCAAAATTAGGCGTCACAGCCAATCAGCATCAAGGATTATAAGCTTTACCGCTAATTTGAAAACTTACCGCTAGAAAGGAGCGGTAAGTCCAGCGGTAAGGGTTTTATGCAACAGGGCCCAGGAATTGTTACGCTCATCCCGCGGTATTTACACTGTCACTGCTCTCTCCCCGTTTGAGCTACGATTCAAAATAGGTCAATCTTGATGGGGAGATGAGGAAGAAATCTTGAACCAGTTCAAAATTTCTTCCCGATCTGTAAAATTGCCAGATCCAACCCCATCACCCAAACGCCGCTGCTACGATGCTCCCGGTCCCCGTACACTTTTGCCGCTCTCTCCCCATCTGACAGATTGAATAGATCGGGATGCAGATCTTGATAGTGGAATTACATGTGGGGACACTTTAGGAACACTCCGTGGGGCCCCGTACAGCTATATGACTGGTTTCGGTGTTTTTGATACCTCCTTGAGTACTACTTCCATTGCAAAAGAAATTATAGCAATGATTCTTTTCACTTAGAATAAAATAATACGGGAGCACTTTCCAGCTACTGGCTGGGGGCCCCTTAACTGGATGGGTTTGTGTTTTACGTATCTCAGCTGTTAATTCCACTGCCAAGGAAAATAGGCATACATGACTGTTTTCACCTAAAAACAATTAATTCATATGGGGTGGGAATACCTTGGGGCTATACCTGTCAAGGGCCCTGCATCCGGGCCAATATCGCACCTCTTTTAATCGAATTCTTTAATGTTGAATTAAATTTAGCAAAAATTTCGCCAGATGACATGGTAGTTCAATGTCATATTAATCTCTTCATTCAAATTTATTTTGAAACATTCACATTACCTCTAACCTTATTCTAGATAACACTTTTTCAACTGAAATCCATATATAAGACAAGTACCATTCCACTATCCGTTCATTCATAAATTCATAATGATATAGTCACGTGATTACATGCTGCGCTCGTTCATTCAAATTGATTTCTGGCCATCTATAATTTAACATGTTCTGCAGTCAATTAAACAGATATGTTCATGCTTGGCCTCTTTCCTTATTTTCTTTCGTCGTAGTTATTGTTTTGTAAGCATCATAGCATTTCATGTTTTCGTATTCGTTTAAGAGACTTTGACACCATTTTTTAACGTGCTTTTTGAATCCAAAGAAGTAAGAAGCCACAAACTATCTGGCCGTTACGAGCGCTTTATTACGAGCGGTCGGCCAGTTACAAGAAGTCAAGGTTATGATCCTCAAATGTTTTTTTTTTTTTTTAATTCTTTCTATGTCTTATAGAGATATACGTCTGTATATATTGTGCTGTCATGACTATAAAAAATGAAGTTAAAGCTGCATTACTGGTACACGTATAGGCCTATAATGACATGTATATGAAAGAGAAGGAGCGTTACCAGTCTGGTTACAGAACAACCAAATCCAGTTATACTAGATAAGAAATATGACACTTTTACTGCTTTATAACAGTATAGATGAAACGAAAACACACATAGAAAGACATGTTAAAAAGATCTGAAACAAAGAAATAGCATGATTTGAATTTGAATGAACACGTTTGGAATTTGACTGTCTTTCGCGAAATTTAATGACTGAAATACACTTTTCGGCAAGTCAAGGCGAATTTGAATGAACGTAGGGTACCAGCCAATTTGAATACCCATTTTACGAATTCGAACCTTCTATCAAAATTAATGAACCAACAAAAGTGGGAAATTGGCTGGGAAAACCTAACTGGCTTTGATGTTTTGGGTATCTATGATGTAAACTAAGGCCTACTTCGATTGTAAAAGAAAAACAACTATGACTCTTTTCAGCTAAATGATGTCATAATAATTATGTGGGGGAGGGGCACTTTATGGCTACTGTAACCTGGGCCCAGTACAAGATGAAATGACTGGTTTTCGTAATATGTTCATCTTGGTTGTGCACTATACAGAAGTATGCTTCCTTTGCAAATTTCTTGAGTGTTTTGCTACTGTAACCTATGGGACCCCATATACAGAATAAGATGACTTGCTTTAGTGTTTGTGATATCTCTGTTCAGTAGGCCCTGATATTAACGTTACAAAAGAATTTGTAAGACCATTTTCAGCTGATTCAGAGTTACATGTATAATGGATGGGACACTGTGGAGCTACTGTCTAGGGCTCTGTGCAGGATGAAATAACTAGCCTTGGTGTGTTGAATATCTCTGATAGGTACTTCTTCCAGTGCAAAAGAAATTACCCGTGTTTGGGGCTATACTGTGCGGGGCCCCATACAGGATAAAATAACTGGCTTTGGTATTTTGGATATCTCTGATGGGAACTACTTCCATTGCAAAAGAAATTAGCCGTGACCCTTTTCAGCTGAATGAAACTAGTGTGTGTGTGTGTGTGTGTGTGTGTGTGTGTGTGTGTGTATGTGTGTGTATGTGGAGAGGGGGGCACTTTGGGGCTACTGTCTGGGGCCCCGTTCAGGATAAAATAACTGGCTTTGGTATTTTGGATATCTCTGATGGGAACTACTTCCATTGCAAAAGAAATTAGCCGTGACCCTTTTCAGCTGAATGAAACTAGTGTGTGTGTGTGTGTGTGTGTGTGTGTGTGTGTGTGTGTGTGTATGTGTGTGTATGTGGAGAGGGGGGGGGGGCACTTTGGGGCTACTGTCTGGGGCCCCGTTCAGGATAAAATAACTGGCTTTGGTGCTTTGGATATCTCTGATGGGTATACTTCCATTGCAAAAGAAATTAGCCGTGACCCATTTTGGCTGAATGAAACTAATGTGTGTGTGTGTGTGTGTGTTGGGGGGTGCACTTCTGGGCTACTGTCTGGGACCCCGTACAGGATAAAATAACTGGCTTTAGTGTTTTGGATATCTCTGATGAGTATGCCTACTACCAATTGCAAAAGAAAGTAGCCATGACCCTTTTCAGCTGAACAAAATCAATGTGTGTGTGGGGGGGGGGGGAGGGAGCAATTTGGGGCTTCTGACTGGGGCCCCGTGCAGGATGAAATAGCTGGCTTTGGTATTTTTGATATCTCTGATGGGTACTCCTTCCATTGCAAATGAAATTAGCCGTGACTCTTCTCAGCTTCACGAGTGAAATCAATGTTTGTGTGTGTTTGTATGTATGGCCTATGGGGGGGGGGGGGCACTTTGGGGCTACTGTCTGGGGCCCCGTACAGGATAAAATAGCTGGTATTGGTGTTTTGAATATCTCTGATGGGAACTACTTCAATTGCAAAAGAAATTAGCCGTGACTCTTTTCAACTGAATAAAATCAATGTTTGTGTGTGTTTGTACGTAGGCCTATGGGGGGTGGGGCCCTTTGGGGCTACTGTCTTGGGCCCCGTACAGGATAAAATAGCTGGCATTGGTGTTTTGGATATCTCTGATGGGAACTACTTCCATTGCAAAAGAAATTAGCCGTGACCCTTTTCAGCTGAATAACACCACATTTCTGGGGCCCTTTGGGGCTACTGTCTGGGGCCCCGTACAGGATAAAATAGCTGGCATTGCTGTTTTCATGATAAGTACACCCAAAGGAACAATATCCACCAACTTTTGTCCGTGACCCCCTTCGGCTGAATAAATCCATTTTTCGGGGTCCCTTTTTGTGGTCCCTACACTCTAAAAACAGTCTAGTCAAATAATTAACTAGATTTCCCAGTCAAGTAAAATTGACTTGAAAATCAGTCAATTATCAGTTACTCTGCTCCCTTTTACTACATGTATAATATCTGTCATCGATGAATAACTAAGTGCAATAGTTACGTTTGACGGGTTTCCTTTGATGCGCTTACGTACTGGGAACAAGCGCGGTCGCTTATTGGCCGATCCGCGCGATGGTTCGAGTAAAAGTTATGTTGATCGCTAGCTGTGTGAGATGTGCGCTGCTAGCTAGCTGGGCCTGCAGGGCTAGAATAAGCCGATTTATTTTTCGTTCGGCGATGGATGATTTCGTGAGGCAAAGACTGCTGGAATGGGGGATGGAGGAGTTGATAGACATTTTCAAGGGTAAGTTGAAACTGCATTAGGTCTACCGTGTAACAGTTAGTGCAGTTTTGCACCTGCATGTGGTCGGAAGTGACCGTGAATGATGGCATGACATGTCATGAGTGTGACACTGACTGTATGAATTGATGGGAGGACCGAAAGCTACGCACTTTGTTTTCAGCAGCTAAAAAAAATCACGGAAATCATTGGCTTGTGCAATTTCATTTTTATGTCTTGATTCTACATTAAATTCCAAAGTTGATAGAGAAAATTTACGAGGGTTGAATGTTAATAACGCTTATTTTCAGGTCAATATTAATGCCGGTGTCAAATTTTGTTTTGAAAAATGAAGGGTCCTAAGGCTAAAGCTACGCGGAATGCCTATGCATTTGAGTCATGCAAATCTTGATATTGAAATTTACTGTGTGTGTGTATCGCGTGTGTATTTTACCCTGATTTGAACGCGTCGCATTGCGCGTGTAGGTATGTTATTTGTATGGTGCGTAGCTTTAGGACCCACTGTACCTTTTGTGTGAATGTGAGGTCTAAACGTTATTGAATCGATGCGAAACTGCATGCACTAGCGGGCTGCCGTCTAGCGCCAATTAAACTCCATTATTCATGTATTGGTACTAGTATGGTAGGCCTACTATCACTCAGACTCGGAGTCGGAGTCTCGGGCTAACCCAGGCTAGGCTACGGCCTAAGCCCAACTTAATCCAGACTATTAAAAGCGGGCTATAGCCGCTAGTACGTAGTAATAATCTAGGCTTAACTTAAGCCTAGCCTAGCCTAGGCTAGACCAAACATTAGCAGGAGATTATTAATAGGCCGATGTATCTGTGTTTGTGGACCTTGCATTGTACTGTACTCTGTGTGTGTGCCCGCCCGTGTGCACGTGTGTGTGTGTGTGTGTGTGTTTGTGTATAATCGGCCCGTACTGTATCTGTGAGCTATGTCCAAACTTCGTATCTCTCAGCTATTAAAATCCATCCTCATCAAATTGAGGACATCAAAAGGAATTACGGGGCATTAAAAAAAAAGGCTCTCTTAAATGCCTTGTAATTTGTTTTGGTTTCTTTAATTCATGTGATTTGTCTCTAATACTTGGCTCATACGTGGTGACTTTTCACAAAGGTGTGAGTAGTGACCATGGCATAAGGTTGTACATGACATTCAAATTTTTTTTTTTCATTTTAACTTGCCCTAACAACCACTAAATAGCATTTTTTACGAATCTCTTCTAACCATGCATACCACTTCCAGGTGGTTATAGATCCACCAGATCCACTGACTAGACTTTTTAATTGTTTTGATGTTTTTTTATAATATGCAAATGTGGGATATGTATGGGGCGTTCTGCCCCACTACTGACCTATCTCTTTAAGCTGTTTGCACCTGATATTGCCCATCGACATGTAGTACATGTGAACATTAACTTTAGCAAGATCACCCTCGTGCAACTGCAAGAGATGGAGGCCGATTTTTTTTTTATAGTCTTTCCCTAGAAACCAGAAGCTCCTCTTTGAAATGATACATGTATATGTTACATTTAGCCTATTCAAAGATTAAAGTTTTGGTAAAGTGTCCACTTTTCTGTGGAATTACCCATATTGCTTTTTCCCTTTCAAATTGAAAATAGATTTATACTAGTAACATTTTTTTCATTTATTCCAGATTCAGCAGGACTTCAGGATTCTTTATCCAGAGGTTGCAGATAAGCTGTTCTCAGAGTGGCCAAAAATAGCTCCCCTGGTACTGAAGTATGCAGACCTCAATAACCCGACATGGCAGGAAGCTTTGACTGTTCCCCATCTCCGTAAGAATATTTTTTTTTAAAAACCAACACATTTTAATTGAATTACAACATTGAAGTTGGAATGATGCAAAAAGAGAAATGATATTTGGAATGGGGAAAGAGAGATTTCCAGGAGGAACAAAGAGAAAGGTCAATTAGAGAATATTAATTTAGCATATTCTAACTATAATATAGATTTCAATGGTAATGTTGCTTATTTGTAAAACATCATTGGGGGTCTTGAAAAGAAATGAGGTAATTGTAATTTGAAATGATAGGTCATCATGCCAAACCATGAAGTTGTTGGTAATATGGCAATGGTCCATCTACTCGAAATTAATTCCAGTTCATTTTCTTCCAAATCAAAATTTTGTGTAGGATCATGAAATCATTTTATAAAGTACTTTATTTCCATACTATGATAATTAGCAAACCATTTGTCATTCCCTATGCCAAACTATGGTCACTCCGAATTCAGAATCATCCCATGTTCCGTTTTATTTCACCTCGGCCATTGGTCTTGGTGAAATAAAACGGGGCATGGGATGATTCTTAAGTTGTCATTCACCTAATGTGGTTTGGGGAATTCTATATTATATAATATCTAATCTTATTCAATTTGTTTTCTTCCTAATTGTACAGCATCTCCTGCCAGTGCGTGTCCTGCAGCAGAAGTGGAGACCATGGCACTTCTTGCACTTCCACACATCGTGAATCCAGGAATGAAGAAGGTGGGGAAGCGCAGCATGAGATGCAGCAGGGCAGAGGCGTCCAAAGCCTTTATCGACATCGGCCCAGTAAGAAAATCAATTTAATGAAATGCGAATCACTCAGCCTCGGACATAGTCTAAGCGTGTTAATTTTTCAATTTTAAAGGTAACATGGAGTACTGGTCAGTGGTGGAAAATTTTGCTTAAGTTTAATAGGCCTACGATTGATTTTCAGCCAAAAGTACTTCACATTTGCACTGTAGTATGGAAACATTTCAACACAAGCTATGTACTGAATATTTTTAGAATCATAGGTTAAAACATGCTTGATACTTTTTGATATCACCCAACGTCAAAAAGTCAGATTAACACTGTCCCATATATGCATATCTGTGTTAGTTCTATATCAAAATGATTTTTTGGATCATTGTTATATGAGGAATGTTCTACTATTTCCAGCACATCTAATATGTATCATGCATTAAATTATTATGGTTCTGTGAAATTTATTTTATACCGCAAGTACATGTATTCCTAATACCTTTAAATTGTCCTTATTATTCATTTACTGATGAGCATCAATTATTTCACTTAACCAGTTTATTCTCTGTGGTTCATTTTCAGTTTGCTTTAGCTAGCATATATCATGTTCTTTTTCATGACATAATCATGAAATAAAAAAGATGACAAAATATGCATTTTTTGCTGTGTTGTTGGAAATGTCCCTACTGTAAAATCTCAAACAGAGGTGCGAACTGACTTGAAGGATTGCACTCTTTATATTTCTGGGATTATTGATACTAATTCATTTATATATGAAGACTTATGGGGTGTTGCAAGAAAGTTGCAATCGATTGCAAGTTGCAACTGATTGTTACTAGCCAATCAAAATCATTGCTGCATGCATGTCTTCTTAAAAGGGCAGACCCTGAGCCAATCAGCATGGTTGTTTCAAAATTAGCAATTATTTGCAATTGATTGCAACCTTCTTGCAACACCCCACAAAAGGGGTTAGATCCAATTTTTATGAAAATTGAGTTATTGATATAAGAACATTGTTCAACTGTGCCTGTCTTTTGAACAAAAGTATTAAGCTAAATTTTCAGAGCACTTATGAAGAAATGCACTTCCTAATTTCACTTTTCCATAGAAGCCTGTACAAAATCTGGCTAACAAATGCGTTTTTCTCTGAAGTCACAAAAGTGGATCTAACCCATTTTACGAACAAACTCTTCATATACTTTGAAGATATATTGCGCTGTTTTTCCCAAGACAGATATTATTAATATTTACCCCCACTTTGTTTTTATGGAACTCTTTAAAAAGAGCAATTATGCGCCTCTAATCGAGATTTTACTATACTTTGTCCCATGCCTCATTGCCAACACACAAATGAATGGAAATTTGTTTTCTTTTAATACCTTCAAATTATCTTAACAACATTGATTTACACATGTCTTGAGATGACATGTACAAAACGAAAAGAAAAATAAATAACATTTCATATTGCATTTGTCAAATACTCTCCACTGTTTCTTCATGTCATAAGAATTCGTAATTGTAATAATGTGATCTGAAAAGTGATAGAGCACCATAATTTTCTCTTTCTTCAGGTAGGAACAAACCTTCCAGACTACCTCGAAAACTGCAAGCAGAAGCAACCATTTGTGCTCGCCCTTGGAGACATCCTCAAGCCGGAGCAAGTGTTTGTCATTTGTGATGGTGTTGCATTGGAGGCAATGTCCCTCATCCAAGGAGTGGACCTTAGTTTCAAGGCCATCTTCGTTCTTTGGGTAGATTATCCTTGGGAGGCAGCCAACACTTACGACTTTCTGCAGAAAGTCATTTATAAGATGGATGGTGGAAAACCCAACTGCAATACCACAACCCCATCCAGTACCATTTCCCTTAGGGCTTACATTTCTAATTTTTCATCATAGAGTCCTAGGAAATGTTAAAGGTAGTAGCCCATATTTGCAAACCCACAAAACTCGAAGCGGGATGAAATAGGTCCTTTATGACTTTGAAAGACAAGTTAAAAGTATCATAATTCATCTGTCGCCTTTTGTCAATGATATATTTATTCAATTCTAGAGAGAGAGAACCAGGGTTTTAGAATCAATTTCTAAACATGTCGTCCCGATGCTTTTACGAATGGTGCAAAATTACTGTTGAACGCGGAGCTCATATGATTATATAACATATAATTTATCTATATAATTGTTTTACAAACGGCGCCTCATAGTATGCTCATAGTAGTGCTGCGCAGTTTTCTGCGAATTGTCAAATCGACGATGCGACATCACTGTTTTTCCCATCGAAGACACCTTCGAATGACAATTTCAAGTGCCTGAACGTATTTCTAAAGAAGTCTAGAAGTGATGTAAGTCAGAAATCTAATTCCTCCTATTTTATATCGATTAAGAAAGACAAACGTGCTGTTTTATGAGTCGTCCCTGGATTGGATCTTGAGCTCCGCCACTTCGCACTCTTGAGTTACTGTTGAACAAGAGGTAATCTGAAGAAGCATCATGTTACATTTTCATATGTTTTTACCAAAGTAAGAGGCAGATTGAAATGCTATTTTGTACATGTTTACTGTAATGATATCCAAACTCCATGCCAACTATACTGCTTGTTTTGACAAATGTGGGCTACTACCTTTAAAGCCTTGTTCAGACAAGGCACAACAAAGCTCAGCGACATTTTGTGTACAAAGTCAATGGGATATGAGGCGTCAAAAGTGTTACAGAGGCAAGTGACCTTTTTTGTCGCAAGGCGACAAAAAATGCGGACCAATCAAATTCCTTTAAAAAGTTAGCGCAAAATAATTTGTCCAGATGATCTTTATACATGGTTATAGTTATACTATGTTATGTGTGATGATGCAAAATCCTGTTTGTGCCACTTTCATCATTTAACATAGAAACTGGTAAGAAGATCATACTGTTACTTGAAAGAAATTCATAATGTACAAGTAATCTAAATGATAAAAACATCACAAAAACATTATTATATGATATTCATACCTTAGTACAGGCTATTCAAAAAACTGTTACATAATAACAATCCAAGAATTCTTTGTTTGAAAATGGTCTGAACAATGACAACAGGCTACATGTAGAGGAATAACAGAATTTTTCACAAATGGGATTTCTCGAATTCCCATTTTAAAAAATTTGTTTTTCAAAAACAGGGTCACTAAATAGAAATTGATAAATGAATTTTAAAAAAAAAGTGTGGTTTCTTAGCTTTAGGTACATAGCATATACAACTAGATTGTCAATGACTTTCATCTCATAAATATATGTTTTCTTTCATTGTACTCTGTTTTGCATGAATACGATGTCAGCAATGACCAACGCTATGGCCCGAATTCACAAAAGAGGTTATTTAAGCGTACGCGCACACAGAATCCGGTCCAATTATGTGTTTTCTTTAAACGCGCGCATGGGTTGGTGCGCTTATTTACACTTATTTTTCGTACGCGTAAGGAGGTTTAAACAACCCCATGGTTTAAACCTCTTTTGTGAATTCGGACCTATGTGTATAAAACGAATGGAAGAATCTGCACAAATGCGCAGAAAAATGTTAATATCTCAAAATGACGTTACCAAATCAAATCTAAAAAATTCCTCTGAAAAAAATATCTGGCTTTACAATGGTACCTACCAAAAGTAGGTTTATAATGAACATCATAACTATTTTTGACCTTCATTTATTGATTTGGACCAAAAAGTCTGATTCCATGCATAATTAGTGAAATTATATAATTTTTCGAAAAAGCAACTACACAATATAGTAGATAATGTCACGGGCGACATGCGTGCCAATTTTTCGACAGCCAAGATCTCAAGCCCGGCCTATTAGGGTTAACCCTAAAAAGACGGGGGGGGGGGGGGGTCAAAATAGCCCAGTATTTTTAGGGTTAAGGGAGTTGAAAATAATACTTTTTAATATTTCGTGTTGTTTCATAGATTGACGCTCATGTAATATATATAAATGAAATGTTCTCAAAATACTTTGATTAAAATGTTTTGTGATTAGACTATTAAATCAAATGCAAAGTGTATATTTGCATGTTGCCTTGAATGTAAGATGGTTTGCTATTGCAATTTTTTATGATTTGATTTGATGTTTGCTTGCAGCATAATTGAACTGTGATGACATGAACACCAAAGGCCAAGGAGGTGCATGAAAGAATGCAAGAGTATGCTGTGACTATGAATGGTGAAAATCTACGAAAATATCAGTGAAAGTGGAATGACTATTTTTATTGTCAATACTGACTGATAAAAAGAGTGAAAAGTGACTAGAAATGAATGGTGAAATGACTGAAATATCAGTGATGGTGTGATAACTATATAAATAGTCAAAACTGACTTGCAAAACTAGTGAAAATTACTAGAAATCCAGTAAGATTTTTTAACTGATTAATCTAGTCAAATAGATATAACTAGAAATATATAGTCAAAATGACTGATTATCAGTTGCACCCAGCTGACCCTTTTGCCTAGTCAGATTTGACTAGATATCAGTCATATTTGACTATACCTTTTTTAGAGTGTAGGCTTACGGTACAGGATGTGACTTGCCAGCAATGCATTTTATTGACCCTTGGCCACATCCTTATATGATGAGACCATTAAAAAGTGTGACCCTTTTCAGCTGAATAAATCTTCTGGGCCCCCGGTCTATTAGGCCCTAATCATTGAATGATTGAGTTGTGAAATTTTAACAAAGCTGATAGCGTTTATGGGGAGGGGGTTGGTGCTAATATCCACTAGAACATAATAATAATCTTCATATTTTGTATTTATACCAGCTGAAAACAAAGTTTGAGAGGAGATGACTATATCATCGCATGTAATTTGCATATTAAATTTTCACAGTATCTGATTACATTTGGTCAATGTCGGTGTTTCTTATAGAAACATGACATTGTGAAAGTTTGAAGTGTCACAGCAATCATATTTAGGCCTATGCGTAGTTCTAATTCCAGTTTCCTTTCGCCTCTCTTTGTTAACGTCGACTTGAACTTAAAGAGCACTGTTAGGCATATTATGTTCAGTCATAAATCAACTCAGACGATAATGGTTTCATCTCATCATCTGTATCTTTCATCAATTACAGTAAAAGGCCTAATTTCCGCTGCGTGAAGCGCATTATTTTTAATGTTTATTGACAGTCTTTTTTGTACTTTCTATATTCTGATGATTTTAGCTTTCTTTTTTTCCCAGTGCATGTAGGTACAGTGTATTATTGTGAAATGTTAAATAAACGCACTTTCATTCTTTTTCGTATAACATGACTCCATGATGAATAAAATGAATGGTCTTGCTGTATAACAACCAGTCTTGTAACAAAACCAGTTTGCTCTTATGGGCATCGCTTTTCCTGTGCACGCGGCGCGGATTCAGGTCATAAAGAGGAAAAAGGAAGAAAAAATGCCTTAAAATCCTTGTTATTATAATTCCAACCCTAACAAAATTCATCATCACCTCCATCAAGATGTGCTTCGGATAGAATCGAAACAATTTAGAGAACAGGAAAACTAATAGGTCTGCATTCTATATGGGCAAGCTCATTTTGTTTAGGCTTACTCAGTGATTGGCTCTGTTTCACTGGGAATACATGTATTCTCTGATGTTGGGTGACAGTGCAAGATATAGACCTAAAGTGTTATTTGTAAGATTTAATTTCAGTGTATTTTCAAGGAATTCTAATTAAAGAAAAAAAAATGAAACCCGGCCTCACCAGAACTGTGGGAAAATAAACCCAACAAAATCAAACCAACAAACGACCTCCTGCAAGTATCCCTTAGATGACAGGGTTCCTTCTTCCCAATTGGCATTTGCAAAAAAAAAAAAAAAAAAAAAAAAAAAAAATGCTATCTTTATCAATAATCACATTTTTATAATAAAAGAAGACTTTGCCCCCTAGAACCTTGCAAGGTAATTCATGTCATGACCCCGTATTGACGACCCCGGAGGTGTGGTGACTGTGCAATATTTTCCTGTATTTATAACGAAAAAATTGCATGACATTGTAAGATTGACTGCACAGGATCAGCCCGGTAAACACGACCTCAACGTTGGGTCTACAGTGTACTAGTACATCTAGCTGTACTGATGTTCATGCGATGCCTGTATACACGTCTGTTACGCATTTCGCTACGTCGACCCTCCCGTGAAAGAACTCCACTTGTGAAGTTGCATGCTCTTTAGCTGATTTTTAGGCAGCTCGAGAATCGTTCAAAATGTCAAAGAAATTCGTTGAAGCAGAAATACGCGACAATAAGGTAAGAAAGTACATGTAATATGGGACAAGTGTTCTAGCAGAAGCCCAGAAAAATCTAGTTGAACTAGTGCTAGCATAGCCCCGGAGACCGCGCCGCCAGGCGCGGTCCTGGCGGCTTCCCCGCAGTTTCGCTTATGTTAGTTCCTAAGTATTCTGTGCGCTTGTGCAAGTGATTGTGAATTCTGTGAACATCGGTGAGCTGCTTATAAGACATCATTTTGTGCATCACAAGCAATGAAATGCATCAAACAGTCGCCGATGATAGTCATTTAGGTTTCATCGACCCATGTAAGTATTCCTAGTAGTTTCTGTTGAAAAATTAAGGAAATATAGCGCCGCAAAGGCACCCGTTTGTTCAACATGAAGATCTTTTATGGGAGCACGGCGCAGCCGCCACACTGCGTGTGGCGGCTGTCGCAGTTAGTGCTAGCAGTGGTGGAAGTCAATCAGTGGCTGCCCCAACCCTGCGTCGCCTGGGGCACAGATGATGCGTTCGGGCTGCTGGTCGCAGACGGCAGTTGTGGCTGCACGTTTGACGCGAATGAACATGTTGCTGGCTTTTAGTTTTGAAGATGTTGCACAAGAATTAATGTTGCAGCGACATGCTGGAACCCCCTCGTGGACCACCCTGGGTAGTGATGGTATCTGTCTCTTCACGGTGGGCTTCTTATCTGATGTTGGGACATGTATGGTCAGACATGTCCTAACGTTGAATAAGAAGCCCACTGTGAAGAGACAGATACCATCGGTCTACTGATGGCAATGTTTTCTTCCACTCTGTGATGGTTCTTGCAAACTTGTTACACGTAGACCTAGTAGCAGTTTTTATTTGTGCCAATTTTTAAGGATGATGCTTCCGCTAGCATCTTTAGAAGGCGACTTCCAAAGAATCCTGCAGAATAGATTCAGGGCTTTTCTTACTGGGATGGATAGGCTGTGCCTCATGGGTTAAACAAATCCAGATACCTTGAAATGCACATAGTAATACCATAAGTCTTTGCTCTTGTAGTCTTACTGACTCACTCGAACCTGTGCATCATTTGCATGATGACATGAGTGTTGCTGTACAGTGTATTATGACTGTAGCTTACACGTCCAGAACATGTATTTGCCATTGTTTGGAAAAGGGAAAGAGAATGAGAGAGAAGTATAGACAGCTTTGTTTGATACAATGTACTGTGCTTGTGAATTAACATTAATTTCTTCTCATTTTTTCCCTTCTTTGTCCATCAGGTTGTAGTCTTTTCCAAGACATATTGTCCTTTTTGCAACATGGCCAAAAGTGCACTGAAGGATGCAGGCCTGGAAAATTACAAACTCATTGAGCTGGATGAACACTCCATGGGTGCCCAGATCCAGGACATTCTTTATGAGATCACTGGTGCCAGGACAGTAAGTCAACTGTGCTGCAGATTTTATGTGGTGCTTGCTCTATTATTTACTGTAAACTTCACATACATCATGATCATGGCAGATGCTTACAGCTCCGTGTATTTAATGAAAGAGATGATGTACATTGTATGCATTAGGCCTATTGACCGATTCTGTGACGCGCTATGTGTATTTTTGGCATGGGCGCAGCCATAGTGGGTGTATCAGCCGACCCCCCCTCCGCACTCCCCCACCCCTCTCCCTACATTAGCACGCGCGCAGAATGAAAAACTGCTTTAGCCAATAGGCGTCTCGTACTGAGTGCGCGAATGCTTGCTAGTGCGCGAACCTTTGTTACAAGTGCGTGATAAACATGTTGCCCGGGGGTGGGGGAGAGCAGGGGGGGTCGGCTGATATACCCACTATGGCTGCGCCCTGTGCCGTAAAATGTCTGCTGCCCTCAACGAACCCGAATCGGTCAATACATTGTATGTATAGAAAGTGAGGAAGAGGAGAATGATGTGCTAAATTTGTAAACATACAATTTTCACAGTCACACTGCAGGGAATAATTTTCCAACTCAAATTTTATTAGCAATTTCAGCTGATAAACAATATTTCAAAATAGCATCCTGCACACTTGTATGGAAGAAAACTAATACAAAAGTTAGTTTGTGTAGCAGTGGTGTAAAAATGCATAGCAAACTGCAGTGCGATACCAGGAAAATTATTCCCTGTTATATGCACATGATCTCTAATCTGTAGATACAGGAAAGAGAGTACCTGCACACGTCTTGTGTTGTGTCTCACACCTGTAGAATGTAAAAAAAAAAACCAAACAAACAAACAAACAAAACAGACACTGTATTAACGATAAACATAATGTGAGAATTCATCCTTGTATATGCCGCAGTGTCATCATCTACTTTTAGATGTGTCATATACACTCGGTATTTGCATCAGTGCTAAATGTATGTCAAGACTACACATAGGTCCTATACAGTACCAATATCCAGTATCTTTGAATTCCTTCATGGCGAGTTGCTTTATAGATACAGATGCAAGGTAAGTTTGGCTTCATGGAATCTCCTCTTACATTGTATCCTATGTCTATGGAGGAGAGCCATAAACATTACAAAATATATAAATAAGATAATTTAAAAAAAAAAATATATATATATATATATATATATATATGGCTTAAAACCAAAACCTTTGGACAAACAGATTTTTCTATCTATGGAAAGTGTAATGTTGTAATGGGTTTAAAGTCATATAAGTCATAGTATATACATATATCCAGTTCACATTGAAACCAATGCCTTCTGAACAAATAGTAGTCGACAGAAATGCAACCTATATTATAGCAAGTGTCTGTTTTCTACAATGAAGCAGGCACTCAAGTTGCACAAAACTTCAGTACACTACATACCTTCTGAAATTATACAATGTGAGACCCCTACATTGTAGATGACAGGAGAATGTTCTAGAAAGGGTTATGAAAACTCTGCAATCTCATTGGTCGAGAGTAGTGCATTGATTTTTCACTGGCCAGATGTTCATATATTCCCTCATTGTTATTCTGGCAGTGAGTTAGAATTACACAACTACACATCCACCTGCAAGAATGCAAACAGACATTTGCCAAAATGGGCAATTAGGCAGGTGTCCATAGCACATAGCTTACTTGGTGTACATGCCTGAGAGTGAGTTTGGTTGTCTGATTGTTGAGCAGAATTGGAGTGACCGTATCAGATGTATGGTTGGGGCACCACCTATCGGCAGGGCACCTTCCCATCGGCACCCTGCGTATCATGGCTGTTTGCGTATAGAACGAAAAGGTACGCGCGGGATTAAGTGTCATTAGCTATAAAGACAATAAAAACGAAGAAACGAAAATCAAACTCAAACAAACCAAGCTAAAAATTACACATCCGCTCAGTAACGACGCATGGCTGTGAAATTCACGTGTATTACCTATGGCCTGTGAAATTCACGTGTATTACCTATGCTGTGAAATTCACGTGTATACCTATGGAGGGGAGGGGGTGCCGATCGCAAGGTTCCCTTTTTAGCTGCGCGAAGAAAACGGAACGCACGCACTAAAATTGCGCTATTTTAAAACGGAGATTCATAATCAACAAGGCGGTCACGACATTCAAAACTGCAGTATTTATGGCATATTTGAGGTAAGAATTAGGCGGATTTGTGTAAATATTATTAGAATAAACAAGCTACAGATCCATAGGGTGACGATACGTGGTACCCCCAACCCTACATGTACTGTCAAACCTGTCTATAGCAGTCACCCAAGAGAGACGAAAAGAATGGCCGTTACAGACAGGTGACTGCTATAGACAGGTCACCCAACTTTTGTGTGCATTGCCTACATGTACATGTATCATTGTTGTATACATCTATAAGTATGTACTTTCGTGTACATGTACATATGTGTATATGCACACATGTGTTTCTTGCATTGAACAATGCCAGTTTTTAGCTCACCTGAGCCTTCAGTGAGCTATTGCGATCGCTCTTCGTCCGGCGTCCGGCGTGCGTACAAACTTTTTACATTTTCATCTTCTTCTTGAGAACCCCTTGACCGATTTTCACCAAACTTGGCAGGTAGCATCCCTAGGGGGATAGGATCTCAATTTGTTCAAGTGGGCACCATACCCCCCCCCCCCTTGGGGCCCCCAGAGGGGCCCAACCCCCCCCCCCCCCCCCAAAAAAAAAAAAAAAAAAAAAAAATTAAGGAATCTTAAAAAAATCTTCTTCTCTAGAACCAGAAGTGATAGAGCTAAGTTAATACCATGAATTAGTACATTGATGACTGTAGTTTCAAGTTTGTTCATGGCAGAATCAGGGGTGCCCCCCTTGGGAATCAGGGGAGGGGGGTGGGAGGGGTCCTAATGGGGCCCAAATTGTACATTTTCATCTTTTTCTTGAAAATGCCATTATGAATTTTCACCAAAGTTGGCAGGTAGCGTCCCTAGGGGGAAAGAATGTCATTCCCATCAAATGGGCACCATGCCCCACCTGGAGGCCCCAGGGGGCCTAAATTTGGACTGAAAGTGTACATTTTCATCTTTTTCTTGAAAACCCTGTAACAAATTTTCACCAAACTTGGCAGGTAGCATCGCTAGAGGGATAGAATCTCAATTCGATCAAATGGTCACCATGCCCAACCCCCCTCCTGTAAGGAATCTTTACAGATTTTCTCTCGAACCAGAAGTGATTGAGCTAGGTTAATACAATGAGTCAGTATATTGATGACTGTTGTTTCAAGTTTGTTCATGGGAGAATCAGGGGTTGTGTGTGCCAGCTACATTTGTAATGTTTGTTTACTTGTGTCAAATCGGTACAAGGTGTACCAGTACATGTATTTGATGCTCATGTCTAATCAGTCCCCAAATTATCGGTCTTCTTTGCAGATTAAGCAGAGAATTCGATTAGCCGTGGAAAATTTGACATTCATGATTTCTTAAAGTGTCATATCTGCTATAAAATGTGGATAGAAATTAGATAAGAAGAAAATTATCAACCCGTTTATGCAGAGGGGCAACACGATTATCAGGTAATTTTAATTTGCATTGGAACTGATTTTGAAATTGCTACCCAATAAAACGGAGTACTGTAAACGTGGAAATTTTCGCGGTACATTAATTTTCGCGGATTTCGCGCTACGTTCGGCTAGCGCGAATTCAAAAACGCGCGAATATATCTTCGTAATTTTCTATGCACATTTTGAACGGTCTGAATTGTGTGCGCTTCGTCGATGATACTGATACGTAGTACAGACATGTTTACGCATATAGCAGTATCATCGCCCGCACCGCACACATCGAGCCCATGGCCGATTGGTGTGCTACATCCCCGCGACTACAGTACTAGTACTACAGTACATGTATCGAGTATCTAAAAATACACATGTACTACGTAGTTGAGCGCTTGTACTCGCACTCGCGCCGCTCGCTACGTCGCTTATCGTACGCTGGCATCGCTGGATGAAAACAGAGACTGTGTATTAACCCGCTGCAAAGCGCGAATTTAAGAACCCGCGAATATGTTTTCGAGCCGCTCAGCGCGAAAAATTAATCGCGCGAAAATATTGACGTTTACAGTACCCGTTTAAGCGATACCCGATTTCGCGGAGAGTACTGTACATTTTGTTAATGTGTTTTTAATTGTAACTTCTGACTTTTATCACAGTTTTATAAGAATATGTAAATTATTCCACACTATTGATTGAAATTGACTAGACGTGGTACGTCTGTACTGAAATGTCAACAGAAAGTTCCTATCATACGTGCTACTTCTATCTATGAAGCATTGCATGGTCATGTAAAAGGTGTTTTCTTTCTTTCTTTTTCTCCAATTTCTTCTCTGATAGGTCCCTCGTGTGTTCATCGGAGGAAAGTGCGTTGGAGGAGGAACTGAGGTCAAGGACCTTCAGAATAGCGGGCAGCTTGTTACCATCCTGAAGGAATGTGGTGCCCTTTAAGACAATCTTTGCCTTCTTTACACTCTCCTCCAAAGGTCCTTGTCAAACCCCTCTTTCCCTCCTATCCCATTCAGTCAGTTTTCCTCCGTTTTTCTGTTTCTGCCTTTCCGTTACCAGGTCTTTCAGTTAAATTTTCCCAATACTATTCTTCAAGCCTTCTGACACCATTCAGCTATAGTCATCCAAAACTTAAAAGGAAAGCTGGTCACAATCAGTGAATTTCATGAAACTCCTGGAATACGTCCATGATCATTTAGTTTAAAACTAATTATTTCCTTTGAGACTGACATTTAAATCGATCTTACTCCCATCCAATGCTTACTTTTATTGGCAGAAGTAAGAAAAGCTGCCATATGACCTGTGTTCAAGAAGACAAAAATATTATTTGCTTGCTTCACTTGCATTTACACAAAAAGCCAAAAATAAATTTGAGGTATTCCCTTTTTCTTTAACCTTTTTTCTTTTGTGTGTGTATGGGGAGGGTCTTTTTTGTGTGATGAGAGAGTAGAGAAGAGAAAATCAGTGAAACCAACACTTGCAAGCATTTCTGGATTTCTTTTGAGAGACTATTTTGATGATATACTCATCTAAATCAGCTACTAGTGTACCTCCATTCCTAGCAATACAAGATCCATGAAATTTATGTATAGAGTACCTTGGGTTTATCCCACCTGTGAGTAGGCAGTTCAAAATAAAAGCATTATCAGAGTGGATATGGTGCATGACTTGCTCCTCTCCGAGTTAAAGTACAAGTCCACCTTCATATACATGAGAATTGAGAGAATGCAGCAATATTAGTAGACCACATCAGTGAAAGTTTGAGGAAAATTGGACAATCCGTTCAAAAGTTACGAATATTTTTAGTATCGGCGAAGTCACTGCTGGAAGAGAAGACTACTACAGTGTATGATGTCACATGCGTACAACTATATAAGGAAAATGAAAGAGAATTTCACAAAACTTTACTTTTTGCTAAAGTGCACATTTCTTCGACTTGCTACTGACGTATGTTAAGGGTAATATTATTCCCCCTGCCTTCTGAAAGAGAGAAGTCAATTGTTCTTTTGTTATGCGAAAAAAATTGAAATACAAGTGTATGTTGAATTTTCTTTATTCTTTCTTTATATCGTTGTACTCATGTGACATCACAAGCTATGGTAGTCTTTTCATCCAGCTGTGACTGAGTTGAAACTTAAGAAATTCATTACTTTTGAACGGATTGTCCAATTTTGCTCAAACTCTCACTGATGTGTTCTACTAATATTGCTGCATTCACTCAACCCACATGTCTATGAAGGTGAACTTGTCCTGTAACTGTTTCATTTTCTTATTATGGTGTCTACAATGTGGTACAAAGACTTCTCATAGACTTTCCTTATCTGTTGTATTTTGTCTTTGTTGTTTTTCTCTATCACCAGATACAAGGGTACATTTTTTAAGTGTGTGATAAGTGCAGTGAAAGTGGAACAGAATGTTCACAATGTTATACAATGTTACGATACAATGTTATACTGTGTCTGTGACATATGGGTGCACAACACTGAGAAGGTGGAAGTAGGAAATATGATACCTATAACTGATGTCATGTGATACACATCTAGGTCTTTGTGCCGGTCATGTACCCAGGCTTGTGATTCAAATGCAGCAGTGATTTCTGCATGCGTTTGTACCAGGTAAATAGACAACAGACACAAATACAATTCTGTATGGGTAAGCTCAGCATTATAAAAGCAGTGAATATCATGATGGTAGGAGTGTTTCAAGGGTATAACCATGTTTCATGGCCTTCCAGCATTTTTATGACATTTGTTTTTATACCTTAACAATTTTGATTTTTTTTTATTTTTTTTTTTTGCATTGCCATAGGGATATGCAGCTGAAGGTGTAGTGATTTACATATTCATGGCATGTTGCATGTGTGCACAATATGATAAGATGTCAACTTCAAAGCAATATGAATTTTAATTTCTGTGTCTGCTTGTTTGTGTGTTTTGTTTTGTTTTTCTGTGAAGATGTACTGTGTCAACTCTTTCACGGTATGCCTTTTATCTTCTTCTCTAGGTGGTTTTCTGTCTTTCACTGTCATGGTATGCATTACGCGGTACAATTGTACTTGTATCTGCCAGTATTAGTGGTATAGAATCCCAGTGTGTATATCTTTTCTTGCTGTTTGTGGAGAAAGGGAGATTGAGCAATTATTCAGACCTGTGAATATAGTCTATCCATTGATATGACAGAAAGTGATAATGGAAAAGGTAGTCCAGGGCCCCTTGGCTCTTTACCATTTCTGTGCCAGGGACTTTGGAAAGTGTGTACAACGCCATGGAGATTTCTGTTCCAGTCGCTAACTGGAAGCATGCAAATGGTCAAATGTACAATGTACCCATAGTCTGAAAATTCTCCAACGCTGCAATTTTTTTCTGAATCTTAAATTCTAGTTGGGCAACGGAGTCTTTTGTAACAAGCATTAGCTGTACCAACCCTGAGTTATGGTACGTGGAACCCTCATGCCAAGCCTTGCTGCTGCTGCCACCAATTCACTTTCATCAGCTACCTCCATAGGTCATAAAAAAAAACAACACAAGTGTGGTTTAACATGGAAAAAACATGAAAAATGTAGTTCAGTGCTCTGTATGTACATGTATATGCTCATGGGATACCACACAAAGATGCATTGTAGAACTCTGTATTTCCAAAACCAGCATGTGAAAGATGTGAGGTTTAGTCAAGGAAAAAGGAACAAAGATAATAATTTGCATGTAGAAAAACAAACTTATTATAGCAGTCCTGCAGATTTGTATCTGCGTTGATCATTTTTGCATGGGCATATTATACAAGGTATATTGCATGTTTAATGTAATTCTGTCAAGATTATAGCTTTTACCACTCGGTCATGATTATGTTAAGAGGGTCGTAGATTTAACTACATGAACTAATTTTCTTTAAGTATGAATTTCATAATGCACACTAATTGTAAGTATTGACTTCATTTGTCATGAAGTTCAGTACTTTGACATAGAGTGCTCAGATTAGGTTTTTTTTTATTTTGAATACAAAAATATGTGCTGGAATTTTAAAATATATATCAAAGCAAAATGTATGTGAATCACTTGTATGTGAAATATATTAAAAAAAAGAATCATACAGTGCTCTTGGATAAAAGGTACAATGTACATGTATGTCAGTGGGAAAGTTATGGCTGTGCAAGAAATATGCAACTTTTTGTCAGTTTAGATTGTACATGTACATGTTATCTTTTTTCTTTTTCTTTTGAGGGGGGTGATTGGTAAGCAGATTTTTATATCGTGCATATTCTACTATTTCACAATAATCATGAATATTTTCTATTTCATGTGCTTCAAATGAAATCTTGAATAAAAACAGCTGCATTGTACTTTGAAATGGTTCCTATGAAGAAGACTGGTTGTAGAGTAAATTGTTAAAAATATTGTGGCTTTCAGCTCATATGATACATGTAGTACATGTATATTTCACAGACAATTTTACCACAATGTAAATGAAGACCACACATAGCACATATGCTACCACAAAGTATGTGCCACATTGCTGCTATGCAATGATGACTTTGAATTTGTGAGTTTGTGTGTTGTGTGAAGACTGAGCATGTGTTAGCCAATTCCTAGAATGAACCTCTAGAGGCAAATTATTCATTGTTTTAAGCATATACTCAGTAGTTGGTTATCTACAAAGTCTGAAGGGGGCTCAGAATCTATTTATTAGGGGATGGGTCAAATTATCTTTGGGTGTTCATTATGAATGGATTCTCCTTTTGTTTCTTCTGGTTTCAGATAGTAGATGGTTGATGTGTGTGTGTGTGTGTGTGTGTGTGCATGTATCATTTTCATTCAGCTTGATTCATATGTTTTGAATGATATTCAAGGTGACGCTGTCAACCTTAAGCTGTTCCATATCCATGACCCTCTAATTTTGGCATTTTTCTTTTCATCAGCAAGTCTGAAGGGTAGGGTGAACATTATAATATGCTGCCAGTACAAGTTCTGCTCCAGTAGACTGCTTGTAGTTATGTCTTTCCCCATTTGACAGTGCCTTCCAACACTTTCTCTTTAATCAGTACAAAAAGGGCTATGATTATACAATGTTGTAACTTGAAATGACGTGAAGGACAAAACTTGTGCAATATCGTGAGAAAGGATTACCATGTGATAGCTTGGGTTATCTCCAGCATTCTCCAGTGGGAGTGTAGTCATCAACTTTGCAATGCTCCTGTGATATTATACTACATGACATTTGTGGCGGTTTTCTTTTTCTGGTACTAGTAAGTCATAACAGCCCCAAATGATTATAATCCAACATGCAAAAATGAAACAACTAATACTCGCAAACATACACTGTAAATATACTATCTACTGAATAATATTATTGCCATCAACCTTCACAAGCAATTCACTGCCATATTCACACACACACACACACACATGCACACGTACACGCACCCAATGCAGAAGGACACTTCCACAAGGTTTGCACGAGTCACTTATGTTGGAAAAGTACAGTTTATTTTTGTTGATGGGCTCCGATTTGACATGTTATCATTTGCGCATATATTCATACATTTGGTGATTAAGGAGGTCCACGATTTATAGAACACAAAAGAAAAAAGAGTGAAACGTAAACAAATGCAGTAACTGCTGCATTGTGAATCAAGTAAAACTGCATTTCTTAATTCCCAGTGAGTACATGTAGATACTGGCTTTTACATTATTTTAGACTGTGATGATTCTTCAACGGCCATGCATGAGAACATAATTTGATATTGCATATCAAATTTGTCTTTGTTATCCATGGTCATGGCCACTTCATCATAGTTTTGATTGTATATGGGCTCCCTACATTTTAAGGACATTGGTCCTACAGTACATGTACATTTACCAAGGATACACTGCACACGTTCTATGATATTAGCCTTCAATAAGCACTACATTGATACATGAGTTAGTATCAAAATTCATGCTGGTACATATCTCTGTCATTTTACTCTCATATTTGTTTTGTTTTGTTTTGTTTTGTTTTTTTGTTTTTGTTTTTGTTTTTGTTTGTTAGGGGGTGGTCTCAATAACCTTGATAGCAACAAAATTTATACTTGAGCCAGAAATGTTAGACACTCCAGTTAATGTGTGATTAACATGATGACAAACTGATAAAGGTGAATTATATTGATATTAAGTTTTGATAATTTATTCATTTGTTTATCCATTTAATCTTTCATTCATCCATTCATCTATTCATTCATACATGTATTCATTTATTCATTTAAGTATTTATTTATTTATTTATTTACTCATTCATTCATTCTTTTATTTGTTTATTCTTCTATGTATTTATTCATTTATTTATTTATTCATTCATTCATTCATTCACTCAATCAATCATTTAGACTTCAAGGGGAAAACACATTACACTGTACATCGGCATACATCACTGCCTTTGTGGTCATACATGCAGTGGACACGCTTTGCTCAGCTGCCATGATCAGTTGGTTGGTGACTTCCATAGAAAAGTCTGGATGGAACGAGAAGGTATCTCTGCGTTCAGGTAGCCCACATCGGGGTCATAGATGTGAAGAGGAAATGTAAATTCCTTCCTGTCGGGTCGATTTAAAAAAAAAAAGAAGGATGAAACAAAAATGAAAGTAGACATGAAAACGAACGAGGAAAATAATCGGGAAGTAAACACTAAATCCATCGTGTCAGATTCCATGTGCAGTATATAGGAAAAACTAACATTCCTCAAACCACACGGATCTAAGTTCTTGTTGCGTTATGCTTTGTTGTGAATTGGCGGATGACAAAGTAGGATAATCTTATGCAAATGAGTGAATCCTTTCTGTGAATTCATTCGGCGTGACACCAAGCGGGCATAATAAAAAGAGATTGTATGTTGATTAGTATATAAAAATAACCTTAAAGGGGATGGCTAGTAACTAATCAGTGGGAATCAGTGGGAATGCTGGAGGATGATTGTTCCAATCCTTGTGGGATTCATTCAAGAGTACATTATATATCTATTGTTGTGTGAAACTTATTTGCTTCAGAATGGTCTCATATTCAAGTAATGTGCAGATTAATGTTTCCAGGTTAGCGTGCCTGGTCAGTGACGGGGCATTAATCTGCACATTATACTTCAATATGAGACCGTTCTGGAGCAAATAATTTTCACACAACAGTGTTATAATGTACTCTTAAATGAATCCCACAAGGATTGGAACAATCATCCCTCAGCATTTCCGTTGATTCCCACTGATTGGTTACTAGCTATTCCCTTTAATTGTATCCACAAGAAAAGTAGCTTTTGCCAAAAGTCTCGCCAGGGCACATAGATTACAAGCAATGAGAGGTGAAGGTAGGCACTGCTAATCAGAAATATAATATTTATATCAAAATACATGTATATTCAATAATCTATCAAATACGTGGGGTTGTACACGTGTATGTATATCGAAAGCGTGTGTGAATTAATGCTATGACGGTAAGGGCCTCAAGCTATAGACCACTGTGTATATCGCATCCCGGTACACTGATTCATTTGACATAACCACGATTAGACTTAAAGTGAAGTTTATGGTGAATGAATATATCGTTTCCAAGATTCTTTGGAGGAATATAAGAAAGATCATGCACTGTTTTGAGCCACTGGTGAAGTTCCAGATAACTCGGTGACATTATATCGTTCTGAATAATTTCTTTGGGCCTGCGCCCCTTATAGAATGGTGTTATATTCCTGTCATCTCGGAACCATCAATGTCAACTATACTCTCGGTACATGGTGTACATGGTGTATTGTATGAGGAGAGGGTTTTTTCTTTTGCTGCACCTACTCTATGGAATTCTCTGCCAGACCCACTAGGAAGTCAGATGCCAACAGAAAATTTCAAACAAAAACTCAAAACCTATCTTTACGAAGTAGCCTATGATTGTTGAATTTGAAGTCATTTCTCAGTAGTCATGGTAGTACTGGCAACTCTGACCTATGTATATTTAAGAAATAGTGATTGTAGAGTAATAATATATTGTGCTTGGTAATTGTAATTTTTGTTGTTATATTTTGCATTGTGGTATAATTTGCTTGTTTGTAAAGCGCATTGAAATTCTTTTCAAGTCTGAAATGCGCTATATAAGAACTTGTTATTATTGTCTGACATAATATCTCAATATAATTATAATTTCCGATTAGCACAGGTCTTTGCTGCCTGTGAGAACTTCATGATCAATATCCACCTCAAGGAGTTGTTTTGTTGGGGGGGGGGGGGAGGGGTTTGCTAAATACCGGTATATTTCGTTTTCGATTGTGATATAATCCGGAGAATTAAAAAGGAAATCCACCCCGAAAAGGAATAAACTTCAAAAGAAAGAGAACAAAATTCCCAACAGAACGTTCCAAAAATGACAAAAATTGGATACGACATGACCCGACCTCATCTCACCTGTTTAGAACCACGAGCGCCATGTTACCATCTGGTAACTGGAAAGCGATATGCTCAACTCGCCTGTCTTGATCGGCCTCCGATCCAACCCGCAGGGAACCAGGTACCACAAATTTACTATAGGAGAATGACAGTTGAGAAACAGGAGGGAAAACTGACTCTTTAATTGCAATCATCGCAGGAACATTCAAACTTTCATTTATGTATCATGCTTATTGAGGACTATTAAAATTGCGTAATATAAGTCTCTCCCGGAATATCACCGTTTGAAAAGTTCTCTATTTCCATGTAATGTTTGACAATCAGTGGGTATTTTTTCTTTCACTATCGTTATTGCTCTGCACGTCGTCATTCTTGTCTTTGCATTTTTTTAATGTAATAAACATTCATAATTCACAACTGGTTACAATGTTATAAACTTCCTTCCTGATGCTTACAACAATCGCGAAAAAAAAGAATAGATCAAGAGTCTGTCACGTGGCAAGGGTAGCATTCTGTGCTATTACTGTTACCGATCGCAGGAATACTACTAGCGGAGTAATATTTCTGCTCGTGCCTTTCCACAGCTGTCAGTACTAAGTATAACTACCATTACTATCAGTATATTCTTCTCTTTTTCTTCTTTCTCCACAACAACCTCTATCACCTCCTTTAATTTGTCTTATTGTGTTGTAAAGCGATTCAAACGTTATCTGTTTGATCATCATGACCTAATTTTTGTTTACGTCACAATGATATCGGAAAGTGTCGTCATAATGCCATGAAGTAGCACCTGAAGTGTCCCAGATGGTAGTACATCGGCTGCTTGTAGAACACGTCGTTCTTGGCGTCCACTATGATGGGACTATCGACAAAGTTTCCCACCCAGTTTGGTCCTCCGATCAGGTCCAAGGCTAGGTTCCAGTCGATCCAGCCTGCGACCCAGTTACTGAGGTCCTAAAAGGCGATAAGATCTATTTATGTACTACGTTAAACTGTACATGTGCTGTTTAGCAGAAGCTTTAATCAATAAGAAAGTATAGAAAAGATCTCGCACAGAAATGTCGAATTTCGGCTCTATAACACACAAACACGCACACACAATTCTATTCATGACTACTCTTTATCTATCCTGTGAGTGCGAATGATGCCTTTGGTACACGAAGGGCAAAAGTAAAGATTGATCGGAGAACGCCTTTCATCTTCTGTGGTCAACATAGAGACTGTGTGATCTCACAGCTTGAGTCATGCTGCAGGCTATAGCATCATGCCTTTTTGGGTAGGTGGGGGTAGGTGGGGTGGGGAGGGACTAAAAGAGCTTGCACGGACAGATCTTCATCGTGTTACCACTATTCTGTCTTCAGCAGTAATATGTCTGGTCCTTGAACCACAAGTAAAATAAGTATTAAAAATCAAATCCTTAATATTGCTTTAATGATAACAGTTAAACCATGTCAATACAATTAGGCATTGTAACCTCAATAATGCTGTAGCTGTAGGCCTCGCCCCTCTCCCAGCTGCCAAGAATAACCTCCTCTTCCCTATTCAGATGGCCCTCGCAAGCCTCTGTGGCCAGCATGAAGTAGTCTGGATAGGCGTGGTGCGTCTCGTTCAGACGACTGGCGTCGACGATCTCGTCCCAGTACCAATGAATGCCGATACCAGAGACATAGGCTGCGGCCTCCGCATCCTCTAACACCTGTGTGAACGCATCCCACAGAGAAACAGTCAATATGATTGTAGTCACTATAATAATTATATACATTTTCTTATCGCTGAGTCCAACAGTACAAAGTTTATTTTCATTTTATCTTATATTTTTTTTACAAATGCCGTACAGCAATTTGCAACTCTTGCAACAGTCTACACGTGGTACCAAGAGAGCAGCTGACGATATTTGATATCTCTCCCTCTCTATCTCCCTCTCTCTCTCTCTCTCTCTCTCTCTCCCTCTCTCTCGCTCTGTTGATATAATCATTAGTATGAATACATTATTAGCTGCACATATACACATAATATATTCATAAACCATTCACACGCGACCTATAGCTGAACCGCTACCCATGCTAGATTAGTGAAGCATATGATGAGTTCCTGTACATGCGCAAGCTTACCACTTGGGCCCAGCGAGGCAGCAAGAATCGCTGGTCGTCCATGATGAGGAGTTTGAGGTCGCCGTGACCTCTCTCGTGGAGGGTGGGACCCAGGTCACGCTTGATGAAGTCCCGCTGGAGACTCGGAGAGAAGAAGAGGCATTGCCACTTGTAGTTTGGGAACAGACCCGCAGTGGGTTCGTTCCCTCCCGTCAGTCCCCACATCTCCACTTCATACTCCTGGTAGGCTTCCAAAAATCTGCAGGAGAAATTCACTGAGACTTACACTAAGACTTAGACTTAGAATAAGAATTGAGCCGCGGTCAAAGCGGCAAAACTGCGAAAAGTTTAATTTCGAGATTACTTCATGTAAAAAAAACTTCGAGAAGTTAAACGTCGAAGACACTTCTCAGAGTTTGCTCGTCCATTCACACTGGCGGCCAAACTTCTCAAAGTGTCAGTTGTCGATAAGCTCACGACGTTTCGGTCACTAGTCACTGCGTTCAGATTCCACAAACTTCGGGAAATTTTTTTGGGCATTGGGTAAATTTCGTTAGTTTTAGTGAGAAATTTCGCGAGAAGTTTCGAGATAAGTTTTCGAGAAGTTTGAGGTCGCACTGGCAAAACTTAGAGAACTTGAATTTCGCATATATTTTGCCAGCGTAACCGGGGCTTAAAGCCACTCAGGACACACAGGTCAGTGCATTACTGCACACCTTATTCAAACCGAAAATAAAAAAAATAAAAAATAACTTTATAAACACGTTTCTCTTTACTCAAAGATAGTTATTCTTTCATAATTATTGTCCGTGTCACTGCACCTTTCCTATAAGTAATCACGGCGGTGAATTTGATCTTGTTAGATGTGGTCATGCTAAGATTGTAACTCTTATTCTGAAATCACTTGGACTACAGATTGTAAAGAGCACTGTACATGTAGTATCAGTCATGGTGAAATACTATACGCCATCAACTCCTTTTATTATCGTCATCGCAATTAGTGGTAATGATGTGGCAGAATTTAGAAGTAAAATTATCGGAATTCATGGCGGCTTTTTCAAATCATATATCAAAACAATGTCTGTGTAGCGTATTATTAATTCTAAAAGTCTTAAGAAAGTACACTCATTTGGAGTTACAAGGCTAGAAAATAGACTTAATTTACATTTTATTTCATGTCACGTCTGCATGCTGATTGGCATCGAGATTCAGCATAGCTCTAACAAAACTCCTGCTAGTGGATAAAAAGGACTTCCTTGCAAAAAACCAAAAAAAAATACAAAAATATATATAATTATATATTATATATATATATATATATATATATATATATATATATATATATATCAGTGATTGAAATGATAAAGTGCTCACGTGTTGTCGGCGACGGCACCACCTGAGGAAATGTAACCTCAACAATACAATCATCAATGGATCACGATGAGAAAAATGTTGACAACGATGTGGATGAAGACGAAAATGTTAAGATGGACGGCCATGCACGATGGTTCTAACGAGAATAAAAAATGACAATAGTAGATATAATATAAGGCCTACTAATGAGGATTAATGAGAACTGGTTGTGAAATCAAACAGTGCATTGATTGATTGCGTTATGTATAGATCTTTTTAGCTGTTTTTTACCAAGGCGTTGTTGATCAGTAATGGCATTACAATCAGTGACTGGTAGACCTGTTTACGAAAAAAAAAAATCTTGTTCTTTCCTCACCGCTCAGCTTTGGAAGTATATAATCTTTATGGTATGGACCTACACGGTTGTCGTATAATGACTATATCGATACTTACGCCATTTCACAGTTATAACGCAGTTTTAGAGGTAATAATGCCAAACGATGAGAAATGAACCTGTAAAGGTACATTTTGAAGCTTCATATTGAAGGAATGAGTGACGTGCCAATGAGTATCCTTATCAAAAACAATGTTCGCGATTATGAAAATGACGTGTAATGCATTGAAACGACCCAGTCGACATGATCCCATTAATCAAAGAGAAAAACCTGTTTATTATTTACTTTGCAAAGTAGAGGGCCCACGTCTTGTAGTATTGTCCACCTGGCAGACCGTAGAGTCGTCCACCACCCTTCATCGCCCCGTTCGTCTTCATCCAACCCGGCGATGACCACGCGCTCCCGATCAAGTTCACATTGCGAGAGCTCATCTGTAGGGCACGCTTGATCATCGGTATCTTAGCAAATCGAAGCAGAAGCCATATCAATCCATTAATCATTCGAGAGTATGACAGTACATAAACTCTGTGGAGAATGACATTACATAAACTCCGTGGATTGAGATTCTCATGAGCTTACTCACAGACAATTACATGTTAAGAATCCGCTCTTAGTTAGATACTCTGTATTAGAAATTCAAAAGAAAGAAATCTTCTTGGGTCATTTTATGCGACACCATCGAGGAGTCTTTATCGAGTATAGATCATCATAATTGTGTACAGTCAGGAACCTTTGGCATTACCCGTTAATATTGAACTGCATCTAAGAAAACAGAAAAATAAAATTTTCGCTACTTTATCTCATGATGGCAATATAATGATCTTGAGAAGTATTGGTCAAAACATCAGTCTGGGAAGGTGACCACCTCGCTGGTCAAATTTAGTCTCAAAACTACCTGTAGGCCTAGCAGTCGGCTGACTGCTAGAAGAGTTTCAAATTGCTATGAAATAGACGGGTAAACTAATAGATATAATCAGGGTCGTTGGACAGCTGGATATTATACAAGTTAATGATGCACAGGACAGAGTGGATCGGTGAGAATTGGATGCGCGAGTTTAACTTTGGAAATGTTTGAACTCACGAGGGTAGAGAGTGCGTTTTAGACAGTTTCCAAAGTTAAACGAGAGCATTTAATTCTCACTGATCCACGAAACATGTCTGTGTATCATTCGTTTTATAGAATGGGACCATAAATACATGAAATTGAACCTTTCCCCCATAATGCGTCCGGTACACCGACAACACTGTATACAAGGCTAGAGCCATGCGTTCGGGTTTTACCGGACGCATGGCTCAGTGTGGATCAGTAAAAATCAATGCATGATGATTGACCAATCAGATGCAGAGATTCTAAAGCCCATTTTATAAATTATGATGTGGCATGAGTATATAATATACTAACTGTGCATCCCAGGAGACAATTTTGATTCAAGACGCCTGTGATTTAAAGCTTTGTAGGAAAAGGCAATCACACAAGGGGAAAAATCTACACCTCACCTTGTACACAATATCTTCCTCTTCTAAGGCGAACGTCTCTAGCTCGAAGTCGTCCGGTGTATCGGCGTACGAATACTCCCTGGTCGAGAAATCACAGCTGGCCATCGGAACCCGACCCAGGGTGTACTCGATGCCTGTATAAAATAAATGTGATAAGAGCACCGCGGTAGAATGGATTAGGCTCAAGACACGTGAAGAGCAGATTATTGGTTCGAATCTCTCTTCCAGCTCTTATCAACGTCCTTGGGCAAGATGTTATATCCTCTCTAACCGCGGTAAATAAGACAGCACTGCATGATTGTAAAGTCATCATAATTATGATTTATTATCATCATCATTATCATTGTATCATCAACAATATTAATAACATCATAAGAGAAACATAAGTGATCACTCAAAAGCATTGTATACAGCATACCGGTACTCTATGGATGGAAAAAAAAATCTCCTTGGGTTTTATCGAAACGTATCTCCTAAGTAAAAGCAGTTCTCTCAATTCACTATATTTAGTAATGCAACTTAAAAAAAAATACAATATCAAATGTATTTACCTGAAATTCATTACATCATTATTGTGGTTAAAACAAGTAGGCTTATGTGTCCCTAAGATATACAATGTACAAGATGTTATATTTCTTGTTCTATACCAATACTTGTTTGTAAGGGGGAAATACAAATTGATAGTGAAAGCGCACCTTTCCTCGGCCACAATCAGACGATTATCTTTTTTTTTTTCGAATAATAATTCTGCTGTCACTTTTCATGTTTGTTTGTTTGTCTCTTGTTCTTTGCTTTTATTTTCGTTTGTCTGTCTGTCTGTTTGTTTCAGACATAGATTCAGGTTTGTTTACTTTTCCTATGTGATTTTTTTTCTTCCCTTCTACTTCTTCTTCTGCTTGTCTTTTTTTTTTTCTTCTTCTCTCGTCTTCTTTTCATGGCGACTGACAGCATCAAAGGTTATTTACCATCCTCAGAGAAGTACGCCCTCAAGAGATTGTCTTGTGCAGGTGCCGACAGGTTGTAAAGGTTGAGTGCTGCCGAGTCCGTGAAGGAACCGCCAAAACCCAAAATGGATTGGTACCTGCGACTTTTGTCCACTGTTATGGTGATACCATCATCCGGCACTAAGAGAAAAACAACACACAGACACACAAACAAGCAAACAAATAAACAAAACAAACTAAAAAACAAAGATATGATTGAGAAGAGTTACCTTCAAACCAACCTGAACTACAGGTAACATAGATTTCGTGTCTCAATCCTACGTGGAGAAGATTACTATTTTCGATTTCAAGAAAATAAACTTAAATGACGCTAACGGGGTGACTTTCAAAATGATGTATAGTTATCGACTGAAAATACCATATTGTCATTAGATGAATTTTCAACTGTAACACATCGGTGATCTGAATGTGAGAACTTCAATTCTGCGTGCTTGTTGCCGAAAATGCTACAGCAGTATTAGCAGTATTATCTTCGAACGGATATCGGATTTTTCAGAGCATGAGGTCTCTAACCTAGTAAGGTGCTATCTACGGCAGATTGTATAATATGCCTTTTACTTCACACTATGACATCACCTGCTGATATCCTTTTAAAGTACCGAAAAGTTGACAATGACTGGCAAATTACACTATCACTTCTTTGTTACTTATTATTACAAAAAATGTCAAACAGCATAAGAACGTTAACCTACAGAATATTTGAAGGTCATCGCACTAGAATACGTGAGGGGAAATTGGCATGGAAGATGGTGGTTGCTGACAGTATTGACATTTTCGCTGAACCTCGAGTATTTTCATTTCATTTCGTTTCATTTTAAGCAGACAAATCCCATCTGTTCTCTCGCCCCAACAGAATGCACAATGACTATACGATGATAATAATATGCCGATAGCTCCGCCCTCCCCCCCCCCCCTTGCAAGAAACTTTTCGCCTAGACGCATTTGGAGAAGTCAAACACATGGCCTGCAAATCTCATGCACCTTTGAGTTTGATTCACGGAAACGCAAAGTTGAGTTTGATTCATGAAAGGCAATTACACTGTATTATAACTGCCGACATTTCATGCAAACACGCATAGTCACCATCATTCTGCTGCCACTTTGTGTAGAATCTGAAACAGGACAGATCCCATTGTATTAATAGAAAAAATCGAATTGTCAAAACATACCACCTCAGGCGAAAAACGATCATAATACATAACTGATTCGCATAACTGATTCGATTACGAATGATAGAGAGAACCCAAGTTCAAGACACAAGGCCATACCGCAGTCACCTCACACGTTTTCACTGAGCAGGGGACGCAGTACGTTTTTTCATGTTGGGGGACTGGAGGACGTGGGGTGGGGGGGGGGGGGGGCGGAGGTTCAAAGGTTAGTGGTACCCCCCCCCCCCCACTATATTACAGGAACAATAGGACGGAACCCTTAGAATTTCATGTTTGTTGTGATTTTTCCTCGATTTTCGGTCGATTTTCCCTTTTTACGACAAGCCAAAAACTTACAGCCCCGCACCCCCCCCCCCCATTCCGCGATTTATGGTTTTTACACACGAAAGTCTAAACACCCCCTCACCATCTCGAACCTTCTATTAAAAAAAAAGGAAAAAAAGAAGCTGAAACAATTTCTTTGTGAAGTTGACTGAACTGTGTTGAACCCCTTTGGGAGATTACTAACATAAAAAGGTTTTTGCACAAGATCATCTCGACATTTAGAAGTCCAAGCTATAAAGAACATGTGCACCATATTCATGAAGTCCTCAAAAGAATGGAAGTATATTCCATTGCCCGAATGCATATTTCATGGCTGCATTCTATAAATTCTGATTTACTTTTTAGCGGAGGTGAAATATCTCCATGTGAGGAGACGCTGTATTCAACAGATGTCATTTTCAGGTATTAATCGGTGTTATTTGTCCTTACCTGAACCTACGACTGTCCACTTCAATATGTTTCAGATAACATAGGCACCACATTAGCGCACTTGCAGCTATGCACATTTACATTATTGGCAGGAAAAAAAATAAAAGGGACCCACGTTATCATGAGGTTCCACAGAAGGGTTCTGCATGGCACGAACGATGTGCTTTTTGAAATATCAGAGCCAATTGTAATGTGTTGAGTGATGTTATGTGACATACAATTAGTGAAATCTCATTCCCGGTCCTTCCACTTTTGGGATGCCATTGCAAGCTACTATTATAATACGCGGGAAGGGAAGGAGAAGGACGGGTTTTGTTTTATTCTTTTTGTTTTATTTTTCTTTGTTTTGAGAAGAGAGATTTTAACATCAAAGTGATGCAATGGAGTCTACTCACGCTTAAAGGGATGGTACAGTTTTGGTTGTGAAGGGACTTTAGGTTTCCAACGTTCTTTTGATTATTATTTTTTTAGATAATGAGGAAACCTCTTATGAAATATGAAAGGACGTTGACTTCCCAGAGGAATTGAAAGTTTATTTGATGAAAATTGGTTTTGAAATGGCTGAGATATCCAAAACAAAGTGATCCTAATAAAAGGTGGTATGCACCTTTTATATAGGATCGCTTTGTGTTACTTTGTTTTTGGATATTTCAGCCGCTTCAAAACCGATTTTCATCACACAAACTTTGAATTCCTTTTAGAATCGTATGCTCTTTCAGATTTCACAACTTGTTTTCTAAGTATCTCACCTCAACCAATACTATTTTACCATCCTTTTAACGGCAGAAATTATCATTATGACCTACAACAACAACAACAAATAAGAATGTTTGCTTGATTTTAACTGTTTGCTTGATTTTTGTCTTACGAGCGAAGTTCCTGATAGGGTACTCCTCCTTGTCCAAGCGATAGCCCCTCTTGCCAGAAGTGAAGACTACAAAATTTCCATCGTTGAGAGCGTACTCTTCGATGGTGTCGCAGAAATTCGCGGAGCACTCGCAGACGTACGAACTGGCGTCGGGAAATTGACGAAACACACAGTCGCTGTCTGAGAAAACACAGCGGAACAAGCAAAGAGAAGAGGGAAAAGACACGACTAGTCAATGCATGTAACACTTAAAGTTTTGCTCATGTCTGACTTCAGTGAGTTTTGTTGCAGTTTTTCTTGTTGTCGTTGTTGATGTTGTTTTGTCAGGGATATCAAGTGTTAAGAATGAAAAATGTGTTGCCGTATGATTTTGCGCTGACAGGGTTTATGCAGCTCTTACTTTTTACCAATGATATTTTATTCCTCCATCAAAGTATGTACAACGGTGAAGCAGAAGACTTTAAGTTTGAACACACAAACACATACACAAACACACACACAGACACAGACACACACACAGACACACACACACACACACACAAACAGAACACACACACATAAACACACGCACACATTATACTAGAGGCCGAACAAAGCTGACTATACTAGCACTAGCTGAAACAATATCAACCAAAAAAAAGAAAGAAGAAGAACGGACTAAGCAAATACAACCTCAACTCAAACTTTTAAGGAAGAAATAGCTATCAAGTGGGGGGGGGGGGGGGGTTCTCCTTCTGTATACATTATATATGTATCTCCCTCCCTCTCCTACAAGAGATACATTGTATGACAACGGACAAAATGTCGAATGTCGACGTATATCATTAATAATACATATTTCTACTAGTGAAACGTGACGCCAAGAAAACAAAAAAAGTGAAGGAGTGAGCATGACACATGCCTCTCATTTCTCATTGCCAGACTTCACTGTATGTAGGAGAACATGCATTATCAAGTTGTTCTTTGTATCGCATAGTTTTATTGGAGTGTGTAGTGTAAGACGTCGGGAAGAAAACACCATGTGACATTGTATGCAGCGTGGGCACTATTACACACGAGGGATCTGTGGTAAAATGACCGCATGGACAACATATTTCACCGTTGTCAGAATGGGAGAAGAGGGGAGATATGTGTCGCTGACAAATTTGAAGACTGAGAGAGAAAGGTGGTGTTAAAGAGAGTGAATAAATGATAAGAGCAGCGTGTATCAGATTTTGAGAAATTCATTGTAGGTGAAGCTGCGAAAGTCGGTGTAAAGATGTATGATGAACAAAAAAAAAACAACAACAACAACAAACAGAACAAAACTCCGAGTAATCAAAGTGTACTTCTTTCTGTTTGATAAATGGGATGGGTTAGTGAAATATCAATACCAACCTACATCACAATACTAATCAGAGTGAGGCGGCATAAGATGTTAGTAAACTATTACTTATATACCCCTCGGCAAAAGAGAGAATGCATAAATTATACCATGAAAGGCTTGTGGGACTGACTTTGACATTTGAACAAGCTTGTGTTGTGTTTATCAACCATATTGATAAGTGATTACGACAACCAATTTAATGTCAAGACAAATTCATATGAAATTAAAACCTAGATGTTAATGTACTTTTAAGATCAAAACACTTAGCACTTGATGTTCTTCCAGCATTTTTTCTCTTAAATCAAAACTTGTTATATGTTAGACAATGATAAAGGAGAACCTGAATATGATTATCGTATAGATACCTTCCTCTGGTTTCGTAATCATTGTATGTATATAAATTTCTCGAAGTCAGTTGGCGAAGGCAGGTTGCCTTGATAAGATATAGACGTCAGTTTCAGTATCAAAATGCAAAAAAAAAAAGAAAAGAAAGAAAAACACAATTCAAGATTAGTATTACAACAGTTACATAACGAATTCGAATGTATCTACGTGTAAGCAGCAATTTACTTTTGAGAATGTCCGGCAACCGCAAAAGAAAAGGTTACTGCCCGAATATATCGAGAAGTTGCTGGCAATTTGTGAAAGAGTGATATGGAGTTTAAATCAACAGTGTCTGGATATTGTCTTACAATCGATACAAATTCCTTACACAGAGAGAGAGAGAGAGAGAGAGAGAGAGAGAGAGAGAGAGAGAGAGAGAGGAGAGAGAGGGAGAGAGAGAGAGAGAGAGAGAGAGAGGATGAAGTGATAAGAGAATGGTGGCAGAATGTATCAAGCAATAATTGTCATGTGCATTCCGAGGCACACTGGCTCTGTATTATATACAGATAAGGCTAATCAGCGATCGAGTGCGTATGGAATCAATCAAACTATCCATCTTATCATTATACACATTAAAAAAAGGAGAAATCGGTGAACCAAAAGTGCATGATTTTCAGACATTCACAACATATTCACACACAGTAACGCCGAACTAGTAAACAAAAACAACAAACAAAAACAGAACAACGAAATACGCTGTTCACTGTGGAAGCTGGCCATTATGGTTAATAGATAAAAAGCTGCGAATAATTAGGTTGGCAGAAAACACACAAACTCTCTCACACACACACACACACTCACACACTCACACACACACACACACACACACACACACACACACACACACACACACTAACACTAACACTAACACTAACACTAGCACGATAGACGCATTGTTACAGGTGCTTGGAATATCTTCACTGAACAAAATCGAACAATTTGACTGCGTTACAATATTTGATATCTGCAAACAAAGGCAAACTGACCAGAAAGTAGTTATATTAATGATATCAGTACATTAAGTGATCCCAATTAATGTTTGTGTATAGCCGGTTTTCAATAACAGGTTTTCTTTTGATCGGCAGATGCATTGAAAAGAAGACCTTTCTCTTGTACGTTGTATAAGCTACGCTTTTCTAGGTCAAACCAATAACACAGATGTATCTGGATATGCACTGTGCACATCAGTTCACACCTTTCGATACATTGATTTTGACGTATCGGCTGCTTGCTTTCTGCTGGTATTATGACGTGGGTGGATTGTAGGAGACTGTTGCCTGAGCGCGAAAAATGTAGAGCAAGGCGACTTGATACCACCTCGCTCCCCCCCCCCCCTCTCTCTCTCGATCTATCCCTCGATCTCTCCCTCGATCTCTTCCTTCCTCTCCCCATTCCATCCCACTCTTCCCCTATTATTTCGCTTCTCCTCGATAGATTCACAGAAAAGATGGAGAAAGCAGAATGTAAAAGCAAAGAAATCCATCGTCAAAATATATTTATTTCATTGTTAGATGTTGCGATGATGATGAAAAGCATATCATTTCGACGTGACGTTAGGAAGTAATATCTTTCGTTTTTGTTTTTGTTTTTTGTCACGAAAGACTCTGGCAATCATAACCTCAAAACATGGGACTCAAATGGGCCAATTTTTGCCTTACACAAGTTACGTTTATAACTGTGACTTTGCAGTCCCCTTAACTATTCCACAGTCATGCGCCATAATACAATTTGACCAGTTTTTTATAATGAAAATAAACTAAA